>NC_083689.1:105755947-106065792 GCF_033118175.1 Dama dama
GGACATGAGTTTGAGTAAATTCTAGGAGTTGGTTGTGGACAGGGAGGCCTGGCGTGCTGCAGTCCATTGGGTCGCTTAGAGTCGGACACGACTGAGTGAACTGAACTGATTAGGTAAGTAGGTTCACTTACAAAGTACCATACATATTTGAAGGTTTGAGTTTAAGGAAGTAGTTACAGGTTTTATTAAGTTGTACACAAATGGGATTTATAGAACTAATATATACCATATCAACAAAAATTTGCACTGTTTCAGGTTTTTATCAAGAGAGATTTTCTAAAAATTAATTGAAGAAAGCGATCCATAATGTAGTCCTTGAAGTGTGAAAATGAAAACTTCTCATTCTTGTAATTTATGGTAGTTTCTTTACACTCATATTATTTTACTTTCATTGTACACCAAAATGCCTGAAAGTACAAAAACTATGAGGGCTTCCCTGATAACTCTGTTAATAAAGAAGCTGCTTGCAGTGGAGAAGACCCTTTTTCGATTCCTAGGTGGGAAAGATCCCCTGGAGAAGGATAGGCTACCCACTCCAGTATTCTTGGGCTTCCCTGCTGGCTCAAATGGTAACGGTTCCACCTGCAATGCGGGACACCCGGCTTCAGTCCCTGGATTGGGAAGATCCCCTCGCAGAGGGCATGCAGCCCACTTCAGTATTCTTGCCTGGAGATTCCCCTGGACAGAGGAGCCTGGCGGGCTACAGTCCACAGGGTCACAGACAGTCAGACGTGACTGAGCGGCTAAGCCGAGCCCAGCAGCACAGAAAGTATGAACTTTGTTTGATGCTTCAGAGCCGACACACACAGAGAGGCTGGGCACACTGGAGCATCTCACAAGCTGATAGAACTTCAGAGAAGCTGTAATTACCTAAATTTATATGCAAGAAAATGGAGGTCCTAAAATGTCAAATCACCTACTCAAGTTTATATAAATGGGTAATTTCAATATTTGAATTAGAACCAATTTTTAAAACTCCTTTTGGTGGTCACCTGTCCTGCTCAAACTCTCCAGAAAATTTCAGAGGAAGGAAAACCTAAAATCATTCTATGAGGACACCATCACCCTGATACCAAAACTAGACAAGGATACCACTAAACAAGAAAATTACAGGCCAATATCACTGATGAGCATAGGTGCAAATAAAATTCTAGCAAAGTGAATCCAACAACACATTAAATGCATCTTGCTTAATAATCAAATGGGATTTATCCTCGGGATGCAAGTAGTCTTCAATATATGCAAATCAATCATTGTGATACACTGTATTAATAAACTGAAAGATAGAAATCATATGATCATCTCAATAGATGCAGAGAAGGCTTTTGACAATATTCAACATCCACTTATGATTCAAACAAACAAATGAAAAGCTCCAGAAAATAGGCATAGAAAGAATATGTCTCAAAATAATAAAGGTCTCATATGACAAACCTTCAGCAAACTTTAATCTCCATGGTGAACAACACGAAGCATTTCCTGTAAGATCAAGAACTAGGCAAGGGAGCCCACTCTTGCCACTGTTATTAAACATAGTTTTTGAAGTCCTAACTACAACAATCAGAGAAGAAAAGTAAATAAAATGGATCCAGATTGGAAAAGTGGAAGTAAAACTCTCACTGTTTGCTCATGGCATGATCCTCTACATAGAAAATCCTAAGGATGCCCCCAGGAAACCACTAGAACTAATCAATGAATATAGTAAAGTCTCAGAATGTAAAATTAACACACAGAAATCCCTTGCAGCCTCATACACTAACAATGAAACTTCAGGAAGAGAAATTAAGGAAACAATTCCATTCACCATTCCAATAAAAAGAATAAAATACCTAAGAATAAACGTACTAAAGAGACAAAAGACCTATTTGCAGAAAACTATAAGACACTGATGAGAGAACTCAAAGATGACCACAAACAGATGTAGAGATATACCATGTTCCTGAACTAAAAGAATCAATAGTGTGAAAATGACTATGCTATGCAAAGCAATATTCAGATCAATACAGTTCCTATCAAACTACCAATGGTATTTTTCAAAGAACTAGAACAAAACATTTCACAACTTGTATGGAAATACAAAAGACCCTGAAAAGCCAAAGAAATCTTGAGAAAGAAGAAAAGATCTGTAGGATTCACCCGGCCTGACTTGAGACTATGTTACAAGCTACAGTCATCAACACAGTATGCTACTAGCACTAAAATAGAAATATAAATCAATGGAACAAGATAGAAAGCCCAGAGATAAACCCAAGGACCTTTAGGCACCTTACTGTCGACAAAGGAGGCAAGAATATACAGTGGAGAAAAGATAGTCTCTTCAATAAGTGGTGCTTGGGAAACTGAACAGTTACATATAAAAGAATGAAATTAAAACACTTCCTAACACTTCCACACACAAAGATAAACTAAAAATGGATTAAAGACTTAAATGTAAGGCCAGAGGCCATAAGGCTCTTAGAGGAAACCATAGGCGGTACATTGACATAAATCACAACAACATCTGCTTTGACCCTCCTCCTAAAATAATGGAAATAAAAAGAAAAATAAACAATAAGTGCTGGAGAAGGTGTGGAGAAAAGGGAACCCTGTAGCACTGTTTATGGGAATGGTAACTGATACAGCCACTATGGAGCACAATATGGAAATTCCATAAAAAACTGGGAATAAAACTACCAAATGAGCCAACAATCCCACTACTGGCCATATACCAGAGGAAACCATAATTGAAAAAGACACATGCACCCCAGCGTTCATTGCTTCATGTCTAAATGCCTGTAAATAGATGAATGGATAAAGAAGTTGTAGTACATATACACAATGGAATATCACTCAGCCATAAAAAGAACATATTGACTCAGTTCTAACAAGGTGGATGAACCTAGAGCCTATTATACAGCAGTAAGTCAGAAAGAGAAAAACAAATATCATGTATTAATCTTATATATGGAATCCAGAAAGATGGTACTGATGAATCTATTTTCAGGGAAGCGATGGAGACACAGACATAAAGAACAGACTTGTGGACATGGTGGAGGGAAGAGAGTGGGATGAATTGAGAGAGTAACAATGAATCATACACTTTCAGTTCAGTCGCTCAGTCATGCCTGACTCTTTGTGACCCCATGGACTGCAGCACGCCAGGCCTCCCTGTCTACCACCAACTCCTGGAGTTTGCTCAAATTCATGTCCATTGAGTCGGTGATGCCATCTGACCATCTCATCCTCTGTCGTCCCCTTCTCCTCCCGCCTTCAATCTTTCCCAGCATCAGGGTCTTTTCAAATGAGACAGTACTTCGTATCAGGTAACCAGAGTATTAGAGTTTCAGCTTCAGCATCAGTCCTTCCAATGAATATTCAGGATTGATTTCCTTTCAGATTGACTGGTTTGATCTCCTTTCAGTCCAAGGGCCTCTCAAGAGTTTTCTCCAACACCACAATTCAAAAGCATCCATTCTTCGGTGTTTATTTTCCACTTGCATTCTGGTCCAACTCTCACATCCATACATGACTACTGGAAAAACCATAGCTTTGACCATACAGACATTTCTCAACAAAATATTGTCTCTCTTTTTTTAACATGCTGCCTAGGTTGGTCATAGCTCTCCTTCAAAGGAGCAAGCATCTTCTAATTTCACAGCTGCAGTTACCTTCTGCAGTGATTTTGGAGCCCAAGAAAATAAAGTCTGTCACTGTTTCCCCATATATTTGCCATGAAGTGATGGGACCAGATGCATGATCTTCATTTTTTGAATATTGAGTTTCAAATCAGCTTTTCTACCTCCTCTTTCATTTCATCAAGAGGCTCTTTAGTTCTTCTTCACTTTCTTCCACAAGGGTGGTATCATCTGCATATCTGAGGTTATTGATATTTCTGCCAGCAATCTTGATTCCAGCTTCTGCTTCATCTAATCTGGCATTTTGCCTGATATACTCTGTATATAAGTTAAATAAGCAGGGTGGCAAGACAGAGCCTTGACATATTCCTTTCCCAATTTGGAACCAGTCCATTGTTCCATGTCCAGTTCTGACTGTTGCTTCTTTGCCTGCATATGGATTTCTCAGGAGGCAGGTAAGGTGGTCTGGTGTTCCCATCTCTTGTATTTTCCACAGTTTGTTGTGATCCACACAGTCAAAGGCTTTAGCGTAATCACTGAAGCAGAAGTAGATGTTTTTCTAGAATTCTCTTGCCTTTTCTATGATCCAATGGATTTTGGCAATTTGATCCGGTTCCTTTGCCTTTTCTAACTGTTGAAACCTAGCTTGGAGAATTTTGAGCACTACTTTGCTTGGATGTGAGATGTGTGTGATTGTGCAGTAGTTTGAACCTTCTTTGGCATTGCCTTTCTTTGGACATGGATTGAAAACAGACCTTTTCCAGTGTTGTGGCACCTGCTGAATTTTGCAAATTTGCTGGCATATTGAGTGCAACATGTTCACAGCATCATCTTTTAGGATTTGAAATAGCTCAACTGGAATTCTATCACCTCCACTAGCTTTGTTTGTAGTGATGCTTTCTAAGACCCACTTGACTTCACATTCCAGGATGTCTGTCTCTAGGTGAGTGATCACACCACTATAATTATCTGGGTCATGAAGATCTTTTTTGCATAGTTCTTCTGTGTATTTCTTTTATTTATTTATTTATTTATTTTTTCAGTGGGTTTTGTCATACATTGATATGAATCAGCCATGGATTTACACATATTCCCCATCCCAATCCCCCCTCCCATCTCCCTCTCCACCCAATTCCTCTGGGTCTTCCCAGTGCACCAGGCCCGAGCACTTGTCTCATGCATCCCACCTGGGCTGGTGATCTGTTTCACCATAGATAGTATACATGCTGTTCTTTAGAAACATCCCACCCTCACCTTCTCTCACAGAGTTCAAAAGTCTGTTCTGTATTTCTGTGTCTCTTTTTCTGTTTTGCATATAGGGTTGTCGTTACCATCTATCTAAATTCCATATATATGTGTTAGTATGCTGTAATGTTCTTTATCTTTCTGGCTTACTTCACTCTGTATAATGGGCTCCAATTTCATCCATCTCATTAGAACTGGTTCAAATGAATTCTTTTTAATGGCTGAGTAATATTCCATGGTGTATATGTACCACAGCTTCCTTATCCATTCATCTGCTGATGGGCATCTAGGTTGCTTCCATGTCCTGGCTATTATAAACAGTGCTGTGATGAACATTGGGGTGCACGTGTCTCTTTCAGATCTGGTTTCCTCAGTGTGTATGCCCAGAAGTGGGATTGCTGGGTCATATGGCAGTTCTATTTCCAGTTTTTTAAGAAATCTCCACATTGTTTTCCATAGCAGCTGTACTAGTTTGCATTCCCACCAACAGTGTAAGAGGGTTCCCTTTTCTTCACACCCTCTTCAGCATTTATTGCTTGTAAACTTTTGGATAGCAACCATCCTGACTGGCGTGTAATGGTACCTCATTGTGGTTTTGATTTGCATTTCTCTGATAATGAGTGATTTCTGTGTATTCTTATTACCTCTTCTTAATATCTTCTGCTTCTGTTAAGTCCATACCATTTCTGCCCCTTATTCTGCCCATCTTTGCATGAAATGTTCCCTTGATATCTCTAATTTTCTTGAAGAGATCTCTAGTCTTTCCCATTCTATTGTTTTCCTCTGTTTCTTTGCATTGGTCACTTAAGAAGGCTTTCTTATCTCCCCTTGCTATTCTTTGGAACTCTTCATTCAAATGGGAATATCTTTCCTTTTCTCCTTTGCTTTTCACTTCTCTTCTTTTCTAACTGTTTGTAAGTCATTGTCAGACAACCATTTTGCCTTTTTGTGTTTCTTTTTCTTGTTGATTGTTTTGATCACCACCTCTTGTACAATGTTAGGAACCTCTGTCCATAGTTCTTCAGGCACTCTGTCTATCAGATCTAATCCCTTGAACCTATTTGTCACTTCCATTACCACACACATTACCGTATGTAAAATTGGATTGCCAGTAGAAATTACTGTATGAGGCATAGAGTTCAAATTCAATTCTCTGTGATAACCTAGAGAGGTGAGAAAGGGTGGGCGGTGACAGGGAGGTTCAACGTGGAGGAGACATACATATACCTATGGCAGATTCTTGTTGATACATGGCAGAAACCAACACAATATTGTAAAGCGATTATGTTTCAATTAAAAATACATAAATTCTGTTTGTACATTCCATGATTTCCAACTTTATTTTAATAATAATAATAAAAATACAGACCAAAAACCAGTCCATTAGTCTTGAATCCAAGAACCTTGGGTTTGATAGATAGAAAGATCAAGAAAAAGGTATATGACTTATAATTTGTAGATAATTGTTTTTCTTCTGTCCAACAAATATATCACCTTCTTCTTCTGTGTGGAAGCCCTCCTTTAACTCTCATTTACTCAGTTGACAAGACCAATCCCTTTATACATCATTAGGGGCAAGCTTAAAACATAGACTAACCAACATATTCAAAAACCTCTGCCCAAGAAGTCCTGCCCCATGCTTATCCTGAGAAGCAAAAAACCTAGACCAATCATAAAAACTTTTTTTAAAACTTCATGGCACAAACAAAATTCTTTGAGCAAAAATTTCTCAGAGCAAGCCACGTGAAGGCCGTCTTGCCAAAACATGTGAAGAGTCAGCCTGCATAATTATGCAGTCAGGCCAAAATAATGGAGTGTGGATGAATAATAGAAAGAGTGACTCCTGATAATGTCATTTGAATCCTTAGATGCATCCATACCTATCATCACTGGAAATTTTAGGTAAATGTACAAGTAAATTCTCTTTTCCTCATGAGCCAGTTTGAATTGGGTTTTGTCCCATCACCATCCTGTCTTATTAAATTGTTTCATAACAAACATTGACGTGAATTGCTCTCTTTTTAATTGAGAATGAATGAAAATAAACAGACAACAACAACAACAACAAAATAAACAGCAAAATAGTATATGCTCTTAAAATCTCAAAGCGCATATTGGGTGAATACTCAAGAGGGAGTATCTATAACTTCAAATTAATTTCTACAAAAACAGAAACAGTCTTTCAAAGTAGCCTCCAGTTATTCCCCAAAAGGTGTAAAAGGATACCTGAGACTGTAGCTACTAATATGTGGGCAGAATTGCAGGAGATGAATAAAAATTCCAATGAAAACTAATTGGGAAAAATTAAAGCAGCAACAAAATAGTGAATAGCAAAGGTAATAAAAAGTCTCTAACAGTGGTAAATCTTTTATCAGCATTGTGGAAAAGAGAAAGAAAAATTCGGAATGCAAAGTTGAGAAGATAGTAGAATGATAGGGTTTGGAGGAAGAATATATCATTTAAGGATAAAATATGAAGAGGTCAACATCCATTTTATTTTATGTGGTTGAAATTCAGCTTAAAAATATGTTTCAAACAAAACACCAGGATACCTTTGTGCCAGTTAAGTTGTTAAAATAAATTATATTTTAGATTATAAGCTTTTAGAATTTTGATATCTTTCAGAGGTTTAACATTGTATGTGAAATTGTAATTTGAAAAGCCTTGTAAGTGGCAGTATACTTCAAGTGTTAATGTATTTCAAAAATAAAATGGGGATTTGATTTTAATTCTTTTCTAGTAGTTACATATTTCAAATATCACAGGATATTATATTTTATTGTCACTACCTGAGTAGTTACAAATATGTCTTTTGTTTTAATTTCTTACAATTAAGACAGTGTAAGATTCATAAAGCTATAAGAATGAATTAAATTTCAAATTATTGTGAATTTAAAATACCTCTTAAAATTCAAGAAGCATTAATTGTGCACCCTCCTGGTGCCAACAGATGCTGTAGGTGATGGGAATCCAGCAGAACAAGACAAACCACAATGCACCTGCCCTCAAGGCGAGTGAGACAAAAATAAGGAGCATAACATTATCAAAAATTTCAGATTGTATTAAGTAACACAAAGGAAATAAGTTATTATCAGAATTACTAGGGTTAATTAGAATTACTAGAATTACTAGGGTTAAAAGTGAAAACATTCACTGTGATAATTTCTATATTATCAAAAATATATTTATTTTAATGTTTGCATCAATTATCAGAAAGTTAGCATGTTTCATGATTTAGAATAAGCAGTCCTTGGTTCAAAATCTGCAACACATTTAGTAACATCATGATCATGGTAATGAAAAAGATAGCTGTATAAAGTTGTTAGTGGAAATAAAGTTATCTTTTTTGCAAACGTGGGAATGAGCATAATTTATGTAAAGCTGTAGCAGGTTCTAGGTTCTTAACAATTATTAGCTCTTTCCATAGAAGGATTTAATGTGTAAAATTAAAAAAGAAATGTCCAAACAAAAGCAAATACCAGTACCATTCTTATAGTTCCATTCTGCTGCTGCTGCTGCTAAGCCGCTCAGTCGTGTCTGACTCTGTGCGACCCCATAGACGGCAGCCCACCAGGCTCCCCCGTCCCTGGGATTCTCCAGGCAAGAACACTGGAGTGGGCTGCCATTTCCTTCTCCAATGCATGAAAGTGAAAAGTGAAAGTGAAGTCGCTCAGTCGTTCCAACTCTGTGCGACCCCATGGACTGCAGCCCACCAGGCCCCTCTGTCCATGTGCTTTCCCAGGCAAGAGTCCTGGAGTAGGGTGCCATTGCCTTCTCCAGTTGCATTTTAGTTAGGTGATAATTATCCACTTGGTAGTTATAATGTAACATGAAAACAAACTTGGCAAATAAGAGCAAGTCTTCCGTAACTTTTTCAGTTTGCAGTTTTCTGTGAAAGTTTTTTGAGATTCTCACATAATAGATGCTGGAGGCTAAGATGGTAATTAATACCATTCCCCACCATATCAAATATGTGGAATGACAATAGTCAAAACATCTTTTCTTATCTGGTGCTGGTTAATTCTGATCCAAATGAGGGAGGCAAAACTGCAAGACGCCCAGTGAGCTCTCAATGTAACAGCTTGAAAGGATGTTGGAGCAGTACCTAGAAAAGAGATCTTCCTTCTTTGTGTGCTACTATGATTCACGTCTGCCACCACTTCAGAAGCGGTAGTCCTGGAGCACCGCTTCTTATTCTGTGGTGGCGCGTTAGCCAACTTCTACACGGTCACAGTCACGGACACTGTAGGGAGATCGCTGTCCCTTCTGCAAAATTATTTGCAGAGGAAAAGCTATTGAGGAATTGGTCCTATTAAACCAGGGTAATGAAAGTGGCTGGTTTACTCCCCATTTTAGACCTTGGAGCAGGATGAAAAATACTTGAAACATCTGAGAAGTGCCATTTACTAATACCTAGGAGTTTCTATACTCATTGTTGTGAATAAAAACCTCACTGTTGATATTTCTGTCTAATATTTATATGTGTGAGCATAGCCATGTATAAATACATATGCATATATCATGTATATATGCATATATAATCAGAGGATTTTTAAAGTATATTCATAGAAACAGAAAACAATTTTAAGCATAAAATATAATCAGCATATAATATCCAAGTTTAGGTCATATTTGACTTATTAAATGATAAATTAATCTGCATCATTTGTTGATAGAACAGTGTCACATTTAAAATGGTACTTCAGTTTCTAATTAAATACAATTTTCTTAGAAACAATGAGGAAGTTATCTATCCACCTCCACGCAGTGACATATAGTACATGACATGTCCACTTTATTTTGCCTTTGCTGACCTAACTTTTATCTAAGCAGAACAAGCAGAGTCAAGCTGCAGAAATTTCAGTAGGGATACCATGATCTGTTTTCACAACCGATGTCTCCACTGTAAAGAGAAGTGCATAACCTTCTTGTGACCTTACATCCATACCAACCTGCAGAAACATGGTTGAATTCTTCCATTATATAACAAGGTGTAGTCCTACTAGACATAATATTCCAGGTTTTAATATTTTAGACATATTGATATTTTCATCAAGCTTTAAGATACTTTCAAAAATCTCAACACTTACTTGAACATTGGACATTTGAAATAATTGCTGTTAACATAGGACTATATTTTCCTTCATATAATTTTTC
Organism: Dama dama; assembly: GCF_033118175.1. NCBI lineage: Eukaryota > Metazoa > Chordata > Mammalia > Artiodactyla > Cervidae > Dama > Dama dama. The sequence continues at coordinate 105,765,964 of NC_083689.1, forward strand.
CCCATCACTAGTCTTGTTTGAAAACTGACCAGTTATTCCAGAACTTTGAATTTGTATGTTATGAGAAAAGTTATGTATTGAAGATTTTTCTGTGGTTGTTATATATGACTTCGTTTTAGTTTTCTCTGTTTTGATACACAGACATAACAAAATAATTTTGAATGTACCCAGTTGTGGAAATAACTTCAGCAAAATTATGTTTTTTGTGAAGAGTGGGATAAGCCTTCCTAAACAGAATTATGTGACCATAGACTTACTTAAATTATAGTTTTCTTGTCCCATTTATTTCTCATAGAAAGCCTCTCAGGTAATTAATATTAAGTTCTAGGCAAGCTGTGTAGTGTACAGTTCATATTAAATTTCTACATTCATTTCATAATTTTCATGTATATTACACATATATTCTTATAAAATAGATTCTATTTTAATATTGCTTTACAACCTAATGTTTAAAAATGTATAAATACATTATGAACACACTTTTATATAAATAAATATAGATCTCCTGATCATCTTTAATTATTCTCTAGTTCTTCGTTACCTACTTCAACCCACTCCAATAAAGGAAGTGCTTCAACTGCTCTACTTTAATTGCTTGTATCAGGGTCACCAATTACTTTCTCTTTTTTTTTTTTTTTCATTTATTTTTATTAGTTGGAGACTAATTACTTTACAATATTGTAGTGGTTTTTGCCATACATTGACATGAATCAGCCATGGATTTACATGTGTTCCCCATCCCGATCCCCCCTCCCACCTTCCTCACCATCCCATCCCTCTGGGTCTTGAGAAAAAAATCCAAAGGTTGCTTTTTAATCACTGTCCTTTTTTTTAATCTCTGTATTATTTGATACTATTAGGTCACTCACCAAAACCAGTCTCTAATCTTCCTTATGCCTATGGTTTTCTGCAACATTAGATACTCATTCTTTGGCCAATTTTTAGTTTTGTCCATCTCCTTGCTGCTGCTGCTGCTGCTAAGTCGCTTCAGCCGTGTCCGACTCTGTGTGACCCCACAGACGGCAGCCCACCAGGCTCCCCCGTCCCTGGGATTCTCCTTAAAGGCCCTCTTATCTCACTCTATACAGTTTCCTAAATGATCTCATATACATGCTCATGTTTCAACACAACGTCTCTGTCTCTGAAAAAAAACATGCCCGTGACTGTCACATACGCTTATCCAACTGCCAACCAGGTTTCTCCACCAGGATGTCTCCGTGGCAACTCAAACACCACATGAAATGGCCAAAATCTTACTGATTTCTCATTGCTGCCCCACCTACTCAAACAACACTTTTCCTCCTTTAGTGCTTCCTGTTTCACAAATGACATACTCTCCACTCCTATGTTCAGGTCATGAATAAGAAAGCAATCCTTGACTCCACCATCCCCTTCCTTACAACTCACATTGTTAGCAAATCCTTTCTTTCTTCTATTAAGATGTCTATTTAACTACATCTTTGTATAGTCATTGCTACCAGCTAATGCAGGCTGCCATGTTCTCTCTCTGGAACATTAAAATTAGGACTGAACTGATCTTTCTGTATAGATAAGAGATAACCATATGAAATTACCAACATGTGAACATATTTAAGGTAATTTCACATACTTAGAAACTGAACGAAAAGTGAAAGTTAGTCTCCCAGTGGTGTCCAACTCTTTGTGACCTCATGGACTTAGCCTGCCAGACTCCTCTGTCCATGGAATTCTCCAGGCAAGAGTACTGAGGTGGGTTTGCCATTTCCTTGTCCACATGGTTAGACTTTATACTAATTCTCTCAAATGTATTTTTAATATTTCTCCTGGAATATTCTTTTGAAAGTACCAAAATGTGCCAAATGAAAATTCTTTCATGAATAAGTGTGTCAGGCTATGTTTAAAATATTTAATGCACCACCAATTTTTACTATATTCTCTTTTACATATTTTATTGGGATGAAAATTTCTGTAATAAACATACATTTCATTGGACAGATGTCTAGTTAAACATTTATTGGTATTCAACATACATTAAGATCTTATGAAGAATCCTAAAAAAAAAAGAGGCTGAAATGACTGAAGATTAACATAAAACAAGGACAATAAATGAGGAACCACATAATTCAGATACTGGAATTATCAGATAGGGACTTGAACTGTGACAACCATGTAAACCATGATAAATATAAGAAAGAAAAGAAATGAAAAATAGATTAAAAGGTGAACTTTTTAACAGAGAATTAGAAATTACAAAAGAAACCAAATATCCTTAAAAATTTATATACTATATATATGTGTTATCATGTGTGTGTGTGTGTGTGTGTGTATGTATATATATATATGAAAATAAAAGCACATTGAATGAGACTGGGCACAATGGAACATATAATTAGAAAAACAAAAATAGCATGATGGAATGCATATGAGCTGAAACCCTGAGAGGAGCAAGAATGAGAAATAAAATATAAAATAAAATGTGGGTTTCCCTAGTGGCTCAGTTGGTAAAGAACCCATCTGCAGTACAGGAGACCACCCTCAAGGCAGGAGACCAGGTTGGATTTCTGAGTCCACAAGATCCCTTGGAGAAGGAGATGGCAACCCACTCCAGTGTTCTTGCTTGGGAAATCCCATGCACAGAGGAGCCTGGTGGACTGCAGTCCATGGGGTCGCAATGAGTCAGATACGACTTAGCGACTAAACCACCACCACCACCATGTATCACCTAAAATAAAATGCCCGCGTTGGCCCCTGACGGCTCAGCGGTAAGACTCTGCCAGCAATACAGGAAATACAGTAGACGTGGGCTCAACCCCTCCGTTGGCAAGATCCCCTGGAAAAGGAAATGGCAAACTACTCCAATATTCTTGCCTGAAACATCCCATGGAAAGAGTAACCTGGCAGGCTACAACTCAAATGGCCGCAAAGAGTCAGACAGGACAGAGCAGAGCATACAGCACAAGTAAAACGCAAGAGATAGGTGGGATATCATCAACAATTCTAGCCCATGTGATATTTGAACCCCAGAGAGAGAGGAGTAGAGAAAACAATAAAGAATCAGTACTTGAATAATGACAGCAAATAATTTTAAAAATTAATGAACATTTCTCTGTGAATTCCAGGCAGATACAAATCTTTTATTTAATTGCACGCAGGGTAAATATAAAGAAAACCATATTCAATCACATCAGAGTGAAACTGTTGAAAATCAAAGATCAAGAGAAAATTTTGACAGTAGCCAGAGAAACAAAAGATGTATTACCTTCAAAGGAGCAGTAAGAATGATGACTGACTTTTCAACAAAAACAGTCAAAGACAGTTGGCAGTTTAATGACATATTTACATGCTGGAAACATTTCCAATATTCAGTCCTACACTCAGAAGAAATATCCTTCAAATGTTGAATACCAGGTATCAGACTTAACCCCCTCCATAAACAACAGTAAATCTGAAAAAACTACGTGAAGCAACTCTTTCAGATCCTGAACAACATAGGACAAGGCTATTATCTGTACAAGAAAGGAAGTACTTTGAGTGAGCATCACATTCACCAAGATGTCTGCCTGGGGAAACTTTCTGAACCATGATAAAAGGAAGGGAATTCACAAAGAGAAAAGAGGAAGTAAGTAATCGCAATATGGGACTCCTGAGGGAGCTGAGGAGAAGGAAATGGCAACCCAGTCCAGTACTCGCGCCTAGAAAACCCCGAGCTCAGAGGAGCGTGGTGCACACCTGTCCACGGGGTCGCACAGAGTCGGACACGACTGCAGAGACTCAGCATGCATGCAGCGTCAGAGAAGGGAATGGCAGCCCACTCCAGTGTTCTTGCCTGGAGAGTCCCAGGGACGGGGGAGCCTGGTGGGCTGCGTCTATGGGATGGCGCAGAGTCGGACACGACTGATGCGACTCAGCAGCAGCAGCAGAGGGAGCTGAAATTTGAAAAGCAGGATATGAGACTTACAGGAAATACAAAGAGAAAGAGCCCAGAAATCTTCATAGGAACTGCTGAGTCCCGGCTGAAGAAAAATATGCACGTGCAAGGATGATATTCCATGAGACATTTCTGAGAACAACTACTGAGGGACTGTATCCTGAATAGGAATTCTGGAGGTTTCAAACTTCTGGGTGCATGGCAGTTTATCCAGGCAGTATGGAGAGAATTCATTGATCACTCTGGACATTTAACTGAAGTGACAGAAAACCCTTTCCTCAGAATTAAGACTACGCTCTTACTAGAGAGTAAGACTACTTTAGAACTACTCCAAAAAATTCTAAAAACAAAATTCAACAGAAATGAAAAATTTGGCTATTAGCAGCAAAAATTATAATTATTTAAAAGAAATCTGCAGAATCCAGACTCTGAACAATGTTAACATCCACAGGGGCCAGGTTATAATAAAAAAAATCTATACCTACATTAAAAAAAAAAGTAGGATGCTGTGATCTATAGCTAAAAGGAAAAAATAAATAGAGAAATGTAGCAATGTCAATGAAATTAGCAAACAGGAAAGAGCTTTTATATATCAGGCCAAAGCTTCAGAGAAAAATATAGGCATCAAGAGGTCAAAGGTGGAAAATCACAACAGAAAGTTAAAAAGAAAAAAAAGAATTGGATGATTCTGTTTCCAACTGTAATTGGGTACATGTTACTAGACTAAATCTCCTGACATTAAAAAAAAGAGAGAGAAAGAGTGTTTTTAGACACTGGGCAATAGACAGTGTAAGACTGTAATCCTGATGGAAGAAAAATAAACAAGATGAATTTTATAATTACTTTTATAATTACCCCCAGATTGCTGAGGGCTGGGAAGCACTTTCTTGATTCTGGTGTAGTGATGGGGAAATAAATCAGATTCCCTCTGTACAGGCACACCTCAGTTTATTCCACTTAGGTTTATTGTGTTTTGAAGATATTGCCTTTCTTACAAGTTTAAGTTTTGTGGCTTGGTGCCATTTTTCCAAAACCCTTCGCTCACTTCATGTCTCTGTGTCATATTTAAGTAATTCCCATGCTATGTCAAGTTTTTTCATTTTATTTGTCATGATGGTATGTGATCAGTGATCTTTGATGTTGCTACTACAATTTATTGAAGACTCAGATGACAGCATTTTTGAGCAATAAAGGATTTTTTAATAAAGTTGTGTACTTTTTTAGACATAATACTATTTCACACTTTATGGACCACAATATAGTATAAATATAACTTTTATAAGCATTAGGAAAACATAAATTTTGTATGACTCTCTTTATCCCTCTATTCACTTTATTGCAGTGATCTGGAACTTACCTTGCAGTATTAACAAGATATGCCTGTATTGAGAAGATAAAGATCACAGATATTCATAGATATAGAGACAGCTGGAATACATAGGGAGAAATACCATACAAGATATTTTTTAGGCAGAAAAACATGTTCCAGAAATCTGCATGGCCTCCTCTTCAATATTTACTTATATAACCATATGGGATTATATTCAGACTAGACAGTGAACAACTAAATTATATCTGTAAGATAAACAACAGTCAAAACTCACACAATAAAGACATTTGAATTCAGACAAGGAAGGGTAGGAAGATGTTAATGAACACTTAGGGCTTTAAAGAGTCACCAGAAACGGTATATACACATTTTCAATAGTGATAAACTATTCCTAAAGATTGCTACTGCTGCTGCTAAGTCATTTCAGTTGTGTCCAACTCTGTGCGACCCCATAGACGGCAGCCCACCAGGCTCCCCTGTCCCTGGGATTCTCCAGGCAAGAACACTGGAGTGGGTTGCCATGTCCTTCTCCAATGCATGAAAGTGAAAAGTGAAAGTGAAGTTGTCAGTCGTGTCCGACTCTTCGTGACGCCAAAGACTGCAGCCTACTAGGCTCCTCCATACATGGGATTTTCCAGGCAAGAATACTGGAGTGGGGTGCCATTGCCTTCTCCATTCCTAAAGACTACTAGACTACTATAGACATGGTCAAACAGTGAACTTGACAAGTTATCAAAGGATCAAGCTAATCCAGAAAAAACTTCCTATGGAAAAAAAATAAAAAATAAAAACAGTGCTTTTAAAGGAAGACAACAAATTACAGATACTCAAAAACAATAGTTACAATGTCTAGCATTCAATCAAAACATACTAGTCATATAAAAGTCCAGGAAAATGTGATCCATAATCTGAGAATTATCAGTTAGGACAAAGAGGTTCAGAAATCTCAACTGGCAAAAAACAAACAAAAAACATATATTATAAATATGTTCAAGAATTTAAAGAAAAGCATAAGTATAATGAAAACAAAAATACTATAAGGACAAAAAATGAAAATCTTAAAGATGAATGTAAACTCCATTGAATAAGAATAATAGATTTTATGCAGAAGAAAATATTAGTAAACTTGATGATAGGATCTTCCTCATATACAGAAAAAATGTTATAGATTCAATGAAATAGCACCAGTGGTCCTTATACTGCTTTTCTTTGTGTTCTAAGGCAGAATTCTGAAAGAATCTATAAATAATGGCTTGTAATTAACATGAAGTGTCGTGCTTGTCACTCAGTTGTGTCTAACTCTTTGCAACCCCATGGACTGTAGCCCACCAGGCTCCTGTCCATGGAATTCTCCAGGCAAGAATACTGGAGTGGGTTCCCATGCCCTCCTCCAGAGGATCTTCCTGATCCAGGGATTAAACCTGTGTGTCCTGCATTGCAGTCAGATTGTTTGCCAACTGAGTCACCAGGGAAGCCCATAATTAACATCTCTCATGACAACTGAACAATATATTATAATATTGAATAATTCACATATGTATGTATGTATAATTAAATATACTGAGCGACTGAACTGAAGTGAACTGACAATTAAATATGTGTGATGATTCTTTGTTTTATTGTGCAAATATATTTTAGAGGTGGTAAAAATGGCAATATAATTTAATACATTTAGTGAATAATGTGTTGAAATTAAAATATTTTGTCTTTTATGATGATAATAAATAAAATTCAATTTCAAAATCCTAATTTATTTCTGAATATAAGAATTGCTTCAAGAATTTTAATAGATAACTTCACTGCAACTTAGTTTTTACCAAATTAATATTAAGAACTATAATGATTAAAGAAAAGATGTTTAATTTGGCATTACTTTCAATAGAGCAAAAACTATGTAGAAGGCTTGTTTTACAACACCATATTTAATGATTTTGTTGAAATCAAGGCATACATAATTTTTATGAAATAATTTTATAGTAATTTGTAAGCTGTATATTTCTTTATTATTCAGTCAAACACAGTAGTACTGTTGGCAGACATTTCTCCATGAATGTCCCATGTTTCTATGCATCTTGCCAGCAAAGACATTGTCATCATTTTATTTCAGACTACATTTTAAAGAATGTTTGTGTAGCAAATAGACTTGGAAGATAGAGATAGTGTATTCTTCCTGGAAAAGAGCAGGATTTTGCTGTCCAGAATAATAAAGATAATGTCTCCCTCAGATGCAGAGTTTGAACAGGTTTGCCTGCAAAATCCTTAAAAGATTGAGGTTTCCCATGCTCAGGGTTTTATTCCTATACTGCAAGACATTGTCTGCCCAGGCATCACGTGGCTCTTGTCACCAGATGGTAACTGGGGCGCAGTGAACGTGGGTAAACGATGTCCCTCAGACTACTATTCTATTGCTGTGAGTAAATAAACTCCCTTGTCTCCAGCCCCAGAGTCTCATGTCTTCCCCCACTGTCCATGAGAGAAAGGCAAGGAGAGTGAAATCTCCCACATTTAGCAGGTCTTAATAGGGAACATCCAGAGAACTATCTGGCATAAACATAGAGATTTGTCATCTTTGGTAAAAATTTCATTTAAAACTATATTTTTTTTTTCTGCTTTTTCATTATGAAGATGAATTTGTCAAAGGAGGTCTATAAAGTCTATTATGAGTAGTATTTTATTACACTAATTGATTTGATTTAAAAACATGTTTAGAGAGGAGGAGCCAAGATGGCGGAGGAGCAGGACGGGGAGACCACTTTCTCTCCTACAAACTCATCAAAAGAATAACTGAACGCAGAGCAAACTTCGCAAAACAACTTCTGACCGCTAGCTGAGGTCATCAGGCGCCCAGAAAAGCAGCCCATTGTCTTCGAAAGGAGGTAGGACAAAATATAAAAGATAAAAAGTGAGACAAAAGAGCTAAGGATGGAGATCCATCCCGGGAAGGGAGTCTTAGGCGGCATTGCTTGGGGTAGGGTCCGGGCCTGAGTGCCCTGAGGACAATCGGAGGGAGCTTCTGTGAGTTGCCAACTTGAACTGTGGGAGACCAAAAGAGAGAGAGTAAATTAACCGGCCCGAACACACTGCCGGCCGTTCGCAGAACAAAGAGACCGAGAGGGTCCAGAGAGGAGCTCGCAGGCTGCGGACCGGCCCAGACCCGCCGGAGGCAGGAGGCAGCGGGGAGGGGAAGGTCGCGGCGAGACACAGGGAGCAGGCACCCGACCGGCGCGGGCGGGACTGGGGCTGGGGACGCGGAGGGCAGAAGGCGCGCGCACCCGACTGGCGCCAGCGGAAACTGAGACTGGGTCCGCGGAGGGGAGTGGGCGCGCCACACCTGGGGAGAGTGCGCCCACCGAGCCCCTGGCTGCCTGGACCGCTCTGACGGGGAAGGCTCAGAGAGCAGGCGCAGCTTTTCCTTCCGCGCTTTTGTGGAACACCCGAGGGCTGGAACCTCGCGCAGCCCGGGGCGCGCTCCATATAGAACAGCTGGGAGCCTGAGCGGCGCAGACGGAGAGGGCAGCGTCGGCCCCTCCCGGCAGCGCCAGCCCTGCCCCGCGGCGCCAGCCCGTCCCCACAGCGCCGGCCCCTCCCCACAGCGCCGGCCCCTCCCCGCGGCGCCAGCCCCTCCCGGCAGCGCCAGCCCCTCCCCGCGGCGCCAGCCCGTCCCGGCAGCGCAAGCCCCTCCCCGCAGCGTCAGGCCCTCCCCGCAGAGCGACGGAACTAGCTACCTGAATAAGAGTCCACCTCCGCCCGCCTGTGTCAGGGCGGAAATGAGGCTCTGAAGAGACCGGCAAACAGAAGCCAAATAAACAAAGGGAACCGCTTCAGAAGGGACCGGTGCAACAGATTAAAATCCCTCTAGAAAGCACCGACTACACCGGAGGAGCCTGTAGATATCGAGACGCGTAAGCTGGAACGAGGAGCTATCTGAAACTGAGCCGAACCCACACTGACCGCAACAGCTCCAGAGAAACTCCTAGATACAATTTTACTTTTTTCTCTTATTTTTTTTCTTTTTTATTTTTTCTATTTTCCTTTAAAATCTCCTATTACTCCCCCATTACTCCTTAACTTTCATTTCCATAGATTTTTACGATTTTTTTAATTAGGGAAAAAAAATTTTTTTTTCTTTCTTTTAATTTTTTTTTCTTTTTTTTCTTCTTTTTCTTTATTTTTTTTCTTTTTTCTTCTTTTTTTTTCTTTCCTTTTTCTCTTCTATTTTCTATTTTTCTTTTTCTCTTACTTCTTTTAAAGTCCTCTAGTACTCCTCTACTACTCCTTAATTTTCATTTTCAATACACTATAACCTTACAAAAAAAAAAAAAAGAAGAGAAGCCCTATTTTTAAACTGAAGATTACTCTCTCCCAATCTTGACTCTCTGTTTTCTACCTCAGAACACCTCTATTTCCTCCTTTCCCCTTCTCTTCCCAATCCAATTCTGTGAATCTTTGTAGGTGACTGGGCTACGGAGAACACTCTGGGAACAGACAGCTGCGTAGATCTGTCTCTCTCCTCTTGAGTCCCCCCTTTTCTCCTCTTGTTCATCTCTATCTCCCTCCTCCCTCTCCTCTTCTTCATGTAACTCTGTGAACCTCTCTGGGTGTCCCTAAGCGGGGAGAATCTTTTTGCCATTAACCTAGAAGTTTTCTTATCAGTGCTGTATAGTTGGAGAAATCCTGAGACTACAGGAAAAATAAAACTGAAATCCAGAGGCAGGAGACTTAAGCCCAAAACCTGAGAACACCAGAAAACTCCTGACTACATGGAACTTTAAGTAATATGTGACCGTCCAAAAGCCTCCATACCTACACTGAAGCCAACCGCCACCCAAGAGCCAATAAGTTTTAGAGCAAGACATACCACACAAATTCTCCAGCAACGCAGGAACATAGCCCTGAACGTCAACATACAGGCTGCCCAAGGTCACACCTAACACATAGACCCATCTCAAAACTCATTACTGGGCACTCCATTGCTCTCCAAAGAGAAGAAATCAAGTTCCACTCACCAGAACACTGACACAAGCTTCCCTAACCAGGAAACCTTGACAAGCCAATCGTCTAACCCCACCCACTGGGTAAATCCTCCACAATAAAAAAGAACCACAGACCTCCAGAATACAGAAAGCCCACTCCAGACACAGCAATCTAAACAAGATGAAAAGGCAAAGAAATACCCAACAGGTAAAGGAACATGAAAAATGCCCACCAAGTCAAACAAAAGAGGAGGAGATAGGGAATCTACCTGAAAAAGAATTTAGAATAATGATAATAAAAATGATCCAAAATCTTGAAAACAAAATGGAGTTACAGATAAATAGCCTGGAAACAAAGATTGAAAAGATTCAAGAACTGTTTAATAAAGACCTAGAAGAAATAAAAAAGAGTCAATTACAAATGAATAATGCAATGAATGAGATCAAAAACACTTTGGAGGGAACCAAGAGTAGAATAACGGAGGCAGAAGATAGGATAAGTGAGGTAGAAGATAAAATGGTGGAAATAAATGAAGCAGAGAGGAAAAAAGAAAAAAGGATCAAAAGAAATGAGGACAACCTCAGGGACCTCTGGGACAATGTGAAACGCCCCAACATTCGAATCATAGGAGTTCAAGAAGAAGAAGACAAAAAGAAAGGCCATGAGAAAATACTCGAGGAGATAATAGCTGAAAACTTCCCTAAAATGGGGAAGGAAATAGCCACCCAAGTCCAAGAAACCCAGAGAGTCCCAAACAGGATAAACCCAAGGCGAAACACCCCAAGACACATATTAATCAAATTAACAAAGATCAAACACAAAGAACAAATATTAAAAGCAGCAAGGGAGAAACAACAAATAACACACAAAGGGATTCCCATAAGGATAACAGCTGATCTATCAATAGAAACCCTCCAGGCCAGAAGGGAATGGCAGGACGTACTGAAAGTAATGAAAGAGAATAACCTACAACCTAGATTACTGTATCCAGCAAGGATCTCATTCAGATATGAAGGAGAATTCAAAAGCTTTACAGATAAGCAAAAGCTGAGAGAATTCAGCACCACCAAGCCAGCTCTTCAACAAATGCTAAAGGATCTTCGCTAGACAGGAAATGCAGAAAGGTTGTATAAACGTGAACCCAAAACAACAAAGTAAATGGCAACGGGACCACACCTATTAATAATTACCCTAAATGCAAATGGGTTGAATGCCCCAACCAAAAGACAAAGACTGGCTGAATGGATATAAAAACAAGACCCCTATATATGCTGTCTACAAGAGACCCACCTCAAAACAAGAGACACATACAGACTAAAAGCAAAGGGCTGGAAAAAAATATTTCATGCAAACGGAGAGCAAAAGAAAGCAGGAGTTGCAATACTCATATCAGATAAAATAGACTTTCAAATAAAGGATGTGAAAAGAGACACAGAAGGACACTACATAATGATCAAAGGATCAATCAAAGAAGAAGATATAACAATTATAAATATATATGCACCCAACATAGGAGCACCGCAATATGTACGGCAAACACTAACGAGTATGAAAGAGGAAATTAATAGTAACACAAGAATAGTGGGAGACTTTAATACCCCACTCATAACTATGGATAGATCAACTAAACAGAAAATTAACAAGGAAACACAAACCTTAAATGACACAATGGACCCTCTAGACCTAATTGATATCTATAGGACATTTCACCCCAAAACAATCAACTTCACCTTTTTCTCAAGGGCACACAGAACCTTCTCCAGAATAGATCACATCCTGGGCCATAAATCTGGTCTTGGAAAATTCAAAAAAATTGAAATCATTCCAGTCATCTTTTCTGACCACAGTGCAGTAAGATTAGATCTCAATTACAGGGAAAAAATTGTTAAAACTTCAAACATATGGAGGCTAAATAACACGCTTCTGAATAACCAACAAATCATAGAAGAAATCAAAAAAGAAATCAAAATATGCATAGAAATGAATGAAAATGAAAACACAACAACCCAAAACCTATGGGATAATGTAAAAGCAGTGCTAAGGGGAAGGTTCATAGCATTACAGGCTCACATCAAGAAACAAGAAAAAAGCCAAATAAATAACCTAACTCTACACCTAAAGCAATTATAGAAGGAAGAAATGAAGAACCCCAGGGTTAGCAGAAGGAAAGAAATCTTAAAAATTAGGGCAGAAATAAATGCAAAAGAAACTAAAGAGACCATAGCAAAAATCAACAAAGCTAAAAGCTGGTTTTTTGAAAAAATAAACAAAATTGACAAACCATTAACAAGACTCATTAAGAAACAAAGAGAGAAGAACCAAATTAACAAAATTAGAAATGAAAATGGAGAGATCACAACAGACAACACTGAAATACAAAGGATCATAAGAGACTACTACCAGCAGCTCTATGCCAATAAAATGGACAACTTGGATGAAATGGACAAATTCTTAGAAAAGTATAACTTTCCAAAACTGAACCAGGAAGAAATAGAAGATCTTAACAGACCCATCACAAGCAAGGAAATCGAAACTGTCATCAAAAATCTTCCAGCAAACAAAAGCCCAGGACCAGATGGCTTCACAGCTGAATTCTACCAAAAATTTAGAGAAGAGCTAACACCTATATTACTCAAACTCTTCCAGAAAATTGCAGATGAAGGTAAGCTTCCAAACTCATTCTATGAGGCCAACATCACCCTAATTCCAAAACCAGACAAAGATGCCACAAAAAAAGAAAACTACAGGCCAATATCACTGATGAACATAGATGCAAAAATCCTTAACAAAATTCTAGCAAACAGAATCCAACAATATATTAAAAAAAAATCATACACCACGACCAAGTGGGCTTTATCCAAGGAATGCAAGGATTCTTTAATATCTGCAAATCAATTAATGTAATACACCACATTAACAAATTGAAAGATAAAAACCATATGATTATCTCAATAGATGCAGAGAAAGCCTTTGACAAAATTCAACACTCATTTATGATTAAAACTCTCCAAAAAGCAGGAATAGAAGGAACCTACCTCAACATAATAAAAGCTATATATGACAAACCCACAGCAAGCATCACCCTCAATGGTGAAAAATTGAAAGCATTTCCCCTGAAATCAGGAACAAGACAAGGGTGCCCACTCTCACCACTACTATTCAACATAGTGTTGGAAGTGCTGGCCACAGCAATCAGAGCAGAAAAAGAAGTAAAAGGAATCCAGATAGGAAAAGAAGAAGTGAAACTCTCACTGTTTGCAGATGACATGATCCTCTACATAGAAAACCCTAAAGACTCTACCAGAAAATTACTAGAGCTAATCAATGAATATGGTAAAGTTGCAGGATATAAGATTAACACACAGAAATCCCTTGCATTCCTATATACTAACAATGAAAAAACAGAAAGAGAAATTAAGGAAACAATACCATTCACCATTGCAACAAAAAGAATAAAATACTTAGGAGTATATCTACCTAAAGAAACAAAGGACCTATACATAGAAAACTATAAAACACTGATGAAAGAAATCAAAGAGGACACAAACAGATGGAGAAACATACCGTGTTCATGGATTGGAAGAATCAATATTGTCAAAATGGCTATTCTACCCAAAGCAATCTATAGATTCAATGCAATCCCTATCAAGCTACCAACGGTATTTTTCACAGAACTAGACCAAAGAATTTCACAATTTGTATGGAAATACAAAAAACCTCGAATAGCCAAAGTAATCTTGAGAAAGAAGAATGGAACTGGAGAAATCAACCTGCCTGACTTCAGACTCTACTAAAAAGCCACAGTCATCCAGACAGTATGGTACTGGCACAAAGACAGAAATATAGATCAATGGAACAGAATAGAAAGCCCAGAGATAAATCCACAAACCTATGGACACCTCATCTTTGACAAAGGAGGCAAGGATATACAATGGAAAAAAGACAACCTCTTTAACAAGTGGTGCTGGGAAAACTGGTCAACCACTGGTAAAAGAATGAAACTAGAACACTTTCTAACACCGTACACAAAAATAAACTCAAAATAGATTAAAGATCTAAATGTAAGACCAGAAACTATAAAACTCCTAGAGGAGAACATAGGCAAAACACTCTCCGACATAAATCACAGCAAGATCCTCTATGACCCACCTCCCAGAATATCGGAAATAAAAGCAAAACTAAACAAATAGGACCTAATGAAACTTAAAAGCTTTTGCACTACAAAGGAAACTATAAGTAAGGTGAAAAGACAGCCCTCAGATTGGGAGAAAATAATAGCAAATGAAGCAACAGACAAAGGACTAATCTCAAAAATATACTAGCAACTCCTGCAGCTCAATTCCAGAAAAATAAATGACCCAATCAAAAAATGGGCCAAAGAACTAAACAGACATTTCTCCAAAGAAGACATACAGATGGCTAACAAACACATGAAAAGATGCTCAACATCACTCATTATTAGAGAAATACAAATCAAAACCACAATGAGGTACCATTACACGCCAGTCAGGATGACTGCTATCCAGAAGTCTACAAGCAATAAATGCTGGAGAGGGTGTGGAGAAAAGGGAACCCTCTTACACTGTTGGTGGGAATGCAAACTAGTACAGCCGCTATGGAAAACAGTGTGGAGATTTCTTAAAAAACTGGAAATAGAACTGCCATATGACCCAGCAATCCCACTTCTGGGCATACACACTGAGGAAACCAGATCTGAAAGAGACACGTGCACCCCAATGTTCATCGCAGCACTGTTTATAATAGCCAGGACATGGAAGCAACCTAGATGCCCATCAGCAGATGAATGGATAAGGAAGCTGTGGTACATATACACCATGGAATATTACTCAGCCGTTAAAAAGAATTCATTTGAAACAGTCCTAATGAGATGGATGAAATTGGAGCCCATTATACAGAGTGAAGTAAGCCAGAAAGATAAAGAACATTACAGCATACTAACACATATATATGGAATTTAGAAAGATGGTAACGATAACCCTATATGCAAAACAGAAAAAGAGACACAGAAATACAGAACAGACTTATGAACTCTGTGGGAGAATGTGAGGGTGGGATATTTCAAAAGAACAGCATGTATACTGTCTATGGTGAAACAGATCACCAGCCCAGGTGGGATGCATGAGACAAGTGCTCGGGCCTGGTGCACTGGGAAGACCCAGAGGAATCGGGTGGAGAGGGGGGATCGGGATGGGGAATACATGTAAATCCATGGCTGATTCATATCAATGTATGACAAAACCCACTGAAATGTTGTGAAGTAATTAGCCTCCAACTAATAAATTTAAAAAAAAAAAATGGTAAAAAAAAAAAATGTTTAGGCAAATTGTGTTTCTTTTCTCAGCCCCCATGTGTTTTATTGGTGGACTTGCTTATATAAGACTGTTCCTAGCCTATATCCTTAACCTAAATATGGAATTACCCAGAATATTGAATTTTCAGAAGTTCTGATTAATTTTAGTTTTTATATTCCATATACCTGCTAGTGACACCAGTTTGGTGGACTTGGAAAGCTGCACTCCTGTCATTAGGCAACATTGCTTATTCTCTGCTGCTTAACCCGACCATGTGGATTTCCTACTCTATCTTTAAAATATGTAAACCAAAATTGCCTTGCCCGTATAGCTTCTGTACTTCAGAACTCATTTGTTTTTGTACCTAAGAACTTAAAATTGCCTTTATCAATAAAGTGTTTGTGAAACATTTTACCAATAATCATTGCTATTTTTATTAACGTCTTTTTTTTTTTTTTTATCTTAGACGTAAAAGAAAATCTGGACAGCTTCCTTTTTTAATCTAACAAAAGAATGTTCATATAGATGTACTCATTTATTAGATCCTCATTCATCATTATTCCTTTTATGTATTCGTTGGTTAATCATTGAGTACATATGTACACTTCATATGATGTGCTAGATTCTTTATTAGGGTGGAAACATATTTTTTTTTCAAAAGTTTAAAGGGAAAAGTAAGTAATAATAATGAAAATTGAGTAACATTTCATTGTATATTGCCTAGGGAAATGAATCTCAACAAATTTTTGTTGGAGGGACTATGGACAACATATAAAGCTATTAATGACATTTTTAAGTTGAATGAAAAATTTCCAACCAACTGTACATAGAAACACACCAGATTTGTTTTTCTTGAATCAATGTTTTAAGGTACAAAACAACTGTTTAAAACATTTTTATTTTACATTGAATTATAATCGATTACCATGTGTTAGTTTCAGGCATACAACAAAGTCTGTACATAAAAACGTTTCAGATATACAGCAAAGTTTTCTTGGGGATGATCTTGATCACTGCCACCAGTACAATGTCACGAGCCTCCTTCCATAGTTCTTCAGGCACTCTGTCTATCAGATCTAATCCCTTGCATTTATTTCTCATTTCCACTGTATAATAATCATAAGGGATTTGATTTTGGTCATAACTGAATGGTCTAGAGTTTTCCCTACTTTCTTCAATTTAAGTCTGAATGTGGCAATAAGGAGTTCATGATCTGAGCGACAGTCAGCTTCCCGTCTTGTTTGTGCTGACTGTATACAGCTTCTCATCTTTGACTACAAAGAATATAATCAGTCTGATTTCAGTATTGACCATCTGTGATGTCATGTGTAAAGTTGTCTCTTGTGTTGTTGGAAGAGGGTGTTTTCTATGACCAGTGCGTTCATTCTCTTCCCAAAACTCTGTTAATCTTTGCCTTGCTTCATCTTGTACTCCAAGGCCAAATTTGCCTGTTACTCCAGGTATCTCTTGACTTCATACTTTTGCATCCCAGTCCCCTAACATGAAAAGGACATCTTTTTTGTGTGTTAGTTCTAGAAGGTCTTGTAGGTCATCATAGAACTGATCAACTTCAGCTTCTTAAACTTTAGTGGTCAGGGCATAGACTTGGATTACTTTGATATTGAATGGTTTGCCTTGGACATGAACAGAGATCATTCTGTCATTTTTGAGATTGTACCCAAGTATTGCATTTTTGGACTCTTTTTTTGACTATGAGGGCTATTCCATGTCTTCTAAGGGATTCCTGCCCACAGTAGTAGATATAATGGTCATCTAAGTTAAATTCACCCATTCCAGTCCATTTCAGCTCACTGATTCCTAAAATGTCTGTTCACTCTTGCCATCTCCTGTTTGACCACTTCCAATTTGCCTTGATTCATGGACCTAACGTTCCAGCTTCCTATGCAATATTGTTCTTTATGGCATCAGACTTTACTTGCATCACCAGTCATATCCAAAACTGTGCATTGTTTTTGCTTTGGCTCCATCTCTTCATTCTTTTTGGAGTTATTTCTCCATTCTTCTCCAGTAGCATATTGGGCACCCACAGACCTGGGGAGCCCATCTTTCAGTGTCCTATCTTTTTGGCTTTTCATAATGTTCATGGGGTTCTCAAAGCAAGAATACTGAAGTGGTTTGCCATTCCCTTCTCCAGTGAACCACATCTTGTCAGAAATTTCCACCACGACCCGTCCGTCTTGGGTGGCCCTGCATGGCATGACTCACAGTTTCATTGAGTTAGACAAGGCTGTGGTCCATGTGATCACACATGGTTAGTTTTCTGTGAATGTGGTTTTCATTCTGTCTGCCCTCTGATGAATAAGGATGAGAGGCTTATGGAAGCTTCCTGGTGTGAGAGACTCATGGAAAGTGGGTCTTGTCCTGATGGGTGGGGCCATGCTCAGTTAATCTTTAATTCAATTTTCTGTTGATGGGTGGGGCTGTGCTCAAGTAAGCAAGATGGCAGAGTAGAAGGATGTGTGCCCATCTTCTCCTGGGAGAACCCCAAAATTGCAACTCACCGCTGAACAACCATCAACAGGAGAATGTTGGATCCCACCAGAAAAAGATACCCCACATCCAAAGGCAAAGGAGAAGCCCCAACAAGATGGTAGGAGGGGTGAAATTGCATTAGAATCAAACCTAATACCCTCCAGAGATACAAGGAGGGATCAAACAAAGCCTTGTGTGCACCAGGACCCAGAGGCCCCACAGAGACTGAACCAGACCCGCCTTTGAATGAATCTCTCCTGCAGAGGCATGGGTCCGTGGTGGCCTGCTGCGGGGACAGGTGCTCGGGCTGCAGCAGACCTGGGTCACACAGCATTATCCACCACAGAACCACCAAGCAGATGACCCACAGGCTGCAGAACAATTATACCAAAGACATTCTTACTCTGTTAAGAAAGCTCTAGGACCTGCAACAGATACCCCAACCTGGGGATCTGGTAAAGGAACTGAGAACCTCCAGGGGATTAGACTTTGGAGGCCTGTGGGGTTGATTACAGAACATCCACAGGACTGGGGAAACAGACTCTGCGAGGGCACAAGCAAACCCGTGTGCTCACCAGGAGCCAGGAGAAAGGAGCAGTGTCCCAACAAGAGACTGAGCCTGGAGTGTCTAGGAGTCTCCGGTGGAGGCCTCAGGCCAAACAACAGGGAGAGAACACGGCCCCACCCATCAAACACACTCATGTCATGTTACCTGACAACTTAGATGGTATTGAACGAAATCAAAATAAACCAAACTAACACTGTCTAGACCCAGATCAGAATGACCTAAAGTGGGTGTATTTCTGACAGAACATATTAGTATCTATCAGTTGGAAAAAAAAAAGAGTGCTAAAGAAGTAAGTGGGCTACAGTAACCCTTTTAGATCTTACTTTACCATTGCTTATGCACAAGAATTGTAAAAGTGAAGGAGAAAGTGGTAGCTAGGGCTTCCCTAGTGGCTCAGCAGTAAGGAATCTGCCTGTAATGGAGGAGACATGGGTTCAGTCCCTGGGTTGGGAAGATCCCTTGAAGAAGGAAATGGCAGCCCATTCCAGGATGCTTGCCTGGAAATCCCATGGACAGAGCAGCCTGGCAGGCCACAGTCCATGGAGTCCCAAAGCGTCAGACACAGCTTAGCAACTAAAACACCACCACCATGGTAGGCTCAGTTGTAGCATCATTTCACTTTTTTCTGTAATCTAGTCCCCCAGGGGGGACTAGGGTGTCAGTTCAGGTCAGTTCAGTTGCTCAGTCATGTCCAACTCTTTGCGACCCCTTGGACTGTAGCACGCCAGGCCTCCCTGTCCTTCACCAACTCCCGGAGCTTGCTCAGACTCGTGTCCATTGAGTCAGTGATGCCAGGGTGTCAGAAGAAATGTAAACTTACATATAAAGTTACAAAATAAACCCAACAAATGGGAGAGTTTCATTCGAAATAAAACATCACACAGTGAGTGTTTATAACCAAATTCTGGCAAAAACAATTATGGAAATAAATGATTCAGAGCTAATCAATTAATTTTATGAATCTGGTCCTAGATACAGGCTTTTCAACAACTTCAGAGAGAAACTATAGAGACAATGAAACTACCCTTTCCCGTATGCCCAAGTTCCTTCATTCCAGTCAGAAAACTGATGAAAGTGGTGATGAGGGCAAAAAGAAATAAAACAAGTGAAATAACTTCCTCATTTGACTTGGGAGGATTAATACTGACTTTTGTACTTTTGTGTTGGTTAAATAAGAAAAAGGAACTTTAAA
The DNA here is from genome assembly GCF_033118175.1 of Dama dama. Classification (NCBI taxonomy): domain Eukaryota; kingdom Metazoa; phylum Chordata; class Mammalia; order Artiodactyla; family Cervidae; genus Dama; species Dama dama. The sequence goes on from NC_083689.1 coordinate 105,785,740, forward strand.
AATTATTTCAAGCTATAAATGTTGCTACTAATAGAAATTATAGTTTATGTAGTCAAATATGGTAGCCACTAGCCACATGTGGTGACTGGGCATTTAAAATATGGAAAATGAGTGTTTTATATTACTTGAGTTTATTTAGATTGTTTAATTAAATTTAAATAGCTACATATGGCTATACATACATACATACACACACACACACACACATATATATATATATATAATCTACATATAGAACAGTGCCTGTAGAAGAATCCTTCCTCATAGAGCTTGCTTTCTAGTGGTGAAAAAAAGGAAAACAGACAAGAAATGTGTAAGTAATCATGTGAAATAATAAGATAATTTCAGATTATGATGAATGTTACTAGTAAAATAAATAACGTTTTAGAACACAACATGGGTTTGTGTGTTGGCAGATACTCTAGACAGAGTGACAAAGAACAGAGTTGGAATCTACGGTTAAGCTAAAGGACAGCTGAGAGCAGTAGACACTTAAGTTCCCCATCTCTCCTAGCCTCCCCTGAGATGATAGTTCAGACTCAGATTTATTTGAGTCCTCCGGCACGGCTCACATTCAGCTGATCCTCTCCTGCTTGTCCTGTGTTCATTATTTACAAGCAACATCTGCAACTGAATGGGTGGCTTTCATGTACCGGGACCCTTGGTAACCATAACACTCTCATTCTCTTCCATTGTCAGTTTTTCTGATTTGATCCTAAAACAGAGTTTTGAATATGGTCTTTTAAGAAAGTTTTCAGTGTCTAAAATCTGCTGTTGCCTGAGGTTTTTAGATTTTCCAGATTGGCACAAAGTTGACTTTCCCTTTGCTCTCTTTTTAATGATGGTTTTCTAGATAAGAAGGGGAAGGAGAAGGGGAGGAAGAAATGAAGGAGAACTTTAATGTTTAGAAGTTTCATCTTAATTTACATGTCAAGAGAAGTGTCTTTTTTTGCAGAAAGTAACTTTGGAAACTATTAAACATCCCATTTAACTTCTTGATGTCAAATGCTAAAATATATTTGTGTGCCATCATTAGTCAGTATCTTGTATGAAGTGAAGTGAAGCGAAGTTCACCCAGTTATACCCGACTCTTTCTGATCCATGGAATTCTCCATGCCGTAATACTGGAGTGTTCTTCAGATCTCTCTCTCCAGGGGATCTTCCCAACCCAGGGATCAAACCAGGTCTCCCGCATTGCAGGCAGATTCTCTACCAGCTGAGCCACAAGGGAAGCCCAAGAATACTGGAGTGGGTAGCCTATCCCTTCTCCAGCAGATTTTCCTGACCCAGGAATCGAACTGGGGTCTCCTGCATTGCAGGCAGATTCTTTACCAACTGAGCTATTAGAGAAGCCCCTAACATTTTATATACTACTTAGTATTAATCATGGAAGTATACCCGGAAACATTGGATCTCAGGAAAAGCTGAGTTTCACTCAACTGTAAAAAGGTTTGTTCAAAGGAATTTGTTAGGCTTAACCTTAAGAGGGATATAAACAAGCAGATTGTGTTGTGATAAAAACAAGAGCACAAAAATAAGGTAAACATTAGGAACTAAAGGTGCATTGTTTAGTATAACTTGTAGATATAATAAAAATTATAATATTATTTGTATCATAATTACAGTTTTATAGCTAATGTGATTACTCTATAAAACAGCTGTCTATAAGTTCAACATAAACTCTTTATAATCTTATAAGAGAAAGCTTCTAAAACAAATTAATGTGAAAATGGCTAATTAAGTATGTTAGGGGCTAAAATTTTATTATTTTTTTCTCTATACAAATTATGCATTGAATCCAAGAAAAATATTCAATTTTATTATCTTGAAATACATGGCATAATGAGGGCTTTGTTATTGATTTTACAGTTTACCTATCTGTTAACCGGGGTAATATTGACAATTTGGAAATTTTCTTATAAAATATAAACCTATAAATATTTTAAAAGGATACAGAAATGAGCAATTTTACATGTTGAAGCTAAAATATAATTTATTGTTTTATACATTGGTAAAATTACATTGTTGGCAATTCTATTAAATCACTATGTTCTAGAAAAGGACAAAATTGAATTATGGCACATAACTGATGAGTATCATTTTTAATAGAATGAAAATTATAACAAAGATTTAAAACAATTGACTTGTTTTGCAAACTGTTTTTTGGTAGATCAGGGATTAACTCTGCAAGTAGTTTTAAAGTAATTAATCAGCACAGCTGCATTCTTTCATAGTCTAGAGACAGAGGGTGTAACACACACAGAAAGATTTTCCTTAATATTAACAGCTTTATTTGTTTTAACATTTTATTGAATTTTGAAACAATAATTATGTAATAACATAGCAAACCAAGCAAATGCCATATTGCCATTTAGCTGCAATACAAACTTAATTACAAATAATAAGCCTACTTGTCAAATAACATATCTAAGGACTTGGATTAGTTGTTACAATCATAAAGTCCTTTTTTAAGCATGAAAGAGAAGGCACAACTTAGCAACTCAATACCAGCAACAACCATAAATCTAAGTGTACATTACCTGGGTCATGTTAATTATTATGTAAATTAAATCTCTTTTTTAATTAAAAAAAATGGTTACCAATCTTCAAGCTACATTACTTGGTAAATATAAATTTCTAAATGTTTACTTTTAGATACAAAGAAATTGCATAAAACAATGTTTACTACTTTAACTCAGGAGAGGACCTGTTATTTTATCTTGCAAAAGTATATGTAAGGCAGCACCGCAGTGGGCCTCCTGGTGGCTCAGACAGTACAACAATCCGCCTGCAATGTGGGAGACCTGGGTTCAATCCCTGGGTCAGGAAGATCCCCTGGAGAAGGGAATGCCACCCCACTCCAGTGTTCTCGCCTGGAGAATCCCATGGACAGAGGAGCCTGCTGAGCGACAGTCTATGGGGTCTCAAAGAGTTGGGCATGACTGAGTGTCTAACAAACACACGGCACCACAGTGAAGTGAAAAATGGGAAGAATGGTTTCAGTTTTGTTTTGCTTCGTTTTTTTTTTTTTTTTTTTTTGACATAGGAAATATTGTATTAAAACATTGAGAATTCAGTTGATGCTTGTTAAAATATTTGTTAACCTATAATTAAAATTTTTAACTTATTCTAAAAAAAGCAAAATGCATTGTAATATTATTCTATTAAGATTTAATTATAACTGAACTATAGAGTTCATTGGAAATATCCAGATTTGTTTCTGTAAAGCAACTTATAATAATATTGATTATTTTCCCAATGGAAAAAAAATAATTTATTTATTTGAATATTTGTTTCACGGGAGGCATTCCTACACCTAAAAATAAGCATGCAAAAGAATCTTTTTTGATCAGCTATAAACCTTCCCAGAGAACAAGTAGACCTAAAGAGAAAACATTTTCTATTAAAAGCTGAACAGGATCAAATTTCTTTACTCAATGCTTATCTTGTCAGCAAATATTTAACTCCTATAAATCTATGCCTATACCTCTAATGCCCTACTCCACACACTAATGCTATAGCAGCATTTCATAATTTCACTAAATGTTCATCATTCTGAATGTAAAGTTCTTCTGAATACTCTTTCCTAATAAAGGAAACTAGAAAGGAACTTGGATTTAGCAATACAAATCTTACATTGATAAGAAAATACCTATTAGCTATAAATAAAATGAAATAGTTATGTTTTACCACCAAATAATGAAATTCCACCATGAAAACCTACAAAACATAATAAGGATAATAAAAAGAAGTGCTCATAAAGAAAATCTTCATCAGCATTACAGTAAATGGCACCAAAGCAACTCTAAGCTTAATATCATAGTGATGAAAATAAAGAAAAAACTATTACCATGAGGACTTTCTATCAGGCAGGTCATATAGAAACTAAAATAACAGTGTGGAGAGTTGTTGTTCTGAAGGAAGCAGCCTCTGCCAGGACTTCTTGAATGTAGAAAGAAGACAGGGATCCATGCAGCCCCTGCCTTCTACAACCCAGCCTCACATAGTCAAGTTGTACTGAGTCCAAATGAAAACAGGAGGATACTGCTAAGGACTCCACCTGGGTCTCAGACACATTTTCATTCATCTACTCACTCATGCATTCATTCAGCACAATTTTATAATGCAGTTAGTATACACTAGAGGCTGTCCTAGGTATTGTTGGTATAAAGATGAATAAATGTTCTGTGCTCTCAAAGGATTAAATCTAGTAGACGTACATAAATAGATGAAAAAATGATGAAACAGCATTATTGATGCTTAGATAGAAGTTGTAAAGGCAGTTCTGCCTTAAACATGAGTAACTTTTTGAAGAATTCCCCACCAGTTAAGCAAAGCAATATTTCCGGCATCCATAGGGTCCTTGTTACATATATCAACAGAATCTGGAGGATGATACTAATATTTAAATTAGCAGAATATATATATATATAATTAAATGACAAATTGTCTGAGATGAACAGTATTTCCTAAGGAAATGTATGGGTGAGGAGATAATAAAGACTGGAGTCCTAAGATACTAAAGATACTAAGATACTTTTAGTACTAAAATCAGAGGCAAGAAGATTTAAAAATAGAGATGGGCTCTATAGTTAAATATATAGATACATTGAATGTACACTGTACCTTGATGGTGGTTGTTGTTTAGTCACTCAGTTGAGTCCGACTCTTTTGAGACCCCATGGACTGTAGTCCGCCAGGCTCCTCTGTCCATGGGATTTCCCAGGCAAGAATACTTGAGTGGGTTGCTGCTTCCTTCTCCAGGAGAACTTCCTGACCCAGGGATCCAACCCACATCTCCTGTGTTGCAGGAGGATTCTTTACCACTGAACCACTGGGAAGTCAATGTGATGGTAGGTTTGGTAGAAACCAATATATTCTATGGCATTTCTGATCCATGCAAAAGCTTTCTAATGATGTTCCATCATATCTTCTTTTTAAATGGTTCTGAAATCAAAATTCAACATATTGATGCTTGTTTTTCTTATTGTTGATTCTTTTTACTCAGTTCTTTCATCTTGGTCAAATTGATTTAGATCTTTTTACTTGTTTATTGTGGTTTATTGTTTACTCTGCAAGTTCAAGTTGATAAACCTCATGTATTTGAGTTTTTCATAGGGACTACTTTAAATATTTTTTTTATTAACAAAGGACCATGACTTTTCTCTGGTTTAGAGGGAATCCTATTTACAAATATTGTAATATATATATAAAGACTGAAAGAAAATTTCTAAGTGTGAAATGCAGGGAAATTATTCCCTAAGTGAGTGAATATGATATTGTATATTCAATATAAAAATATCACCATAAGAAAACCTTCCAAAGGCTAAAACTAACTTAGAGGAAGTGCAGCCAAGAACTCTACGCAGAGCCTGGCGACCTGGAACGTCTGCAGGAGGGGAGCCTTGAGTCACATGGGTCTATGGTGATGGCGGTGGTGATAGTTTAGTCGCTTTAGTCATGTCCAACTTCTTGCAACCCTATGGATTGTAGTCTCCCAGTCCCCTCTGGCCTTGGGATTCTGCAGGCAAGAGTACTGAAGTGAGTTGTCACGCCCTTCTCCAGAGGATCTTCCCAACCCAGGGATCCAACCTGTGTCTCTTACATCTCCTGCATTGGCCGGTGATTTCTTGCCACCAGCACTGCCTGGGAACCCAGACAGGTCTATATCCCCTAATATATAAAAAAAGTAAGAAGACATTAATCATTGTTGCTTCAAGGGTCTCATTTCGAGAGATATGATGCTGTGTGAGAGGGATAAACAATATGCAACCACAGATACGTTTACAAAGAGGTGCTGTGACCAAGTTACAGGAGATATATTTATGGGTCTCCAAGGATCCAGAACTGTCACCTTACAATTGTATCCTTTTCTTTTCCTGAATGATAAACCTCCTTCAAAAATACTTCCAGAACCCACACCCGAAATACCAGGCCATGACTTGAAGGGTGCTAGGAGTGCAACCAGGATTGCTCATGAACAGTGCAATTTTTACAGGGTTCTAAGTTCTACTTGTGGGTTTCAACTGTGGTTGTGGCTCGTGATTTTATAATGCAAGCACTTTGAATTTCCCTCCTCATCTTATCCATTTCTCCATAATACCTTGCTGACCTTGTACAGATCTCCTTGATTCAGTAATTTAGCGTACTTTATTTCTATGTGTAAGTGATTTTCTATGGCTACTTAAGACACTGTCATGAACGTAGAGGCTTAGAAGAACACCCATTTATTGACTCACAGATTTTTGTGTTCTGAAGTCCCTGATTTCTTGCTGGCTGTCACTGGTGCCTAATCTCTCTTAAGTTTTGAATTTCTCTCTCCAGAAAAAGCCTATCTCTTTTAAAGGCCCATCTGATTAGGTTAGAGTCATCTCAGATAATCTCCCTGTCTTCATATAATTGATATGAGCCCACAATTACTTGTTTACTTTTGCCCTATAACCTACCATAATCATGGAATTTATATCTCCAGATACAGGTTTTGCCTATGTTCCAGGGGTGAGGACATCATAAGGTCAGGGGTCATTTGGGGTTAATCTGGAATTCAATCTAACATACGTCATAAAAATTTTCACCTTTTTTGAAAATTATTTCTGCTCCAATCTAAACTGCACACTTTATCAATATGTAATTATGTTCTATTGCTTCATTTGTGACTGAAAAACTTACTTTAAATTAGCATCATCCTTGTTTTGTTTGTTTGGGTGAGTTTTTTTTTTTTTTTTTAGTATAATGTCCCCTTTTGATTGTGTATATCTGGTATTCAAGGACTAATTTTGTTATTTTTACTTTTCACCTTTATGTCATTTGGTTTGAGATTTATTTCTTCTAAGTAACATACAGATTATCTTTGTTTTGCCCTATCTTAGAATTTTGTAATCTCTTTAATATTTTCCTGTAGACTTTTATTTTGGATTGTCTTTGTTTCATTTCTTTATTGTTTTTTTTTTAATTCCCTTGTTATTAACACATTTTTGAATCTGTATTTTATCTAAACATAAAGGAAAGATAAGCTCTTTAATGATTGCAGCTATAACTTAGACAGTTTTTTCACATTGTTCACTTACCCTGCTCCCTGCCCAGATGTTTACATACACACACACAAACATATTCATTCAGTGATACTCTCAGTATTTCTGGAATTACTAGGCTTTCAACTCATGGTTTTTACTTTTCATTTTTTAATTTTTTGCATTGTTTCTCAGTTTGCTGTAATTTTGAAATTCCATCTTGTACTTTCTGGACTTTGTCTTTCTGAAATAATCTTGTTATTCCCCTCTTTAAAGTGTATTTTAAATTGACTATTAAATTTGAGCTGAGCTGAAAATTTTTATCTCTTTCAGTTGCATTTCAATTGCCATTATAGTTTTTATTTTTGTTTCTTAATAGTAAATAGCTTTTGTATCTTGTTAAGAATGCATTTTCTTAGATGATAAACTGGATGTAAAATAGTGAATTTTGAAATTCAAATTTCTACTGTATCTTTTGTGGTATGTTTTCATGGCCCCATCCTCTAAGCAGACAAGGCCTCTATAAACAATCTCTGTTAGAGACTGGCAACTGAATATTTCTCAACTTTCCTTACCATTCGAAGGAGACCAAATCCACTGCTAAACCAAATTACTTCCCAAGGGAAATCTAACTTCGTAGCCCGAGACATGGTCCCGTTCCCACCAGGATCCAGTGTAGCTCTGCGGTCCTTGCAAGGTGCTCGTCCCACGATTATCTCCCCAGGGTGGAGTCTCTGACCAAAGAGAGCTCGGTGACCACAGGTCATCCTCCCCAGGACGCACTGCTCCTGTGTCCACTCCTCCTCTGGCTCCAGGAAAGTTCTTTGCTACTGAGGATGGCTCGTAATTGAATGTCTTGAGTATCTGTAAACTTTATTTTTTTATTTTGGAAGTTTCAAACAATCTAAGCCATTAATTGAGAGAGATCAGTTTTCTGGGCAACCCTAAATACAGCACTCACAGTCAAGTGTTTGTTGTGGAAAGGAACTGGGTCTTTAAAGCACGAGGCAGACTCAGCGGAGGGGTGGGGAGAATAGAATAGCAAGGTTCCTCTCTTGATGAGGCAAAGCCCAGATATCGTGAAGTGAGCTAGTTTGCTTGGATTTATTTGTTTATTGATGTTTGCTTGTTTGATATAAAATATAAAATAGTGCCATTGAATTCATAATTATGATTAACTTATCCCCTAATTTGAAAGTAGTTCAGTTAAAGTATTTATGTTCAAGTTGTTTTCATTTCTCTTTCTTGTGTGGATTTTAGCAATAAATGGAAGGGAGGAAAGACTGTTATTCAGGATTAATTTTAAGCCAGAGTAAACTACATCAGATTTTAGAAATCAAAAAGTTTAACTCCATAATGAGTATTTTTATTTTTATACGACTCATAGTAAAACAATGAATGTTCATTGGGAATGGAAAATGATTTTTACTTTTATATTGGAGACTAAAACACTGTGCATGTGTGTATGCGTGCTAAGTCACTTCAGTTGTGTCCGACTCTCTGCGACCCTATGGACCATAGCCTGCCAGGCTCCTCTGTCCATGGGATTATCCAGGCAAGAATACTGGAGTGGGTTGCTGTGCCCTCCAAAGGATCTTCCTGACCCAGGGATCCAGCCCTGTCTCTTTATTGCTTTGGCAGGCGGGTTCTTTACTGCTAGCGCCACCTGGGGATTCCCAAAACACTGTGCACATTACCATAATAAATTATAACATGCAAACGTTCTTTCAAGTCAGTCAATCAGTAAGTATTTTTGAGTGTCTGCCATGGTAGGGAGACTGGAAAAACATGGATATCAGAACCTTTGCAGAGACAAAGCTAGCATACACTAGACTATAACTCCATGCACAAATTACCCACTTGGGAAGTTTGGACCAAAAGCACTAAAGAACTTCAAAAAAGAATAAAATCAGTGTGGAGAACTCTTATTGAATGAGGAAGGCAGGGAATGAAGAACAAATCTAATTGGATTAGTTAAAGTGTGAGAAATTTAATTCTACCTTACCATCCAAGAAAATACATTGACTTTTGCAACCCTGTGAATTGTAGTCTGCCAAGCTCCACTGTCCATGGAATTTTCCAGGCAAGAAGACTGGAGTGGGTTGCCATTTCCTCCTCCAGGGGATCTTCCTGACCCAGAGATGGAGCCCATTTTTCCTGTGTTTCCTACATTGTAGGCAGATTCTTTACCCATTGAGCCATTGGGGAAACCCTTCATTAGCAGAAATTTTTGTTACATGATTTCTTTAACTGCCCTAACTGGCTTGCCTCCTTAAACAATCATGGATTAATGTTTTTGGGGTTTTTTTTCTATTTTTTAAAAGTAAACATTTGGAAAATGTAGAACATTTGTTGTTTTTTTCCTGAAGTCGTGTTTGATTCTTTGCGGCCACATGAACTGCAGCAGGTAAGGTTTCCCTGTCCTTCACTCTCTCCCAGAGCTTGCTCAAGCTCATGTCCATTGAGTCGGTGATGCCATCCAACCATCTCATCCTCTGTTGTCCCCTTCTCTTCCTTCCTCAATCTTTTCCTGCTTCACGGTCTTTTTGAATGAGTCGGCTCTTTGCATCAGGTGGGCAAATTATTGGAGCTTCAGCTTCACCATCAGTCTTTCCAATGAATATTCAGGACTGATTTCCATTAGGATTGACTGGTTTGATCTCCTTGTAGTCCAAGGGACTCTCAAGAGTCTTCTGCAACACCACATTTTGAAAGCATCAGTTCTTTGGTGCTCAGCCTTCTTTATGGTCCAACTCTCACATCTGTACATAACTACTGGAAAAACCATAGTTTTGACAATAAGGATTTTGTCTTTGCTTTTTAATACACTCTCTAGGGTTGTCATAGCTTTCCTTCCAAGCATCTTTAAATTTATGGCTGCAGTCCTATCTGCAGTAATTTTGTTGCCCAAGAAAATAAAATCTGTCACTGTTTCCACTTTTTCCCTGTTTGCCATGAAGAGATGGGACTGTATGCCATGATCTTCATTTTTTGAATGTTGAATTTTAAGCCAGCTTTTACACTCTCCTCTTTCACCTTCATCAAAAGGTTCTTTAATTCCTCTTAGCTTTCTGCCATTAGAGTGGTATTATTTGCATATGGCCCTAAATTCTCACATCTGAAGATAACTATTGTGTTTAATTTGGTGTCCTTAATTTGTATAATTGTCTCTTGAGATTGTGTTTCATTTGAAATTTAAATGAAGTTTTTTAAAATCAAGTTTCATTTGGTAGTATCCTTTGGATTTCAGTTTCTTAATACACAGTCCCTTTAACTGATATCAGTTTTCATTTGGGGTATCCATCCGTCTTGCAAATATATCCATCTTGAAAACAAAGCAACTTCAGAAAAATGGTACAGAACACACATTTAGCAAATTAAAAGAAACACTAAAAAATACTAAAAATTATTTTTATCTTTAAACACTAACCTTTAAGCACTGACCACAAGACTTCTTATTTCAATACCTATAAAGAAACCCAGGTATTATTGCAATAGTTTTATTTACATAAACCTTATCAAAATTTTTTCTTCTTAGTAAATGCTATTATCCCTTCTGTCACTTAGAGTTTCATTTCCTTAATACAGCCTCTGAAGACTCTTTAGTTAATGTGTATTTGAAGTATCATTCTAGTCACAATGAACCGTGCTGAAAAGTACCATCAAGCCTTTAGCATTGAAAGAAATCAATCTAGTGATGGTAAATGGTCTGTAGTCTCACAGGGATAGATTCATCTGTTAAAACTTTAAAGCCAAACAAATCAAATATCCTTCCCTTTTGTAGAGTGCTTTATGTGGAATTAATGTATTTTAACCCACACGACACTAGCATTTTCTATTCTTGAAAGAGATACAGAAAACTCATAGCTTAAAGGCACTGTGAAATTAACCATTTCAGTTCAATTCAGTTTTTTTTTTTCTTTTACTAATCATGACGGTCAAATGCTGAGACACTGATCAGTGACCTAACGGTGGTCCAATCTGTTGTGTTACCTTGCACTGCCACAATTAACTAGATATGTCCCAATAATTTTCAAATCCGGGTAATAGACTCGATAGACTCTTAAACACAAAATTGGAAATTGCCTGAAATGATTTCAAAATAACTCATGTCTAAACCTTCCATATGACATCCACAATAAAATAACAGCATACAGATACATGGGGGCTGTTCTGTGGCTCAGCTGGTGAGAAGTCTGCCTGCAGTGCTGGAGACCGGCTGAAACGGAGGACACCGGGGCTTAATCCCTGGGTCGGAGAGATCCCCCGGACAAGGAATTGGCAGCTGACTCCAGCATTTTTGCCTGGGAAATCCCATGGATAGAGGAGCCTGGTGTGATACAGTCCATGAGGTCACATGGAGTCAGACACGACTTAGTGACTAAATCAACCGATACAAATATATATATAAACGTTATGTTTTTGAGACCAAAAAGACACAAAGGTAATTTTATTAAAATGACTTTTCAAAATTGTGGTCACAAGAGTGTTACAACTTTCTCAGTTTGCAGCAAGGTCTAAAATTATGTGGCTTTGCCTGCTGCTCATTATGGATAAAAAAAACACATCCATTTTTCATGGAAATGTCAAAATAAATTTGCTAAAGTAAATAAATAGATTTAGAAATTTTACTACATACAGTCGATACTTGTAGTTTTAATATGATAACTGAAAATTATTACAAGAAGTTTTCATTTTCAAAACCATATATTTAACCACGAAATTTACAATTGTAATACAAGATAAACCATTTTGAAGCACTATTTCATAAAGGCAATAGAAGCCCAACAACAATGAGAAGGTTTCCATGTACCCAGAAAATAAGCAAAACCCAAAACAGGTGGTAAAAAGCTTACATTATGCTGAAAATTATCTTAGCCCAAAAAACCGTGTCGTCGCTCAGTCGCATCCAAGTCTCTGTGACCCCATAGACTGTAGCCTACCAGGCTCCTCCGTCCATGGGATTTTCCAGGCAAGAGTGATGGAGTGGGTTGCCATTTCCTTCTCGACCCAGGGATTGAACCCGGGTCTCCCGCATTACAGGCAGAGGCTTTACCCTCTCAGCCCCCATGGAAGAAAGAACTTTTTACCCAGCTACTAACCAGAATTATTTTCCTAAGGAGAGTTACGTTATCCCTACTCCTTGATAGAAAAGATTTGTTTATTTAGCTTGTTCCGTCACACACTACTTTAAAAAAGAGAAATGAACTAGATATTCTTTTGCACCTACAATATGGCATGCCTTATTTTTAAGAATTCCCTGAAAGATAAGTAAAATTCAGGTTGGCATAATGGATAAATGTCCTAGGAAATGATATAGTATTGCATATAGTCCTTGAGGAGAATCCCTGGAATTTGTCAGCGTTAATAAGCTTTTCATCAAACCAAAGGAATTCAATAAAACCATTACACAAACATGAGAGTCTATATATATTCTTCTCTTCCCCTTCTAAGCTAAATAAGTTTTAAGAGAGTTTCCCATACAGTATACCAACACACATTCACAAACACATGCACACACATATTCTCTTTCATAATACGTTAGATACTGTTTTAGGCTTTTTGGTTTCATTATGTTCTAATTATTCTATAATAATTTTAAAGAATGATAGTGCCCTCTTAGGAAATAGTAACTAAGAAACTAGACTTCTCAAACTCCACAAAGGGCTGGAAAATACTTAACTTTGATATAAATCTTGGATCTGTACTCTTCTCGCATTGGTTGCTTAAAAGTTAGGAATATAATTTATACATCTCTAGCAGGAAAACCTCTGAATTATGTTTGCACTTCTTTGTATTTTGCTCCATATAATACAAGGCTGTGTTAGCCACTGACCTCTAATCTGATTTGATCCTTGCTAGTGTTAATGTGGAAGGAGTTTATGAACAGGCGAGGATGGTTGAATTCCTTGAGTGTCTCAGCTAAGAATCTAAGAGACCCAGTCAGTCAACTAGGGGACACTTTGGTGATCGAGTCTAGTTTTTCACATTGTTCTTCTAATGTATTATTGTAAACACCTCTTCCAGTTTTGATAGGGCATGTAGATAGAGGAAGAGGGAAGATAGGTAGGTAGATAAATGAGAAATGAAGTAAAATAAGTTAGGTCATAAACTAGTAATAAAGAAAAATCTCTGCCTATCAATAATTAAGATGCCTGGTGGTATCTATGTAGGATAAATAACTTTCCTTATGTTACATAAATCATAAAATAAGTCAGAGTACGGGAGTGGTTGTCCAGAACTAAAATATTATGAGGCTATAGTTATATTAGATTCCTCTGCATTTTAATATAAATCAAAAGCATTTATCGTGTAGGGCATTTTTTAAAGTTTGGGTAATAAAAGTGGTGATTCAAAACATTAAACAGCATTTCTAGCTGTGTCTGTGGCTTAGGCAGAATGTTAAATGCCAGCATACCAACCAATCACAGCCCAGACCTGGAACATAACGTTAAACGCCAGCATGCCAACCAATCACAACCCAAACTCTGAACAGCTCTTAAGATTGTGTGTAATGGATAACAGATTTTAGCTTGTGAGTTTAAGTATGATTCTAGAATCTTTTTGAAACCTTTCTTTAAAACATGTAAGTTGCCCTCAGAGTCTCCTTTTTGACAGCTACAATCACCTTGACCTAGCAGTACCAAACTAAGATGCAGTATGTGGTTGCCTAAGCTAAGACAGCTGATCGGCAAGATCACACAGCCATGACAACGATCATTAAAATATCTATGTTCAGAAAGAAATACGTCTCTCTCCCAAATTAAGTTTGTTTTTTCTTAATTGTTTTTATTGTAGATTAGAGAATGTTTAATGCTCAACAGTACAAGGAAACAATAAGGATATAGAATCTCTTTGTCAATATTATCCTTACTGACATGAAAGTGAGTAAAAGAGTAAAATTTACTCTGAAATAATAAGTGCTTTGGACCTCCCTGCTGGCTCAGATGGTGAAGAATCTGCCTGCAATGCAGGAGACCTGGATCCGATCCCTGGGTCAGGAGGATCCCCCGGAGGAGGGAATAGCAACCCACTCCAGTATCCTTGCCTGGAGAATCCCATGGACAGAGGAGCTTGGCGCGCTACAGTCCATGGGGTCACAAAAGTCAGACACGACAGGCGACTCACACTTTCACTTTCGCAATGAGTGCTTGACTAAGACTCAAACAATTAATGTGTTAACCCATTAACTTAAAAATGCCTATTGAACACCCACGATTTCCAGAAACTATTTTAGGTGTTGAAAATACGGCTATAAATACATCAAAGTCCTCATGGTGCAGATTTTTTAGTGCCAGAAAAGCAAATTAAGCAAATTAGCACAGACAAAAACTTTGCTGTCTCAAACATGGTATAGGATGTGAGGAAAAAGCAGAGTGAATAGATAGAGAAGGATGAACACAGAGGGCTATTTATAAAGCATGGTAAGAAAAGTCCCTTCAGACATGCTGGTGTTTGAGCCGAAACCATTTGAAGTGAGGAAAGCAGACCAAGGAAGTCTAGAGTGAGAGAAATCAGTGGGAGAACCACAGCACAAATTCCTTGATCGAGGAGCAAGCTTGGAGTGTTATCTTTAATTTATATACTTAAATATTAACGTGTGAACATCAATCTCTCTTTTTGTAACCTTCTGGGTTGGAGATGTATTAAACATGCAGCACCATTTTCACAAAATTAGCGTTTTATCATCCAAAAGAGAAAAAATAGCATGAATATGATAGCCACTGGAATTATAGAGGAAGTAATTCACTAAACAAAATAGCAATGCTTAGTTTTATACAAAGATCAACTGAAACACTGTAATATATAGAAGTATTAATTTCCAACTAAATTACTTAAAATGGAACTGCATTAAAGAAGAGGGTAAAAAAATAATTTTCATATTTATTAGGAATGTTAGGATGCTTAAAATTTTTCATGTGTTTATATCCATCAGTTCTCATTCTAGAACCCTAGACTAAAAATGGATAAAATAGTAAATGCTTTATGACAGGCATTATTTTTCATGATTAAAAAAAAATTAGCAACCTTTGTGACCAATGTAAGTTGAATGGGTTAGTAAATTATGGCACAGTCATCTTTGCAGTTATTCTGCAACCATTAAGTATGGCATTCTCCAACCCTCTAATTAGCTTTAATTAACAACATGTAGCCATAGTCTTAAGTAACAAAAATGTGTATAATATATGATTTCTGCCTTTTAATTAAAAAGTCTGACTAATCCAAAATGCACATGATACACAAAATGTTTATAATCAAAATATGGAAAGAGTTTTTACAGATTAAAGAAAGCAATCAATGTAAAGAGATAAATGAACAAAAATATAAAGAAATAACTTCAAAAGAACTATAATTGGAAACAACAGTAGTAGTACTGTAAATGTGTGAAAATTAAACATGTTTATAGACAATGTAACAGGCATAAAGTAAGCTATTAATATTATGTGACTCCACAAAAACCTTGTCCTTGATTTTAATATTTTAATTTAATTTTGAAACAAATTATTTTATTATTACCATCTCCAATTTTAGCAAAATAGTACAAGATATCATCTCCTGCCTTGATTACTACACAAGCCACTGCCATTTGCCCTATTTCCACCCTTGGCCATATAGTCAGTTCTCAACATGGCAGTAAAAGTGGTTGTGTTTCGGTGGATAAATTAAACCAGAACCCTCCCCTGGTTTTTGTACTCTAACTGTGCCCCATACTCTCCATCACTGTAGAATCCGTACAATATGGTTCCTTTCCTCTCTAATTTTGTTCGTGTTCATCTCTCCACTATTCACTGTGCATAAGCTACGTTGGCTTTCTCTTCCATCCCATGTCTCAAAGCCTTTAAACTATTTCCCTCTGACTGCATTATTTCTCCTGAATATCCATATGTTTGCTTCCTTCACAAACACAAGAAAATATATATCTTAAGTCTATATATCTTAAGTTCATATCACTGAATACTCAAGCCAAAGAATAAAAACCTAGCATAAAGGGTAGAATTCAAAGTGTCTTGACAAATAAAAGAGATTAATGAATTTTGTTAACTTTATAAGTGAGAAATAGGAATCTTTTATTTGAATATGTGGCTTTATATTTATTAAAACATTTATTTGCATTTTATTTGGGAGGCATTTGTATTATTTACATATTTTCATCAGGCTTTGTCATTTTATTATGGATTTTTATGAATTCTTCCATAAAATTTTTAATAGACTGCTGAAGAGATATTCATTTCCTTATTAAACTTCTTTTCACTTGTGGAATATTCTTTGAAGAGGAAAAATACATTAAGATTCATTGAAAACAGAAGAACGTCATGAGACTGGAGATGGGAAAATTATAATGTTGATTTTTGAGAAGGAAAAATACTTGTTTTGAAAATCTGAGAGTTTCACATCAATCTCATGCAAGAAATCAGAATTGATGGTTAAAGAGTTATCTGTAAGCAACCAGAGAAGAAAGCAGTGATCATTACCATAGGTTGACTAAGAAAAACCCTCATTGAACTAAATTCATTGTCTTTTTTTGATGGACTTGTTAGACTGGAAAATCAGAAAAATGAAGCAGACAAAAAAATTCCAGATTTTGGTAAAATATATAAAAGTTTCTCGTGACATTCTTATAAATAAGATATATAAGTTAAAGAATTACACAGTTAGGTGAATGCCTAATAGTTTGAACAGCTATACCCAGAGTTTCTAATTAATTGATCACACTGATCTAGAGAAATATTTTCTTAAATCCTGACCTTAAGATAATACCTTATCCAATGACTGCAATGAGAATAGTCAATATATATTGATCAAATGTCTGAAAATATGAAGTGGAGATAGAATCTACAAAAAATAAAGTGACATGTGTCAAAAAAAAGCTAATGTAATCTTAAGCGTATATGAATAGAATAGCATCTACAGTGGAAGTTGTGGTAGTTCCGATCTCCTCTGATCAGATCTCATGGAGAACTGAGTTCAATTCTGGGCAGTAAAATTTAAGAAGTTA
The DNA here is from genome assembly GCF_033118175.1 of Dama dama. Taxonomy (NCBI): domain Eukaryota; kingdom Metazoa; phylum Chordata; class Mammalia; order Artiodactyla; family Cervidae; genus Dama; species Dama dama. The sequence continues at coordinate 105,802,747 of NC_083689.1, forward strand.
CAAAAAACAAATAAATACAACTTATAATAAAAAATAACAATGATAATAAATTTTCTGTGTAAATGGTTTTGCCTTCTCTAGAATGTTATATAAATTAATCATACAGGATGTAATCTCTTGAGTCTGTTTGTTTGTTTTGTTTTTTTATGAAGGTCACTTAAATGACTGAAAGAAAAGTGGCACCTTTCTAAAGCCTGTCTTCTTGGTGTACCACAGTCGGGACAAATATGACAGAATGATGAATGGCAAGTTGATTCAATTAGTCATCAGTGAAAGCACGGGTGGGAGAGGCAATACTTTGATATGTAAAACCAGTACTTGAACAAATGTGAAACACTCCCTAAAGAGTCCCAACAGTTCCTAGACTTCTCAGGGGGAGGAAATCCTCCAGTTGTGCAGGTACAAGATAATTGATCCGTGGCATTTCCATATCAGTGCTAATGTGACCTCCTTTGTATCTCTTAGTTGATGACCCTTCAGAACTTGAGGCTACAAAAGCATACCAAAATTCGTTAAAATAAATAAACAGAAAACTCACAAACTAAATCTTTATCAACTGCAAAGTTGAAAATAATACTGAAAATCTGAGAAAGATATAAATACGCATTTGTTCCAAAACTCAAGATGAAGTTCAAAGAAAGAAAGCAGGAACTATATGTGGCTATGGACCAGATAGAAATAGATTGGTGGAAGGAAGTTGTTAAGTAAATGGTTCTATTCTAAGAAGTTGCCATCAGACTTCTTTTTTAATCATGGTCATTGGTCAGGTTCCTTCTAGTAGATTTAAAGACACTAGATAAATATAAAGATCAGCTGAGATCATACAGTTTCACAGTGATGTAAATAGAAATAGTCTACTCAGTGGAAAAAAAAAAAGTTTACTCAAACTTCTAAAATGCACAGAAGGTTTTCTTTTTTTCAAATATGCTCAATGGTAACATTTTTTTTTATTCTCTTAAAGAGATACTATTCATAATTGAGGGGATTTTGTCTCCTGTTTTTTGACAGTAACAAGATGGTTAACCTTGCTTACCCTCACTCCCTCTCACTCAGTCACACGTTTTTACATGCAATATGTACTCAATATAGGGCTTTGCAGGTGCCGCAGTGGTAAAGAATCTGCCCGCCAGTGCAGAAGACACAAGAGACCCAGGTTAAATCCCTGGGTTGGGAAGATACCCTGGAGTAGTAAATGGCAACCCACTCCAGTATTCTTGCCTGGGAAATGCCATGGACAGAGGAGCCTGACAGGCTGCAGCAGTCCATGGGGTCGCAAAGAATCAGACTCAGCTGAGCAATTGAACACACACATACATGTACTCAATACGTATTTCCTGGATGGATGATAAAAGCAATTATTTTTAGTATGTTCATGAAAAGATATTGAATCTGTGAAATTGCTAAGGTTTTCCACCAAAGGTCTTGGCGTTACTCTAGAAAATAATTTCTTATGCAAATAGTAAGATAATTTGCCCAAAAGTATAAATTTAGTCAGAAGCATATTGTCTTTTTGTTTTTTTTTTTGTTTTTTTTTTAAGTGGAACACTGTGATTCTGCACATCTCTTCTGAGGGCAAGAAAGGAGGAGATAGACTCAAGAGAAAAAGGAGGTTGTGTCTTCTGCCTTAGGCCTTTTAAGTAGTAAAATAGATCGTTCTTTCATTCAGTATCTGTTCTCCATGTGTTCCTTCCTCTCAGTTTTTATTATAATACACATAGCTTCACTTGCTACAGAACATGTTTAAACACAAACTCAGTTAACATTTCTCATTATTGCTCCAACTCTTTCCAGAGCTCTTGAAGGACTTCAAAATGCAGTATCTTATTGTGTCAAGGAAACTCCCTTCTGTACAAAAAGTTGTTACCAGTACAACCACGGGGAGTTACTGATGACAGAAATTGGCTCTTACTTGCTCCTGTGTTTCGATGTGACGCCTCTTCTGTCTTGTCACAAGATTTGAAATCAGCGATATACTGATTTCAGTGATTTTGTTGCTATTCAGTTGCTAAGTCACGTTCAGCTCTTTGCAACCCCATGAACTGGAGCACGCCATACTCCCCTGTGCCTCAGTATCCCCAGAGTTTGCTCAAGTTCAAGTCACTGAGTTGGTGATGCCATCCAACCATCTCATCCTCTGTCGTTCCCTTCTCCTCCTGCCTTCAGTCTTTCCCAGCATCAGGGTCTTTTCCAATGTGTTGGCTCTTTGCATCAGGTGGCCAAAGGATTGGAGCTTCAGCTTCAGCATCAGTCCTTCCAATGAATATTCAGGGTTGATTTCCTTTAGGATGGACTGGTTTAATCTCCTGGCTGTCCAAGGGACTCTCAAGAGTCTTCTGCAGCACCACAGTTTGAAAGCATCAATTCTTTGGCACCCAGCCTTCTTTATGGTCCAATTCTCACATCTGTACATGCTTACTAGAAAAACCATAGCTTTGACTATATGGACATTCGTTGGTAAAGTGATGTCTCTGCTTTTGAATGCACTGTCTAGGTTTGTCATAATTTTTCTTCAAAGGAGCAAATGCCTTTTAATTTAGTGGCTGCCAGTCAACATCCACAGAGATTTTGAGCACATGAAAATAAAATCTGTCACTGTTTCCACTGTTTCCCCATCTATTTGCCATGAAGTGATGGGACCACATGCCATGATCTTAGCTTTCTGAATGCTGAGTTTTAAGCCAGCTTTTTCACTCTCCTCTTTCACTGTCATCAAGAGGCTCTTTAGTTTCTCTTCATTTTCTGCCATTAGAGTGGTATCATCTGTATATCTGAGGTTGTTGATATTTCTCCCAGTAATCTTGATTCCATATTGTGAGTCATCCAGCCTGGCATTTCACGTGATATACCCTGCATGTAAGTTAAATAATCAAGGCAATAATATACAGACATGTCATACTCCTTTCCCAATGTTGAACCATTTGCTGTTCCATGTCTGGTTTTAACTGTTGCTTCTTGTCCTGTATACAGGTTTCTCAAGAGACCAGTAAGGTGGTCTGGTATTCCCATCTCTTTAAGAATTTCCCATAGTTTTTTGTGATCCATACAAAGGATTTAGTGTAGTCAATGAAACAGAAGTATATTATTTTTAATTCTCTTGCTTTTTCTATGATCTAATGGATGGTGGCAATTTGATCTCTGGTTCCTCTGCTTTTTCTAAATCCAGCTGTACATCTGGAAGTTCTTGGTTCACATACTGTTGAAGCCTAGGTTGAAGGATTTTGAGCATCACCTTGCTAGCATGTGAAATGAACACAACTGTACAGTAGCTTGAACAGTTTTTGGCATTGCCTTTCTTTGGGATTGGAATGAAAACTGACCTTTTCCAATCCCGTGGCCACTGCTGAGTTTTCCAAGTTTCCTGGCATATTGAGTGCAGCACTTTCACAGCATCATCTTTTAGCATTTGAAATAGCTCAACTGGAATTCTGTCACCTCCAGTAGCTTTGTTCATAGTGATGCTTCCTAAGGCCCACTTGACTTCACATTCCAGGATGTCTGGCTCTAGTTGGGCGACATCATTGCCATCATCCGGGTCATTAAGCCCTTTTTTGTACAGCTGCTCTGTGCATCCTTGCCACCTGTTCTTTATCTGTTCTTCTTTTGTTGGGTCATTGCCACTCCTTTTTTTATTGTATCCTTCTTTGGTGAAATGGTCCTTTCGTATCTCTAATTTTCTTGAAGAGATCTCTAGTCTTGCCCATTCTGTTGTTTTCCTCTATTTCTTTGCATTGTTCACTTAAGACAGATTTCTTATCTCTCCTTGCTCTTCTCTGAAACTCTGCGTTCAGTTGGAGATATCTTTCCCTTTCTCCTTTGCTTTTGGATTCTCTTCTTAGGTATTTGTAAAGCCTCCTCAGACAGTCACTTTGCCTTCTTGAATTTTTTTGGGGGGATTATATGGTCACTGCCTCCTATATAATGTTGGGAACCTCCGTCCATAGTTCTTCAGGCACTCTGTCTACCAGATCTAATCCCTTAAAGGTATTTGACGCCTCCAATGTATAATCATAAGAGATTTGATTTAGGTCATACCTGAATGCTCTCGTGCTTTTCCCTGCTGTCTTCAATTTAAGCCTGAAATTTTCAATAAGGAGAAGGAGTTCATGATCTGAGCCCCAGTCAGCACCAGGTCTTGTTTTGCTGACTATGTAGAGCTTCTTCATCTTCAACTGCAAAGAATATAATCCATTTGATTTCGGTATTGGCCATTTGGCGATGGTTTACACGTGCCAAGTAATTCATATCCTTGTCTCGGCAAAATTATATGTTAACTGACATAAGCTATGCTGTTGTTCAATGAAAAATATTTTTTTTTTAACAAACTTGGGCAAACTCCAGTGGTTAGAAATGGCTTTCTTTCCTATCCCAATAACAAAGAGGTATTACCATTATAAAAATGGCACATTTCCCAGTATCTTTCCCTCCTTCAAGTTTCATGAATTAAGTTCGCTATGAAACAGTTCTCTTCTCCCTTATAATACCACACCTCATAATCGTGCCTTCCTTGTCCTTCAACAGAATAAAGTGTTTATTCATTAGAGCTAGTCTCTGTAAATATCACTCCTTCAAATGTGAATGCCTAATAAATCTAAACTTTCAAAACCCCAAACTGGCTTATTAATGAAAAAATAGGATTCAAGTGAGAAAAGTTTGAAGGCTGGTACCTTGTACTTTTTCAGACAGGAACATCTGGCAAAGCAAAGTGAATCACTCAGTAGTAAAATGTTTGTGGTGGAGTGGTAGTTTAGTTAGATATTTCTCTTGGTCATCTTTAGAGCTAAGTATGTGTCTTGAGATTCTGTCAAGCTACAGAATTTTCAGTATCAGAGAATGAATGAGTTGCAGCTTGAAATTATTTAAACTGTGAATGATAAACCTACTAAAATTATGGCTTTACTATAGGGATGCTTCCATTCTTTGATTTGTTTCCAAAATGAAGTTGTGTTATTTTTGAAAAATAATTGTTATACAGAATTATCACATTGTCATGTCAATTTAAAAATAATAATATACCTATTTGATAAGGTTAAGTGTCAAATATTTATTCAAGTTTCATAAGAAACTTTAACTTTTCATAATCACATGGGATATTTGAGAGTTTAAAAAAAATAAACCAACATCTAAAATTTGATTTTTACAACTTTTAACCTTATATAAGTACTATATCAATTCCACTGTTACTATCTCAGGAATATTTTAATTGAATCCAACCAATTTTTTTAAAAAAGAAATGAAACTGTCTCGGCATTTTTTATATCAAGTCAAGTGAAATAAATGAAACATGTAGGCATTATCACAACTATTCTTATTTGGAGGCAAACTGTTCTTTTCACATAAGATATTTAAAGAGAGGTTTATTTGCGATAAGCTTCAGTACATTGGAGAAAAAGAGAAATAACATGGAAATACTTGTAGCAGAGTATATAAATATTACCTGAAGCAGTTTTAATGCTAATTCTATTTTTTTGAGGAAAAAAATAAAGTCATTTAAAATGATTATCTCATCTAGTGTTTGTCAAGATAACTATTCTTCAAATCAATCCTAAGTATTCATATTGTCCTCAGTTCAGTTGAGTCACTCAGTCGTGTCTGACTCTTTGTGACCCCATGGACTGCGGCACTCCAGGCCTCCCTGTCCATCACCAACTCCAGGAGTGTACTCAAACTCATGTCCATTGGGTCGGTGATGCCATCCAGCCCATCTCATCTTCTGTCATCCCTTTCTCCTCCTGCCCCCAATCCCTCCCAGCATCAGGGTCTTTTCCAACGAGTCAACTCTTTGCATCAGGTGGCCAAAGTATTGGAGTTTCAGCTTCAGCATCAGTCCTTCCAGTGAACACCCAGGACTGATTTCCTCTAGGATGGACTGGTTGGATCTCCTTGCAGTCCAAGGGACTCTCAAGAGTCTTCTCCAACACCACAGTTCAAAAGCATCAATTCTTCGGTGCTCAGCTTTCTTCACAGTCCAGCTCTCACATCCATACATGACCACTGGAAAAACCATAGCCTTGACAAGACGGACCTTTGTTGGCAAAGTAATGTCTCTGCTTTTTAATATGCTATCTAGGTTGGTCATAACTTTCCTCCCAAGGAGTAAGCGTCTTTTAATTTCATGGCTGTAGTCACCATCTGCAGTGATTTTGGAGCCCAAGAAAATAGTCTGACACTGTTTCCACTGTCTCCCCATCTATTTCCCATGAGGTGATGGGACCAGATGCCATGATCTTAGTTTTCTGAATGTTAAGCTTTAAGCCAACTTTTTCACTCTTCTCTTTCACTTTCATCAAGAGGCTTTTTAGTTCCTCTTCTCTTTCTGCCATAAGGGTGGTGTCATCTGCATATCTGAGGTTATTGATATTTCTCCTGGCAATCTTGATTCCAGCTTGTGCTTCCTCCAGCCCAGCATTTCTCATGATGTACATATAAGTTAAATGAGCAGGGTGACAATATACAGCCTTGACGTACTCCTTTTCCTATTTGGAACCAGTCTGTTGTTCCATGCCCAGTACTAACTGTTGCTTCCTGACCTGCCTATAGGTTTCTCAAGAGGCAGGTCAGGTGGTCTGATATTCCCATCTCTTTCAGAATTTTCCATAGTTTATTGTGATCCACGTAGTCGAAGACTTTGGCATAGTCAATAAAGCAGAGATAGATGTTATATTGTCCTAGCCTTCCATAAATATTCTAGACAATAAATGAAGTAATCAAAAATCTTACAGAATAACCAATTCCTTCAATTTGGAAGGGTCACTCAGTTTACATAAAAATCCTTCCATAATATTTCTAATGACCCATCATGTAAAATGAGCTTTTAATACCTTAGTAGAAGAGAAAAACTCTATCCCAGGACAGTTTATTGTATTTTAGACCACGCATGACATTAACAATTCAAATCTCACTATAGCATTAAGATCTCACAATTTATTCACAGAGGGAGTAAAATCTGTGTCCCACTGACTCATCAGATACTAGTTCTTCCTAATGGGGCCCACATTTTAACAGCTTAGTTTCTCTTCCACATGACCCAGTGTTTATGGAAAAGCTGTTATTTCTCACCTGGCTCTTCTAGTCATTAGGTTAAATATCAATTGCTCTTTTTAAATGTACTTCATATGTTATGATTTAAGTGCTTTTGACCATCATAGAGATACTCCTCTGTGCAGATTTCATTCAACCTATAATGTATTCAAATTATAATATCCAAAAATGAAAGCAAAATTGCAGATAGGAATAAAGGGTAGCTCAGTTATTATCTGGAGATTTCTGAAAATGCAATCTAAGAGTGGTCATTATTTATATACCTCAGACTCATATTTATATAAAATCTTTTCATTAATTTTTTAACACTCCATATCCTATATCAACAAATCCTATCATCTTTTCCTTCAAATAAATCCAGGATTCACAGCAATTTCCCACTATGGTTTAATGATGAGGAATTTAATTTCTTTAGTGCAAGCCACCATCACTTGTCATGTAAACCATTTGCAACCATCTCTTAACTGATCTGTTGCAAATCTTATCCCCTATAATCTACTCTGCACATGTTGGTATAGTGTTAAAGCATGCCTTATGAAAAGCCAGATCAATTCTCTACTCTACTTAAAACTTTCCAATGACTTTTTTCCCATTGTCAGTGTGAAATTAGATTGTCCATTTCCATTAAAATAATAAGCTCTAGGAAGATGGGGATTTTTCTCTGTAATTGTTGTATCACCAGTGCATTTAACAGTGGTAGGCATTTAATTCTTAATAAATAACAATTAATTGTGACTCAAATAATAAAATTATTTTCATAATTGCTACTATACCTAAGCCATAGCTCTTTCAACTGTTGTGCCAGATTTAATTGATGGACATTGTTGAGTTTCATCTTGCATATAGAATAATAAGCCATTTGGATAGCATTCAAAACCCAATATATTTTCCTGTATTGTAATAAAACTCAATTAGGAAATACAATGGAAAGATTTTCATTCATAATACTAATGGAAAATATAATTAGCTTAGCAAGAAACTTTAAAAGAAATATAAAAACTTGTATCACAGAGCTACAAAATTGTACTTATGCAAAAAAATTATTTTCATAAGTGGAAAATATGATATGTTCTTTTATAAATACTGTAAAGCTGTCAATTTCTCAACAGCCAATTCATAAATCAAATAAAACAAACTATTATACATCAATAAGATGTTCAAGATAATGTGAAGAAATCTATTAACTCTGCTTTGGAAAATTGTCCTTCAGAATATTAATTTAAGGCAAGTTTTTAAAGCAGAAATTTTAAAGAATTAAGCCAACTAAGTCTAGGCCTACTAGACAGCAGTGGACATTTATTGTTTAACCAACTGAAACATAATTAAATTTTTAAATCATCATTTTAGAGTTAACCATCATTTTAGACTCCCATTTTCTTTGTTCATAATTTTTCAACTAATAAATAAATAACCTTTTAATTTTCACAAAATCAGTGTAAATCATAACCACGTTTCTCAAAATGTTTTATTTTAATACTTTAGCCATCATACAAACTGTGCAAATCATTGGCAAAATGTTGATTCTGAAAATCTTTGATGAGGCTCTATTATGAATTTTCCTTGAAACTGAAACTTATTTAGCTTTTTTCTCAATATTTCTGAGAATAAATTTAAAACGTGGCTTTCTGTTTAGATATTTGTATTATATTTCCTTTGCTGCTTTAGTGTATACTTTATGTAGTGACAGTATATATATACACACACACACACAAATAATTAAATTTTTATATCATCTATTTGCTACTTCCCCAAATTCCTATAAATATTTTATAGAAAGTTGTCTCAAACTTATGACAATGCTGAAACATTATTTCCTTATATTTTCAAACTAAAAATACATGTTATATATGATACTGATGCATTTAGTCAAAAAGTGTTTATTTTTGCCTGTTCTAATGTATCCTAGTTATCACTGATTCATTTTTATTATTGCACTAAAGCATTCTTTTAACAATATCTTCTAAAGGCTTCTCGTACACTGACTTGAAACTCCCCAGCCACTTTGGTTTCTGGTTATTTGATTTGATTTATTGCCTATCTTCTGGAACCTCTGTCAATCTCCTTGTCTCTCTAAAAGTCCTGTCCTTGTTTCAGTCATCTTATTCAAGTAGACTCACAGTGCCCTGAGCTATAATTGCAAACTTTATTTGACTAAGCTTTGTTTGGCTTTCATATTCCTCTTTCATAACTTCCTGTTATGTGCTCTGTTTCAAGTTTACATTATCATCATACCAACTTAACATATTTCACCAGAGTTAACATTTCTTTAGGAATTTCATGTAAAATTAGCTAAAGAATTTTAGCAACAATATTTCTATTTACAGATGTCTTCAGAGGAATGTGGGAGACCCAGGTTCAATCCCTGGGTCGGGAAGATCCCCTGGAGAAGGGAATGGCAACCCACTCCAGTATTCTTGCCTGGAGAATCCCATGGACAAAGGGGCCTGGTGAGCTACAGCCCAGAGTCACAAACGATGGGACACGACTGAGTGACTTCACTTTAGCCTTTCACTCAGAGGAATTAATCAGTTTACCAGAAAAGGAATTCATTGAGCATATGGGATTCATTTATGTGATTCACCTCATTGAAGAATTTTACCAAGCCTTTATTTCTGCCAAAGAGGACACTGTATTATCTGAGATGATCATGAGAATAAGGTTTAAAACTTGGTTTTAACCTTTGTGTATTTCTACCACATCTCTCATAGCACATTACAATATCCTACAGGTGGTGAGCTTACATTCACACACATGGTGAATATGCACCTTTGATTCTTCAGTAATAGAATCCAGCCCCAAATTTAATTAAGTCATTATAGGATCCAATAACAAAAAAGGAGAAATAAATCTTGTAGAAAGAAAGATTAGTAAAACTTTAGTAAACAAATGTGATATTGTAATTAAACAAATTAGTGAAAGATTTTTATTCTTCTCATTCTTTCTTTTCTGCTTTGTTTTTGATAGGAATTTTAACTTATATTGCTTCTGTGAGACTGATTGTTACATTTGTGTTTATATGTTTGTGTGCATGTGTGAAAATTTTGCATTATGCACAGAGGGATAAAAAATGTTCTTTATTTAGGTATCAGAAATATATGTTTATGTATAATAATAATCATTCATTTTTATTGAAGTATAGTTGATTTAAAAATTATATTAGTTTCAGGTGCACAACATAGTGACTCAGCATTTTTATAGATTATACTCCATGTAAAGTTATTACAGAATAATGGCAATATTTCCCTGAGCTATCCAATATACCCCTGTTACTTGTTTATTTTTAAATAATAACTTGTATCTATTAACACCCTACCCATATCCTGCTCTTCACCCCTCCCCTTTTCCCACTGGTAACTATTACTTTGTTCTCTATATCTGTGAATCATGCTTTGTTACATTCATTCATTTGTTATTCAATTTTTTAGATTCCACATATTACATAAAGTATTTGTCTTTATCTGTCTGACTTATTTCACTAAGCTCAATACCTCTTAGGTCCATCTAGGTTGTTGGAAATAGATTTCATTCTTTATATGGCTGAATGACATTACATTGTATGCACATGAATCTTCTGTATAGCTTTATCTGTTGATGCACAGAGGTTTCTTCCGTATCTTGGTTACTGCACATAATAGTGCTATGAACATTGGAATGCATGCAGATTTTCACTATGTTTCTGTTTTATTTGAATATACGCCTAGGAGTGGAATTGCTAGATCATGGGAGTCTATTTTTAGATTTTGGGGAATCTCCATACTCTTTTCTATCAGTTGACTGCACCAGTTTACATTCCCAAAAACAGTATACTGGAGTCCCTTTTCTCCACATTCTCCACCATTTGTTATTTGTAGCCTTCTAATTGTCTGCAAAGGTCCGCCAAAGCCTTTGACTGTGTGGATCACAACAAACTGTGGAAAATTCTTAAAGAGATGGGAATACCAGACCACATTATTGCCTCCTGAGAAATCTGTATGCAGGCCAAGAAGCAACAGTTAGAACTGGACATGGATCAATAGACTGGTTCCAAATCAGGAAAGGAGTATGTCAAGGCTGTATATTGTCACTGTACTTATTTAACTTCTATGTAGAGTACATCATGCCAGGCTGGATGAAACACAAGCTAGAATCAAGGTTGCTGGGAGAAATGTCACTAATGTCAGACACATAGATGACACCACCCTTATGACAGAAAGTGAAGAAGAACTAAAGAGCCTCCTGATGAAAGTAAAAGAGGAGAGTGAGAAACTTGGCTTAAAACTCAAAATTCAAAAACTAAGATCGCAGCATCTGGTACCATCATTTCATGGCAAATAGATAGAGAAACAGTGGAAACAATGACAGACTTTATTTCTCTGGTCTCCAAAATCACGGCAGATGGTAACTGCAGCCATGAAATTAAAAGACGCTTGCTCCTTGGAAGAAAAGCTATGACCAACCTAGACAGCATGTTAATAAAAGCTATGACCAACATAGATAGCATATTAAAAAGCAGAGACATTACTTTGCCAACAAAGGTCCATCTAGTCAAAGCTATGGTTTTTCCAGTAGTCATGTACAGATGTGAGAGTTGGATTATAAAGAAAGCTGAATGCGGAAGAATTGATGCTTTTGAACTGTGGTGTTGGAGAAGACTCTTGAGAGTCCCTTGGACTGCAAGGAGATCCAACCAGGCCATCCTAAAGGAAATCAGGTCCTGAATATTCATTGGAAGAACTGATGCTGAAGCTGAAACTCCAATACTTTGGCCACCTGATGCAAAGAACTGATTCATTGGAAAAGAGCCTGATGCTGGGAAAATTGAAGGCAGGAGGGGAAGGGGACAACAGAGGATGAGATGGCTGGATGGCATCACCAACTTGATGGACATGAGTTTGAGTAAACTCCGGGAGTTGGTGATGGACAGGGAGGCCTGGCGTGCTGCAGTCCATGGGGTCGCAGAGTCAGACACGACTGAGCAACTGAACTGAACTGAAAGTGTTGCAATATCTGGTTAGTTTGCTTAATGGAAAATCCATTTTAAAAAATACTAGATTTCATTTATCTTGAATTAACATGAATGATTACATAACATCAGTGTAACATTTTTTGGTTTTTCTTTACATTTGAAAAATCTCCTCAGAAATGATAAAATTACACCAAGAGAGATTTCATCTTTTCTTCACATTCTCAAGAAATGTAGAAGGTTGAAAGTAAATAGAACAGAAAATGGTGAACATTGTATCTTTAAGAGTATGTGTGTGCCCTCTGAACCTAAATTTGTAAAAGATACGTTGATATTTGTAAAACTCTTAATTCACATTCTGTGTTTAAAATCCAAATGATAGAGTTTTGTCTAGTATGACAAGAGGATAACCAGCAATTTCCTATTTTCCTTAATTCAGTCACACTAATGGATCCCACTATTGTGATGCTAAGATTTTGGTTCATATAGTAATATATGTGCTTGTTCTTACTCCTTTAAATATATCAATTTGTTAACTTGTTGAAAATATTTTATACATATTTCCTTCTTAGTAAGGCTCAGAGACCGATTAAACTCTATGACATTCTGCAGGCAACTCTTCTTAGAACTATATATGATGGCAGAGGGTTTCCTCAAGCTTTGACTGTGAGAACTGGATACTTTTAATAGTTTAATGGCATATGTGAAAATACAACATTTTAACACCATTTTGAGATCCAGGGATAATGTGTCAAATTCATCAGAATAATTGAACAAATCTCATTGTCATAACCTTCTGCAACCAAATATATTTCTATGTTTATTAAGGATCTCCATCATATTTGAAAATATTAGCAGTTGAAGTGGTCACTCCTAACAAAGATAGACTAATTTAAGAACCTTCGTGAACAGAGGACATGAGAGTGTTATTAGAGAACTAAGTTTAATTAGAACAAGAGTAAGAAGACAGTGCTTCAGGTGAGAGGGAAAAGAGAAGTAAAGCATTCTTTTTCTTTCCTCTAAGATTTGTTAGATTATCTGACAGTTCTGATTTTAAAAGGAACAGAATAATTCTTTGTAGAGCTTTGAACCTGCTTTCATGAGGTAAACGGCATTGTTCTCACTCAGGTACTATGTCATGGACAGAGTACTCCGAATGATCAGGAAGGAAGCATCCCTTTAAACGTTTAAAATGTCTGCACTAGAGCATGTCCCGTGTTCTTCCTCAGTACTTTTCTGACCACACTTGTCATAAGTGCTCTGCTGTGCTTGGTCGCTCAGTCATGGACTCTCTGCGGCCCCATGGACTGTGGCCCGCCAGGCTCCTCGGTCCATGGAATTCTCCAGGCAAGAGCACTGGAGTGGGTTGCCATGCCCTCCTCCAGGGCCTTTCCGCTTTGCATTCTATTAAACCTGAATACTGAGTTGAATAATCGTCCTCTAAAAATATGCCCACATCAAATCCCAGGAACCTGTGGATTTTTGCCTTACTTGGGAAAATAATCTTCACAAAAGTAATTAAATTAAGATTCTTGAGGTGCAAAGATCTTCTGGGGAAGACCCTACATCCAATGACACGTGTGTTTGTGAGAGACACACAGGGAAGGTTTTCTAGAAGTAAGGAGAGTTTATATGGTGATAGGTGAGAGGGGACTGATGTGGCCATAAGCCAAGGAAGCCAAGGGCTGCTGAGAGTTACTAAAAGCTGGAAGAGGGAAGAGATGACTCCCCAGAACTTCTAGTTTTCGGACTTCATCCTCCAGAAACATGAATAAATTTATGTGGTTTTAAGCTATTCAGTTTGTGTTGATTTGTTATGGAAGCCCTAGAAAACCAATACAATCACTCTGTATTTCCCTGCAAGTGATTTTGTCATCTCTTTCCTTTTCAAACAAAACTGCCAAGGGTTATTAGATACTACAGTTAGAATGCTCATCCTTCATTTCGAAGATAATGAAGTTGCTCTAACAGAAGCTTCCGGTTTTATTAACCCAATCATTTTAGAACCACATATTTCATGTTCCTGAAAGTACTATATGATTTTCAAGTGGTATTAATTTTATTTAACAATTAAATATTCTTCTCTTGAATGTGACAAGAAAGAGAAGCAAGCATGACTTAATGTAAGATTCATATTTGGCATTGGTATTACTGATGAGAATGTCTGTTATCAAACTACTTCCTCCATATCCAAATTTACACACTTTTTTCTTAATTCAGATAGAAATGCAGTAACTTTTAAGAGTTAGCATTATCTCCTGAGGAATGTAGGAATAGGGTTATTTTGATTTACTCATCACACAATGACATTTTAATACCCAATTCACAAATGTGTGTGTATAATATATATTATACAATAATGTGTATATACAATTTCATAACTGCTATTTCCTAAATATCTCCCTCTTTCTTCCTCTGTCAGCTATCATATATATATGTGTGTGTGTGTATTTCTATGTTCCAAGTGCATGTTACAAATATGGTAAATTTCTATCATATTTAAGAATATCTGAAAATGAGGACGCAAATGCAAATTACATATGGGTGGCTTTTCTTTCCTTAGTCACCACCAATGTTTGTGCTACTTATGCTTGGGAGAAAAAGTTGCAATAGCACGGATCACCTGGCCACCCCAGTTATATCCTGGCTATAACTGCATCCACCTCACCTTCCTTCCTCCCCTTCCAATTTCCTCACTTTGAACTGCCCTCATTGCCCTCCAGAGCTTGGAACAGCCTTAGTCTTTGTTTTGTGATGACGGGTATCCTGGCAGTTTACTTGGTAATACTGCAATACTTTTATCATTTCTCTCATTGGCTATAGTCTCATATCTTGGAATCCTTAAAGGAGACATAGAACAAGCCTCTATGTAGCCTTTTTATGGGACTTAGCCCTACTGCAATGGGATACCATTGATAGCCTTTCAAACTAAAGAGGTAAAGAGTTTATCCAGGTTATTTGTTATGAGAACCCTGTGAGACCAGATCATTTTATCTGTGATTAGCAAAACAAACAAACTTTTAACAGATTTCTTTCCATTTTTACATAAAACAGTAAAATATGCAGTTGATAATATGGTCTTAAGATGATGGGGAAGTCGTATAAAATGGTGGTCTGGAGGTAGCCTGATGAGTTCAAATTCCAGTTGGCCTATCAGTGTGATCCTAGAAAAATTAGTACATTTGAACACTATCAGTTAAGAAGAGCATATTTATTTCACAAGATTGCTGTGAAGATTACACAAGATGATGAACATCAAGAACTGAGTATAGTGTCCAATATCTAGTACATGTTTCATAAACCAATCTTATGGTCATACAAACAGATGCTGTTGTTCAGCTGCTAACTCAAGTCCGACTCTTTGAGACCGCATGGATTGTAGCCCACCAGGCTCATCTTGGGACTTCCAGGCAAGAATACTGGAGTGGGTTGCCATCTCTTTCTCTAGGGGAATCTTTCCAACCCAGGGATCAAACTCATGTCTCTTGCTTGGCAGGGGGATTCTTTACCACAGAGCCACCTAGGAAGCCCTATTTCTGACTAAACTATATGAGATGTAACAGAAGGATAGAAATCTTATAAACTCAGAGTAAAATATAAGACTGTGTGGCTATATGTATGTCTTCCTAAGTTCTTCAATTTTTGTATGCATAAGCAAGCAATTAAAATCCCTCCTTTATTTTTGTCTAAACTATTAATTTGGGACTTTAAGCCTTTTATTTTTTTTCCCGACATTGCACCACTGTCTTGGAATTATCTTGAATTTCAAGTGAAAGAGGCCTGAATAGAAGGATTACTGTGTGGCTTTCTGTTATGCAGGTTAACAATGGGAAGGATGCCACATATCAACTCATTTTAATTGTGTGAAGAATTTTGTTCAAAAGTATTCTTAGTATCGAGTCTTGAGCCTTTCAGTTACGCTCGTTTTCTATCCATTATGTTTTTACAGCGTTCTCTAATGTGATTCTTCTAGACCATTTATGGTTTTCTCACAATAAATATATGGTCTCGCTCTCTACAGCTGCAATAGGAAAATATACACATGTTAATAATGAAATGCCAGTGGCTAATCTTAAGTCTTCCTTAGTTTGCAACAAGCCCCGGATACCTGCTGGGAGGTGCCAGCGGAAACGTGCTGAGATAACAGCTCCGCTCATAGTCCTTTCAGATACACACTAATTCTACTGTGTTGTGCGATTGAGGAAAGAAAAGACAGGTTCATGACTTGGAAAATTTAAGTAAGGCTTTCTTTCCTTCCCTACTTAAAAAGAAGTAACAACACCTATAAAAATGACTTGCTTGAAAACCACCAGTCTACAATTTCGATTTTAGTAACATGCATTCTTGCAGCAAGGGGGAAGAGAAAACTGCCTTAGTGCCTTAGCTTATATAAACCATTTGATCATTTCTACAAATTTTGCTGGCGTGTATAAGTAAAAATAAAAAAAAAATCATTTGGACTAGTGAGCAAGTTACAGTCACAGCGCTATGAAAACATAACTGAATATCATATCAGTGACATGGCTGAGCAACGTGCTTGGGAAGTAGCAAAAATAAATAGGCTATGGTAAGAAATGAGCTAACGGGGCTAATAGGGAGCCAGCCTACTCCCCGTAAGAGAAAGTTATATGAACATTGGTGCTGAATACATGCTGCTGCTGCTGCTAAGTCGCTTCAGCCGTGTCCGACTCTGTGCGACCCCACAGACGGCAGCCCACCAGGCTCCCCCGTCTCTGCGATTCTCCAGGCAAGAACACTGGAGTGGGCTGCCATTTCCTTCTCCAATGCTTGAAAGTGAAAAGGGATAGTGAAGTCGCTCAGTTGTGTCCAGCTCTTAGTGACCCCATGGACTGCAGCCCACCAGGCCCCTCCATCCATGGGATTTTCCAGGCAAAAATACTGCAGTGGGTTGCCATTGCCTTCTCCAGCTGAACACATATCTGTACCTAAAGTGTGATCGTTGTAAAGGAAATTGGAAAGACTCCCTAGCTGCTCGTATTATGGTATTATGGACATTTAACACATGAATACCAAACAAGATAACCTCTGGAAGGTGCAAACTCACCAAAGTCCTTTCTGGTCACCAAATATTCAGGATGATTTGATGCATTTCTGAAATGTTCATCCAAACTTGCCAAGGTAGAAAGAGCTAAGAAAAATACTGAGGTAAGCAGAGCAACTTAGAGAAATAGGACCACTCCAACACTTTCACTTCACATGTATTAGATATGCCACTGACCTCTCATCAAAAGCTGAGAACTAACACACGTGATCTAATGGCTCAATAATTGACCATTGGTCAGGACTTGTTTTTTCTCCCTTCAGTATTGTTCTTTAATCTTTAACCTGTACAGTTGGCTCTATAATGAGGAAAGATGTTGTAGTGTTGTCAAAAATAAGAATAAACAATATTCCTAATTTATATAGTTTATGGGTGAGGATTTCACATTTGATGCAGTTCAGAAAAGTCAATCTTTATAGGTTTCTGTGGGGAACTAGAAATACTTTGAAGATACACCCTTGATAGTTTGACTATTACAGAGCAAAATAGTATATATTTCTACAAAACTTATGTTGGTATCAAACAAATTTGTGTACAGAGATGTAAAGTACACACATATGATTAAATTATGATGTTTCTTTTAGTGGCTGTTATTTAAAGACTTTGGAAAGGACAGATGATACAGGTGGAAAGAAGAGGTTCTGAAAATAAATATTATCACTCGAATATTTTAGTTTTGTCAATTATCACTTTATAAAGCCTTTTTTAAGCTCATTACTTGCCTCTGCTTTTCTGTCCCTTCATCTCTCCATTCCTCTTTCTTCTTTTTTATTTGGTCTTCATCTCTATTCAGTTATTTGAACCTGGAATGCCTTAATTAAATTTTGAGCTGGGAGCCACTACTGAAGCATCAAGTTTCTTCGTTTTCTCTAAATTATTAAAAGATGACTTGTCCAGAGCCGCACGGTTCGGAAGATTGAATCTGAAGAGAGTAGCAAGCACTGTGCTCTTTGCGTCGTTTTCTGTCACTGAGATATGTGCAGTGGGTGCTTGATTACTAGCATTCTCTTCTCTTTTATCACTGATGAAGCTGAGCAGCATCAGCCAAGCATGTCATATTAGCTCTTTTTAAACAAACGCATCAATCTTGTGTTTTCATGTTCTCAGTTCATTATTGGAGTGATGGATTCTTTGTGGGGTTAGGATTCAAATCAGTTCTAAAATCTGGGAGAATGACATTTTGTTACTGCAATTATTTCTGGAGAATAAACAATTAAAGAGATATTTAAAGCTAGATATAGTTGAAAATAAACATACTTATGCTTCTAAATGTAGTTGAAAATAACATTTTGTTACAACAACTCTGAACATCAAATTGTCCTTATTGTCATTCTTACTTTTTTTAAAGTTGTGTTGTTTTCATAGTGTTTTTCAAATAATAAGATATATACACACCTATTTGAAAAAAATGCTATTAATAAGACTTTAGAAAAGGTCTAAAAAATAAAGAAAATAAAAATTACACATGATTTTTTAACTTAGAGTTTACCGTTGCTATCGTTCTGCGTTCTTTCTTCAGTATCTTCAGATTGTGATAGATGTCACACTGCACATGTTATGTAGCATTTTTTCATCTTTGGTTTTCCTTTGAGGTCATAAAATGTTTTTACTGATGTTAAAATCTCAAAATACTGTTTATATTGCATAATATTCTACAAGTATCTACACATAATTAGTTTACTTTATTCTACATTTTTATGCATTCTGTTAATGTCAATTTTAGCTACTGTGAAAAGCATGATGAGAGAAGAGATCAAGATGGCAGAGTAGGAGGATGTAGAACCCACTTCCCGCTATGAACACGTCAAAAACATGCCTACATGTGAGACATCCCTCACTGGAAACTAACAAAGGCCTGCCAAAAAGACCGGGACAAGCAGAGCTACACCACATGGAATCTGGTAGGAAGGGAAGAGAAGCAATAGATTAGGACCTCTGCCACTGGGTAAGGACAAAGAAAGTGAAAGTGGAAGTCACTCAGTCATGCCCGACTCTGAACTGAACTGAAAAAGGAGAAACACGTCCTCAAGCAAGATACACTGTTATGTAATCATTCAGTTCAGTTCAGTTCAGTCTCTCAGTCGTGTCCGACTGTTTGCAACCCCAGGGACTGCAGCCTGCCAGGCCTCCCTGTCCATCACCTACACCCAGAGTTTACTCAAACTCATGTCCATTGAGTCAGTGACACCATCCAACCATCTCATCCTCTGTTGTCCCCTTCTCCTCCCTCCCTCAATCTTTCCCAGCATCAGGGTCTTTTCCAGTGAATCAATTCTTCACATCATGTGGCCAAAGTATTGGAGTTTCAGCTTCAGCATCAGTCCTTCCAATGAACACCCAGGACTGATCTCCTTTAGGATGGACTGGTTGGATCTCCTCGCAGTCCAAGGGACTCTCAAGAGTCTTCTCCAACACCACAGTTCAAAAGCATCTATTCTTCCGCATTCAGCTTTCTTTATAATCCAACTCTCACATCCGTACATGACTACTGAAAAAACCATAGCTTTGACTAGGCAGACCTTTGTAAGCAAAGTAATGTCTCTGCTTTTTAATATGCTGTCTAAGTTGGTCATACCTTTTCTTCCAAGGAGTAAACCTCTTTTAATATCATGGCTGCAGTCACCATGGCTGCAGTGATTTTGGAGCCCAACAAAATAAAATCTGCCACTGTTTCCACTGTTTCCCCATCTATTTGCCATGAAGTGATGGGACCAGATGCCATGATCTTAGTTTTCTGAATGTGGAGCTTTAAGCCAACTTTTTCACTGTCCTCTTTCACTTTCATCAGGAGGCTCTTTAGTTCTTCTTCACTCTCTGTGATAAAGGTGGTGTCATCTGCATATCTGTGGTTATTGATATTTCTCCTGGCAATGTTGATTCCAGCTTGTGCTTCATCCAGCCCAGCGTTTCTCATGATGTACTTTACATATGAGTTAAATATATAGGGTGACAATATACAGTCCGTTGTTCCATGTCCTGTTCTAACCGTGGCTTCCTCACATGCATACAGATTTCTCAAGAGGCAGGTTAGGTGGTTTGGTGTTCCCATCTCTTGAAGAGTTTTCCATACTTTGTTGTGGTCCACACAGTCAAAGGCTTTGGCATAGTCAATAAAGCAGAAGTAGATGTTTTTCTGGAACTCTGTTGCTTTTTTGATGATCCAATGAATGTTAGCAATTTAATCTCTGGTTCCTCCGCCTTTCCCAAATCCAGCTTGAACATCTGGAAGTTCATGGTTCATGTATTGTTGAAGCCTGGCTTGGAGAATTTTGAGCATTACTCTGCTAGGGTATGAGATGAGTACAATTGTGTGGTAGCTTAAGCATTCTTTGGCCTTGTCTTTCTTTGCAATTGGAATGAAAACTGACCTTTTCCAGTCCTGTGGCCACTGGATTAAATTTAAGTCTGAATTTGGCAATAAGGACTTCATGATCTGAGCCACAGTCATCACCCAGGCTTGTTTTTGCTGACTGCATGGAGCTTCTCCATCTTTGGTTGTAAAGAATATAATCAGTCTGATTTCGGTATTGACCATCTGGTGATGTCCATGTGTAGAGTCTTCTCTTGTGTTGTTGGAAAAGGGTGTTTCCTGTGATCAGTGTGTTCTCTTGGCAAAACTCTGTCAGTCTTCGCCCTGCTTCATTTTGTACTCCAAGGTCACATTTTCCTGTTCCTCCAGGTGTCTCTTAACATCCTATTTTTGTATTCCATGATGAAGAGGAGGTTTTTGGTGGGTTTTTTTTTTTTTTTTTGGTGTTAGTTCTAGAAGGTCTTGTAGGTCTTCATAGAATCATTCAATTTCAGCTTTTTCGGCATTAGTGGTTGGGGAATAGGCTTGGGTTACTGTGATATTAAACTACATTGTTCAGTATAATTGTTTTGCTCTTTGTGGGTCATCTGCTTGGCAGCTCTGTTGTGGGGCTAATGGCAACCTCCTCCACGAGGACTTAGGCAGCAGGCCATCCCTCCCAGGTCTGCTGCAGCCAGAGCCCATGTCCCTGCGGCAGCCCGCTGCTGACTCATGCCTCCAGTGGTGACATCCAAACCCTCAAAGGCAGGTCTGGCTCAGTCTCTTAGGAGTTACTGTGTTCTGCTGTGCACATTTTGTTTGTGCCCTCCAAGTGTCTCTGGAGGGTATGAGGTTTGATTCTAAATATGATTTCGCCCCTCCTACAGTCTTGTTTGGCTTTTCCTTTGCCCCTGGATGCAGGGTATCTTCTTTGGTGAGATCCAACATTCTCCTATTGATGGTTGTTTACCTTCTAATTGCAATTTTGGATTTAGCACAGATGAGTACATGTCCTTCTACTCTTCCGTCTTACTGAGTACCTTAAATATATATAGTGGGGCAAATGAAATAATCAGCAGGATGCTTACAAGTTAGTCATTAAGACACATTCCTAGCACAACATTAACAGAAAGGTGTATCATGAGAGACTGAAATCAATGAATATATCCTAAACTATCCTCCTAAAATTTGAGTCAATGGGGTCTACATATAATGGTCAGCTTTTAACTAGTACACTACAAGCCTTCATCTAATGGACTTTGTTGTAATTCTTCACTCAGTTAAAATAAAAGTAGGTCCTGACCAGAATATTTCATCTGAAAATATTTTAAATCACCATTAAATGTTTATCTACTTTGATCTCTATATTGTAGAAGTCACTGGTGCTGATATCTTGGACTTTTTCATTGCCTCTCTCTCTCTCTCTCTCTTTCTCTCTCTCATTCCTCAGCACTGTATGCCCCTGATATCTGAGGGAAATTGGTTCTAGGACCCATCACAGATATCAAAATGTGAAGATGCTCAAGTCCTTTAATCAGCCCTCTGTATCTGCAAGTTCTGCAACTTGGAATCCAACCAAGCATGAAGCACAAAGTTAATATATGTTCCATAGTAGGTTGAAAGTACTGATGTAGAACCAAAGTACAGATGTAGAACCTGGGGACTGAGAGGGCCAAAAATGGGACTGGACTATCTTCTTCAGATTTTGATATCCTTGGTGCATCCTGAAACTGATCTCGTATGGATTTCAATAGATAGTAGATAGATAGGTATCAGTAGATAGCTATAGCTACAAATATGGTCCCATGTTTATGATGATTCAACTTGTGATTTTTTGGCTTACAGTGGTACAAAAATGATACAAATTCAGTGGAAACCATTCTACAGATTTTGAGTGTTTATCTTTGCCTGGAGAGGCAGTGAGGGGCAGTTGCCAGTCAGCCACCGATGATGAGGGAAAACAACTGACACATCTACAACCATTCTACTTTTCACTTTCAGTAGACTATTCACTGAACTACAAGAACTAGTAAATAATTAACATAGAGTAAGCTCTGTGCAGATGATTTTGCCCAACTGTAGACTGATGTAAGTCTTCTGAGTGCATTTAAAGTGGTCTAGGCTAAACTATCATGTTTAGTAGATTAAGTGTGCTAAGTACAGTTTTAGTTTAATATTTTAAACTTAAAGGTCATTAACCCCATATATTCAGGGAGATTTATATACAAAATATTTATTAAATTTTATAACAATTTTATCCATTTCAAATCCTTTTTTTGTGAAAAAAAATATATATTATTAAAGAACAGTTGAGTTACAGTGTTTCAGTTACATAGCAGGTGATTCAGTTATACAAATATGCATATATATTTTTGAAATTATTTTCTTTCCTAGGTTATTACAAGATATTGACCATATAGTTCCCTATGCTATACAGTAAACCTTTGTTGATTGTTGCATGTCTAATTTTTAATTAGAAATCTAGTATTCTAGTCACACTAACTCAACCAAGTGGAATCAAATGTCATACTTTTTTAGTTAGGCAAAAATTCAGAAGCTTTCTAAGATATATATATTATGCATATATATATGTATGTATGTATACAAAAGTTTTCCTACTACATTTGATAAAAACTTGAGAAAGCACATTGAAAAAAAAAAAGGAAGAGATAGAGAAATTGGAGAACATAAACAATAAAATGTGAGCACTGAATATGAAATAAAAAAAGTAAAACAGACTAGAAAAAAGTAAAAAATTCTCTTATAGTCTAGTTGCTTTTAAACATGACTGCTCATTAGAAACATATCTGGAGCTCTGGAGGAAAAAAAAGCAATACCTGAGCATTTGTATTTAAAAAAAAAATTCAAGGTAATTCTGATATGCATCTGGATTTTAAAAAGTGACTGCAGTTTCTTCTATTAGACCCTAGTTTGGTAATATTACTTTTCTGTTGACCAATCATGATACATTGGTATTAAGTGAGTAATAGTTGCATAATCACAAGTGTAAAAGATGTTTATCAGTTTTCCCAGTTAATAGCCAGACAAAAAACAAAAGATAAGTACAATTGCAAGCCATAATGGGAACATGATTAACTTAACAATATAAAATAATTACATGCGATTGGGGGGGATGTCAAGCAGAGTGATGTGGTAAGTGGAAATGCATACATGCATCTGTTTTCATTCACCCATTCAGTCTATGTCTTTTTGTTTGTGCCTTTAATTCATTTACATTTAAGATCATTATCAATATGTATGATTCTATTTCCGTTTTCTTAATCGTTTGGTTTATTTTCTGTAGGTCTTTTCCTTCTCTTGTGTTTCCTGTCTAGAGAAGTTCCTTTAGCATTTGTTGTTAGGCTGGTTTGGTGATGCTAAATTCTCCTAACTTTTGCTTTTCTGGAAAACTTTTGATTTCTCCATCAAATCTGAAGGAGAGTCTTGCTGGGTAGAGTATTATTGGTTGTAGGTTCTTCCTTTTCATCACTTTACATATACCCTACCATTCCCTTCTGACTTGTAGAGTTTCTGTTGATAAATCAGTTGATAGCCTGATGGGAGTTCCCTTGTATGTTATTTGTTGTTTTTCCCTTGTTGCTTTTAATATTTTGTCTCTGTCTTTAATTTTTGTCAGTTTGATTGTTGTGTTCCTCCTTGTGTTTATCTTGCCTGGGACTCTGCTTCCTGGACCTGGTTGACTATTTCCTTCCCCATGGTCAGAAAGTTTTCAGCTGTTATCTCTTCTAATATTTTCTCAGGTCCTTTCTCTCTCTTATCTTCTGGGACCCCCATGATGCAAATGCTGGTGTGTTTAATGTTGTCCCAGACGTCTCTTAGGCTATCTTCATTTCTGTTCATTCTTTTGTCTGTATTCTGTGCTGTGGCAGTGATTTCCACCATTCTGTCCTCTAGGTCATTTATCTGTTCTTTTGCCTCAGTTATTCCACTATTGATTCCTTCTAGTGTATTATTCATCTCTGTAGGTTTGTTCTTTAGTTCTTTTGGGTCTTTGGTAAACATTTCCTACATCTTCTCAATGTTTGCCTCCATTCTTTTCTTGAGATCCTGGATCATCTTCACAATCATTATCTGAATTCTTTTTTCTGGAGGTTTGCCTATTTCCACTTCATTTAGTTGTTTTTCTGGGATTTTATCTTGTCCCTTCATCTGGGACATAACGTGCTGCTTTTTCATCATGATTAACTTTCTATAATATAGTTTTTATTTTCGTTTCTATGAGACTATGCTTCTTGCTTTGTCTGTCTGCCCTCTGATGGTTGAGGCTAAGAGGCTTGTATAGGCTCCTTCATGGAAGGAACAGGGAAAAATCAGACCTTGCTCAGTAAAGCTTTAATCCAACTATCTGCTGGTGAGTGGGGCTGCACTCCCTCCCTGGTAGTGGTTTGGCCTGGGGCATCCCAGCCCTGGGATCTCTAGGGTTAATGGCAAACTCCACGAGGGTTAACACCAGGGGAACTCCCAGCGCCCCCACCCTGGTGGTGAGGCCCTGCTGACCCACGCCTCCACAAGAGGCCTCCAGTGCCAGCAGGTAGTTTTGGCTCAGTCTCCTTGGGGTCACTGCTCCTCTCCTTTGGGTGCATGCAAAATTTTCTTTGTCTGTTTCCCCTAGTCCCCTGCAAGTCCTATAATCAAATCCTGCTGGCCCTCAGGGCCTGATTCCCTGGGGATTTGCAGTCCCTTTGTCAGATCTCCATGCTGGGAAGCCTAACTTGGGGTTCAAAAACTTAACAATAGTGCAGGAACTTCTCTGGTATTATGGTTCTCCCACCTGGCAGGTATGGGGTTTGATTTTATTGTGATTGTGCCCCTCCTACCATCTCTGAGGCTTCTTCTTTGTCTTTGGACATATCTCTTTTTGTGTGTGGGTTCCAGCATCCTCCTGTCAATGGTTGTTCAACCGCTAGTTGTAATTTTGGTGCTCTCATGGGAGGAGATGAGCACATGTTCTTCAATTCTGCCATCTTCTACTGGAAGCACATTTCAAAATCTGGCAATGCTGTTTCCCTTTGGAAATTGAACAATTATGAATATATGTAGATATGTTTCATTATATATAAAATTAGATCAAAAATCAATTACTTTTTTAAAGTTATAAGTGAAAAAATAATGTGAAATTTCAAATAATCATAAAAACTAAGATTCTATTGTTTTATTTGGAATAGAAGATAAAATCAGGACACTTTTTATTTCACTGACAAATATGCTGAAATGTTAATCTCCTGTAGACAAAGTCTCTCTTTCCATGAAAAGAATCTTAGAATTGCCTAGCTAGAGAGCCTTCTATGTGTTTATGTAGTCATTTTTTTAACTGTATGGGAACTTAAATTTTTGATTCCTCTATAGAATATGAAGAATAGCAATCAACACTCATCACTCATTAATGAATTTCTGAAGGTGTCAAGTCACATGAAATCTATGGATAGTCAGTACAGTTATATTTCAAGCAGATGTATTTCCTCAGTATTTCATTGTAAACATTTTTACTTCATACATCAGTACTTTTAATATAGCAAAGCAGCTAAGTTGTGAGGGAAAAATATGGCCTAAAGCATTAGTATTTTCATTTTAGCCAGAACTAAACAGAGTAACATAGTCTCATTTCTCTTATGCTTGATTCCACACCCGTTGTGTACACTTTCTCCAGGAATGTCCTCCAGATTAGAGAGATTAATGAATAAAAATATCTCTGGTAGTTTCAATGGTATCTACCTGCAAGTAATTTACAGATGTAATTATTTTATTGATTTAAAAATGTAATACTGTTAAAATTCCCATATAAACTAAAGTCATGGGTAGATTCAATGCAATACTGATCAAAATTTCGATAATATTTTTCAAAGAAATAGAAAAATGGAACCACAAAAGATCCTGGATAACCAAAGAAATCCTGAAAAAGAATAAAGGCAGAGGCTTCACACTTCCTGATTTCACCTCCCACCACAAAACTAGTGATTCTAATAGTATGCTGGTGGTGGTAGTTTAATCACTAATTTGTGTCTGGCTCTTGTGACCCCATGGACTGTAGTCAGCCAGGCTCCTCTGTCCATGGATTTCCCAGGCCAAAATACTGGAGTGGGTTGTCATTACCTTCTCCAGGGGATCTTTCCAACCCTGGGATTGAGCCCGCATCTCCTGCATTACACGCGGTCACCTGCATTGCAGGCTGATTCTTTACTAGTATGGTCTGGCATTAAAATAGACACGTTGGCCAATGGAACTGAAGAGAGCAAAGAAATAAAGCTCTGCATATACAGTCAACTATTATTTGACAAAGGAGCAAAGAATAATGAGTGGCAAAGGATAGTTTTTATGGTAAATGGTGTGGGGAACAATGAATAATCACATGCAGAGAAATTAAATCAAACCACTTTCTCACACAACTCAAAAGTTTAATTCAAAATGGGTTAAAGACTTAATTTAAGCATAAACTATAAAATTCCAAGAAGGAAACAGGGGAAAAATCTCCTCAATACTGGTCTTAGCAACATTTTTTTTTTCCTATTTGACACAAAAAGCACAAGTAACAAAAGCAAAAATAAGCAAGCAGGACTATATCCAACTAAAAAGCTCTGCACAGTGGGAAAAATTCAGAAAATGAAAATTTAAACTAAAGGATATGATAAAATATTTGCCAACCACAGATCTTATAGATTAATACCCAAAATATGTAAAGAATTCACACAACTCAATTACAAACAAAAACCAAACAATCCAATTTTAAAAGTGGGCAGTGTACCTGAGTAGACTTTTTTTTCAAAAAAGACTTACAAATGGCTAACAGTATATAAAAATATGCTTGACAGCACTAATCAAGGAAATGCAAATCAAAACCACAGTGAAATAGTATCTCAAACATATTAGGATGGCCATCAATAAGAAGACAGGAGAAGTATTGGTGAGGATGTGGAGGACAGGGAACCTTTATGCACTGTTGATGGGAATGTAAGTTGGTTTATCCCACTATGGAAAACAGTATGAAGGTTGCTCAAAAAATTAAAAATAGAACTACCATATTATCCAGCATTCCCACGTCTGAGTGTATATCCAAAGGACATGAAAACAAAATATCAAAAAAGAGGTCACACCTCTGTGTTTATTTCAGCATTATTCACAATAGCCAAGATGTAGAAACAACCCAAGTGCCCATCAATAGATAAGAGGATAAAGAAGATGTTATATGTATAATATATTAAATGGATTAATTACTTAGCTTAAATGAAAACCCTTCCCTTTGTGAGAACCAGGATTGACCTGGAGGGTGCCGCTCTAAGTTAGAGAAGTCATGCAAAGACAGATGGGCTTCCCTGGTGTCTCAGTGGTATAGAATCTACCTGCCAATGCAGGAGACGTAGTTTGGATCTCTGAGCCAGAAAGATCCCCCTAGAGAAGGAAATGGCAACTCACTCCAATATTCTTGCCTGGGAAATCCCATGGACAGAGGAACCTGACAGGCTATAGTCCATGGGGTTGCAAAAGAGTCAGATAATTTAGCTACTAAACAACAACACAAAGACAGGTATTTTTTTTTTTTTTTAATTAGTTGGAGGCCAATCACTTCACAACATTTCAGTGGGTTTTGTCATACATTGATATGAATCAGCCATGGATTTACACGTATTCCCCATCCCCATCCCCGCTCCCACCTCCCTCTCCACCCGATTCCTCTGGGTCTTCCCAGTGCACCATGAGATCACTTGTGCACGGAATCCGAGGAAGCCAACCTAATAGAAACAGAGTAGAATGGTGCTTACCCGGGCCAAGGAGTGGGGAACGGGAAGATGCCGGTCAAAGGGTACAACTTGCAGCTAGACGTTGCATAAGTCATGGAGCTCTAAGGCACAGCACAGAGACTATCACATACAAGAAAATCAATGCGACATTAGATACATAAAGAAACGGAGGAAGGGAAGGAAGGGAGAAAGAAAGGAAGAGGGAAGAAGGAAGAAAGAAAACTCTTTCAAGAGCTTGAAATAACCCTTCTGTTAAATGGGTATTCCTCAGGCACTGAAGACAGAAGTGTTCTGTCTATCTTGATTTTTACCTTCTGAGATATTCTTCACCCACTTTTATACCTAAATGTAACTTTAAAGTTAGTCATAGACAATATTTCTGTACCTAAAAATTCAGTGTATGTAACTGGAACTGTACTACCTTTTAATCCCTGTGAACTTGGCTGTTTTCTTCCTTGAAAGAAAGGAATAGTTCAAATGTGGCTGAAGGACCTGTACACAGCAAAGAAAGAATCACCTCTTTCCCTCTCTGTCATTGTATAGTGGGCATGCAAATGCACAGCCAAGAGCCTACATTTTAAGTTTAGTTTCCCTTCAAAATGAAGAATGAGAATTGTGTCTTTATTCTATGAAACATAGTTTCAGAAAACTTGGAGTGAGAATGCAATTTCCCTAAGATTCAGACATAAATTGAGGTTAATAGTTGAATTTTTAATAGATTTTCATGTCTTCAGTTCTACATGCAGCAGCCCATAGAGATCAAAAGATCTCATTCACTTAAGAGGAGATATACCCTCTAATAAATAAGTCAATTGTTTCAGGTTAGAATTAATTTCTGGTCTTTATAAATGTCCTAGGAATCCCTCATATATAAGCTGTTTGTTAAACACAAATTCTTTCATTCAGATTCTTTTTCCCTTCTTAATGGATATTATGCTATTATTAAAATGCAGATGATTAAAATAAAGACCACCCATTTTCAAAGGGGATTCCCTCTTAAAAATAGAATTGGAACTCAATTTACAAGTTAAATAATTTTGAGAGTTTACTATATGTCTGTACTGCCCAACACACTATATGCATAACTATGCTAGGTTTAATGTTAAAAAATAAAACCAAGGAGATAGGGCTAATTCATACTTTGCAGTGTTTTTCGGTTGAGAAAGCGGGCATAGAGAGTCTAGTTAGTTGGCTTACGGTCTCTCAGATTGTACGTGGTGAGGGAAGAATGTATATGCTAGCCTTCTGGCATGAGAGCCTAGAATATTAATCTCTATGCTGCTCCTTGATAAAAATAGATTTAGATTAGAGTCTTTCAATACATGTAAAGATGATTTCATAAATAGCTTCATAGATTGTTATTTTCTATGTTGTCCTCAATAAACATGTACATAGAAAGAATCTGAGATGTTCTAGAACAACATGTTAAAGAGACTAGGGAGTAACAGGGAATGAGGAAAGAAATCAAATCCTATTTTGTCACCCTTTCAACTTTATTTCTTGAAGAAAAGAACAGTAGATGGTTTCATATATGCCTCAGTAACATTGTATACTATTATAACTCTCAATATATACAAAGAATTATTTGTGCCAGTTTAAAAAAAATAATGTCATAGACTTTCTCTTGATCCTATAAATATTTTTCAATTTTCATATTGCAATCAATAAACATTTAAAATTATATAATTAGCTTGCATTCAAACAACATACAGCAAAAATATGAAGTTTCACATTAGAAGTTAATGCAGAAGTTGAAAATAAGCTTTATCCTAATGCTTTAAGTTTTTTAAACTTAATTAATTATTTTAATTAATTTCACTTTTTTTTTTTTAACTTTGGTTTGCCAGCATCAAGTATTTTAGGTTTTAATACTTGGCAATTATGAGCTAAACTTGGTTAATCATTATAATTTTCTAAATAGAAATCCACTTAAATTGCTATCTGATTCCCCCCCAACTTTTCTTTTTTTTCCTTTCTTCAATTGTAGCATCACCTCTCTGTGAAATCTGAACTTATCTCAATGGACCACTCCTTTTTGATAAATGACTTTTACACTAAAAATGTTTCTAAGTTTTAATATAAACAACACAGTAATTTCAATTTTAAAGAAATGTCAGGCTATTAAATGAAAGTAAATCAGTGTGTTGAGCAACTTCTTTTAATCACTTCATGCTCCTGTCCAGACTTGCTTCTCTCTGTAAAGGTCACTAGCTAGGAGAAGCAAATTACTTTAACAACTATCTCAGGACATAAGGATTTATTTATTTGAACAAGGATACATTTAAAACTTTTTAAGTGTTTAATGGCAAATGATTCTACAGCAATTTCAGAAATAATCTTATGCAGTTAGCATTGCAGAATTATATATATGCATATTTAAATGTTGTATTCTTCAATAGTTATATCCGTCTATGTTGCATTTTTCTTCTATCCTTCTCAAGAGTTCACTGAGATATTTGATGTTTGGTTACAGTAGCGAAAGGAGAGACATGACCGCCTAGAAAAATTAACTGTTATCAGTCTCTGTAGAGTCACATCACAAAACCTCAGTCAAGCACATGACATAGAGAGAGCACAATGGATATCTAAAACCGTGGGTCAGAAACCAGATACCTGCACAGATCGAGACCCCTGAGCTCATCCAATAGAAGACATTTACCAACTGAAGTGAACACTTACAGAAAAGGGAAAAAAAAAAAAAAAACCCTAAATGTTTAATATGCTTATTTAACAAGGACCTAGAAAAAGTTTGTATCCCACTCCCATGTGAATAAAGACTAATTGCAATGGGCCTTGGGTTAGTACAGATTTCTACAAGCATAGTGTCTACTAACTAAAAGCTTCCAAGTCGAAGATTTCTTACTGTACTAATGCTGATGCCCCTTCTCTTCTTGAGAGATAAAAACAGAAGTGTTGACCTCTCTAGTGGGAGACTGAAGCATGAACCAGAAAGTGACCCTGAGCCCTTGTAACCATCAGCCTTCTAATACTGGGCAAGTCTTTTAATTTCTCCTGAGATCATCTATAAAGGGCTTGTCAGGTGGCTCAGCGGTAAAGAGCCCACCTGCCCATAAATGCAGGAGATGCAGATTTGATTCCTGGGTTGGGAAGATTCCCTGGAGAAGGAAATGGCAACCAATTCTTGCCTGGGAAAGCCCATGGATGGAGGAGCCTGGTGGTCCATGGGTTCACAGAGTCGGATATGATTCAGCAACTAAACATCAACAATAACACATAAAAAGTAGAGGTTGGGGACTTCAATATATAATTCTTATAGTTCTTTTGGGTCTAAAAACCAGATGATTCAATATGTTTTTTACTAGCTTTCTTTCAATAAAGCACATGTTACAGAAATTGACTCCAATTTTTAAATATAAACACATACAGGGTTTTTATATATCCATATGTATGTATATATAAAATACAGATCATCTGCATATATATATGTAATACATTGCATTTTCTTTGTTATTTAATTTTTCATGGTTAATGATTAATGCCTCCAATAAACATACACATTAATATTATGTCAAAAATGACAATTTCCTATCAATTAACAAATTCTAGATAATGCTAAAAAAACTTGCCAAGTATTCATGGCGCATACTACAAAATCCATGTTAATGGCAAAACACCTCACTAAATTTTAAATGAAGACAGGATAACATCATAAATAATTATTTTTATCTGTCTCAAGGAGATACAAAATAATGAATTGCATGTCTGAATTCAATCTATGTGACTCAAAGATGAATGTAGATGAAGAATTACGCAGATATCTATCAAGTACTCACCCATCATGTTTGTGAACTTACTGAGATTTTGGTTTTTATTTCTCTGTGTCACATACCAATTCTAATTCCACAAAAAGGGAGAAAATAATATTTAGGGGCTCGTTTCCCACTGTATTCTAATAAGTAACAACAAAAAGGCTAGTACTTCAGTCCTAGATAATGAGTTAGGGGGACAAGTATCTCATAAAAGCTTGTGAGTTTTTCCTGAGCAGTAGTTTGAGAGGTCAGCTTGTCTCTTTCAACTTATAATGAGACTGGCAAGCTAAACTAACTAAATTGATGGTATTTTATCCTATTGTAAATGACCTTGAGACAAGATTATTCCATTTCTTTTCTTGATAATCCAATAAAAAAAAAAATCTAACTGTGGCTGGAGCAACGCAAATTTACTCTCCTTCAACAATGAAAGAGGTTATTGCTGCATGAAAAACAAGCTGAGCAAATTTTCTGTACTCCGTAGTTTACTATTAGGAAATAACTTTGAAACTCTTTAAAAGCTGAAGTGAGGCCATTATTAGTAAAAAGGAAAGCTGAATATAACTAGATCAGTGATGAAAACCTTCTGCTTTTTCCCTGTGCTTTCCTTCATCCTCTTGACGCCAACAGCATGGAAACCAGGGCTCCAAGGCTGTGCATTACAACATTCCCTCCAAAGACGGCTCTCCCCAGTGTTTCCAAAAGTTAGAATGCCATGTGCCCAAACTGTGCATCCCCTCAGTCCACAGCACATTGACATTAAAGACACGGCAGAGTACCCAGCACCATCATGCTCGTCACCAGCAAATTGATCTGTTACTGTCATCAAGAAGGTTTGTAAGAGATAGATTTTAATTTCAACTTGAAAGGAAGTATCAGCAATGTTTTAAACTCAACGTATTTTCCACACCCTAAAACCTCTTCATCATTTTTCTTGCTTATTCTCATCACCCAGTTTGAAATACAGGAGAAGTCAGACTTTTCCAGTTCTCTTACTTCCCACGTCGAATTACTTGGCAAATTTAAATTCTTCTGATCCAACTCTTATTTCAAGTGGTTTGTATCATTTTCTAAGTATGCACATTCCCTGTGTCCAAGGTTGCTAGTGCTGGGGGTGCAAGCTATACTGTCCATGACCAGAGGCAATCGCCTCGGGGTTTTCACAGGACCAAATCAGCAATGTGACCTGAAGAACTGCTTCTGGTTATGTAGCTTCAATGTCGTTTTCCAGAATTCTATAATATTAAATTATGTAATAAATTCTCATAATATCCTTTTAAGAAGCTAATTTTCTACTTAAACTAACAAGAACTGTTTTCTGTTGCTTGCAAACGGTACCCTGGATAATGTAGTTACTGCTTAAGACTAGGTTCAAGTAGCGAAAAGTCTGCCTTACTTCATTTCTAAAGCGAAGAGAGAATTAAAAATGCCTTGACATAATATTTTACAGTACACCAAAAAGTAAAATACTTGCCCAAGTTCACAGTCTTTGCCAATTGAAACTGAAGATTTAGTCACCAGGAAAAATAAAAATGGGTGAGAAACTTAAAGTATTAATTTTTCTGACTTGAGATGGTATTCAGATTTATTTTTCCCACTCGAAAAAAATGATTTTAGTTTTTTTCTTAATTAGTGAACTTTATTTTTTAGAGCAGTTTTAGATTCACTGAAAAATTGAGCAGAAAGTCCATATACTCTCTGATCCCATACATGCATTGCTTTCTCTTGCTAATATACCCAACCCGAGTTTCACGTAGGCATATCATTACCCAAAGTCCAGAGTTAATGTTAGGGTTCACCCTTGGTGTAATACACTATATGGGCTTAGAAGAATGTGTTATATAACAACATATATCCACCATTGCAGTACCATACAAAGTACTTTTCCACTGCCCTAGAGGTCCTCTGTGCTCCACCTGTTCACCCTTCTCTCCTCCCTCATCACAGGGAACCAGTGCTCTTGTTATTGTCTCTGTAGTTTTACCTTTTCCAGAATGTCATGTAGGTGGGATCATACTGTATATTAGCTTTGCATATTGGCTTCTTTGGCTTAGTACAATGCATTAAGGGTATTTTTATATTTTTTTCATGGCTTGATAGCACATTTCTTTTTTGTAACGAATAAAACTATACTGGTTGATGTACCACAGTTTATGAATTCACCTGTTAAAGTTCATCTTGGTTGCATTCAAGTTTTCACAATTTTGAATAAAACTGCTACAAATTTGATGTATAGGTTTTTCTATGGACACAAATTTTCATCTCTTTGGGGTAAATACCAAGAAGCACAATTGCTGGGTCACATGGTAAGAGTGTATTTACTTTTATTAGAAACTGGCCAACTGTCTTCCAAAGTGACTGTTTTGCATGCCTGCCGGCAATGAAGACATGTTCGTGTTGCCCTGCGTCTTTGCTAGCTTTTGTCAGTGTTGTCCTTGCTCTGATTTTTCACTGTTCTAATGGGTATACAGTGGCATCTCATTGTTTTAATTTGCAGTACCCTACGGCTTCACTGGCAGCTCAGGCAGTAAAGATTCCACTTGTGACGCAGGAGACCTGGGTTTGATCCCTGGATTGGAAGGTTCCCTGAGAGAAGGGAATGGCAACCCACTCCAGTATTCTTGCCTGGGAAATCCCATGGACAGAGGAGCCTGGCAGGCTGCAGGCCATGGGGTTGTTAAGAGCCGGACATGACTGAGCGACTCACACTGAATGAGGTGATGATGTGAAAAAAATTTTTTCCTATGTATATTTAGAAATATGTATATATATATATACATATTTCTTATATATTAGTATATCTCCTCTATTGAGGTGTATGTTCAGAACTTTTGGCCATTTCTTCATTGGGTTGTTATTGTGTTATTTGTGAGTAGAAGTTCTTTGTATATTTTGAATAGCAGTCTTTTTTATCAGACGTATCTTTTTCGAATATTTTCTTCTTGACTATGGCTTTTTTTTTAATTTTTTAATTGAAGGATAATTGCCTTACAGAATTTTGTTGTTTTTGTGTCAAGCATCAACATGAATCAGCCACGGGTGTACACGTGTCCCCTCCCTCTCGACCTCCCTCCCGTCTCCCTCCCCACCCGACCCCTCTAGGCTGATCCAGAGCCCTGTGTGAGTTCCCTGAGACAGACAGCAAATTCCCGCTGGCTGTCTATTTTACATATGGTGATGTAAGTTTCCGTGTCACTCTTTCCATACAGCTCACCCTCTCCTCCCCCTTCCCGTGTCCATAAGTCTGTTCTCTATGTCTGTTTCTCCATTGCTATCTTGCAAATAATTTCATAAGTACAATTTTTCTAGATTCCATATATATGCGTTAGTATATGATATTTATCTTTTTCTTTCTGACACAGTGTATAATAGGATCTAGGTTCATACGCCTCATTAGAACTGACCCAAATGTGTTCCTTTTTATGACTGAATAACATGCCCTTGTGTTTATGGACCACAACTTCTTCATTCATTCATCTGTTAATGGACATCTAGGCTGCTCCCATGTTCTAGCTATTGTAAATAGTGCTGCAGTGAACAATGAGATAGATATGTCTTTTTCAATTTTGGTTTCCTCAGGGTATATGCCTAGGAGTGGGATTGCTGGGTCATGTGGTGGTTTTATTCCTAGTTTTTTAAGGAATCTCCATGCCATCTTCCATAGGGGCTGTATCACTTTACATTCCCAACAACAGTGCAAGAGGGTTCCCTTTTCTCCACACCCTCTCCACTATTTATTGTTCATAGACTTTTTGATGAAGGCCATTCTGACCGGTGTGAGGTGATATCTCATTGCAGTTTTGATTTGCATTTCTCTGATAATGAGTGATGTTGACCATCCTTTCATGTGTTTGTTAGCCATCTGTATGTCTTTGGAGAAATGTTTGTTTAGGTATTTTTCTTACTTTTTGACTGGGTTGTTTGTTTTTCCCATATTGAGTTGTATGAGCTGCTTGTATAGTTTGGAAATTAATCCTTTGTCAGTCTATTCATTTGCTATTATTTTCTCTCATTCTGAGGGTTGTATTTTCACTTTGTTTATAGTTTCTTTTGCTGTGCAAAAACTTTTAAGTTTAAGTAGCTTGTTTACTTTTGTGTTTTATTTCCATTACTCTAGGAGGTGAGTCATAGAGGATCTTGCTTTGATTTATGACATCAAGTGTTCTGTCTGTGTTTTCCTGTAAGAGTTTGATAGTTTCTGGTCTTACATTTAGGTCTTTAATCCATTTTGAGTTTATCTAATTTCCTTATTTTACATGTAGCCATCCAGTTTTCCCAGCACCACTTATTGAAGAGGCTATCTTTGCCCCATTGTATATTCTTTCCTCCTTTGTCAAAAATAAGGTGCCTATAGGTGCATGGGTTTATTTCTAGGCCTTCTGTCTTGTTCCCTTGGTCTATATTTCTGTTATTGTGCGAGTACCACACTGTCTTGATGACTGTGGCTTTGTGGTATAGTCTGAAGTCAGGAAGGTGGATTCCTCTGGCTCCATTCTTCTTTCTCAAGACTGCTTTGGCTGTTTGGGGCCTTTTGTGTTTCCATATGAATTGTGAAAATTTTTGTTCTAGTTCTGTGAATGTCATTGGTAATTTGATAGGGATCACATTGAATCTGTAGTTTGCATTTGGTAGTATAGTCATTTTCATAATATTGATTCTTCCCACCCAGGAACATGGAATATCTCTCCTCTGTTTATGTCATCTTTGCTTTCTTTCATCAGTGTCTTATAATTTTCTGTATACAGATCTTTTTTCTCCTTAGGTAGGTTTATTCCTAGATATTTTATTCTTTTTGTTGCAATGGTGAATGGGACTAATTCATTAATATCTTTCTGAGTCTTCATTGTTAGTATATAGGAAATGCAAATGATTTCTGTGTATTTATTTTGTATCCTGCAACTTTACTAAATTCACTGATTAGCTGCAGTAATTTTCTGAT
Source organism: Dama dama (assembly GCF_033118175.1). Lineage (NCBI taxonomy): Eukaryota > Metazoa > Chordata > Mammalia > Artiodactyla > Cervidae > Dama > Dama dama. The sequence goes on from NC_083689.1 coordinate 105,839,541, forward strand.
AGTATCTTTAGGGTGTTCTACTATAGTATCATGTTATCTGTAAACAGTGTGAGAGTGTTACTTCTTCTTTTCCAATCTGGATTCTTTTTACTTTTTTTTCTTCTCTGATTGCTGTTTCTAGGACTTACAAATCTATGTTGAATAAGAGTGGTGAGAGTGGACACCCTTGTCTTGTTCCTGATCTTTGGGGGAATGCTTTCAGTTTTCCACCATTGAGAATAATGTTTGCTGTGAGTTTGTGTCCTGGGCTTAATTTTTCAATCTTGCCAATCCAAAGATACAATTTAGTATAACCGCAGAGAAAGAATGTAAATATACTTTTTTTATTCACTACTTCAACAAAAATATAATAACTGCTCTCTGTCATTTGTACGAATTTACATTAAAAAAAAGCATTGTCCCTACCCTCATGAAAGTTTTCTGCCCAATTGAAAAGATAGAAATAAAAAGAGTTAACATGGAGCAAGTTGGGAAAATGCTCTAGAGAAAGGTAGTGGAAGATGCTTATATCAGTTGAAACTCTACTCTAGTTTTAGCAAAACAAAACCAAAAAAATTTAGAAATCTGTGAAGTATTTCTTAATGGACAGAAAAAGGAATTTCTGTTTTAATAATCAAATTTCTATCATGATATGATGATATTTTCTTGAGCATATTAATTAATTTATGTCTCTTAGCTGGATTTCTTTTATGATCATGATTTCAAGACCATGCCTGGGAGTGCTGTGATACCTGGGTCCTGATGTTAAAAAGTTGGCCTTCTTTATGATTTTGTTTTACAAAATTGTTTTAGGGGAAATCCAGCTTTGTCAATTGAGAGAAGGAATATTTTTTATAAATGTTATTAGCACAAATAATTAGTGAAGACGTCTTTTACTTGAATGTCCATGCTGATCACAACCACACTCAAAATAAAAAGCAATGGGACACAGAGGCAAAATCTCTAACAGCAGGCCTTTTCCTCAGAAAAAAATGTTATATTCTGCCAGTCTCATTCATTTAGCAGTTTTCACCTTTCCAACTGATTGCCAGATGCCTATGACAATATTTCTGTTTGTACACATTAAGCAAGATTGTTGTTGTTATGCTTTATTTTTTATTTATGTTAATGAGGCAGAATCTATATAGTAGAGTGCAGGAAATTTTCCATTCTAATGGATAAATAACATCTGTGAAAATTTTAAACATTCAAAATGTGTCTGTCTTGAGCAGCATGAGTCTCCCAATTTTAATGATAGACATACAAACACATTCATCCAGGACTACCTGACTGGACTAAAAATTTCTATCCTATTAAAATAACACGCAGCACTCTCTACACAGTCATAATTGGTATTGATGTGGGAGATGAAGTATCAGTGTAATATTCCATGATTAGCTGTGCAGATCTGTTCAAACCCCCCTTACAAGCTCAGTGCTATGAATAGATTTAGTGAGTTAAATCTCAAAAGCCGTTCAGATGGGACTCAAGCATTATTCTTTAATCATTATTAAAACTAAAGCCTATAGGAAAGGGGAGGGGGAAATGGAGGATGAAAGCAATGCTGAGCCAATCATACTCTTACTGAAGTCTCTCGGGGAGTCTTAATTTAAGGGTTTTTCCCTCTTAATGTGGCCCTGGCCCTGTGCTCCACTCACCCCCAACAGACAGAGCTGTCGGGGATGATGGTCCTTACAACGCTTTTCTTTTCTCTTTGTTTATTTGTTAGCAATTTAAACCACTACGAATATGATACCTCTTCACCTCTGTCCACTACTGTGGTAATATTTGGAACATTTCTAGATTTCAGAAAACCTCTATTATCATTTCTGATTATTGATAAGGTATGAAAAGGGAAAGGCTTCCCAGGTGGTTCAGTGGTATAGCCTCCGCCTGCCAATGCAGGGCTGGGGTTTGACCCCTGGTTCAGGAAGTTCCCCTGGAAAGGAAATGGCAACCCACTCCAGTATTCTGGCCTGGGAAATCCCATGGATAGAGGAGCCTGGTGGGCTACAGCCCATGGGGTCCCAAAGATTCAGACACGACTGAGCAACTGAGCATAAACAAAAAGGGAGAAGACAAGGGGGATAACTGTCAGCTTTTCAGTGAAGTCATTGCTTGAATTAAGTGGGGCTGTCTGCCTCAATCTAGGATAACAACAGTGGGTTTTTTCATTTAAAATATATTTAATTATATTTCAAACAGGCTACAGTCCATGGGGTCACAAAGAGTTGGACACCACTGAGTGACTAAGCAGAACATATATTTAAATACATTAATATATTTAATGCAATTTTTAAATAATATTAAAAAATAAGGTATTAGATTTCAATAAAATTAATTAATTTTTCTTAAATCAGAATTGCCTCGTTAAAAATAATTTCACATATCTCATAGAATATTACAAAACTTCAATTAATAAAATAACTTTTCCACTGTATAGAACATAAGAATAGCATCTAAGCTGTCCCATGCAACTGTGTAGGTGAGAAAATCCTTTTTTTTCACCAGTAAAAGTGATGATTCCTCTTATAAAATCAAGATTTAATCACTTTCAATTGTTGATGTGAATAACTCCAGCCAAGCAGTAGACCTGTGAATTCAGTTGTCATTTTAGCTTCTAAAATGGAGCCAATTTGCCAAAATAATAATTATTTGATTCTGCATTTTGCTTTTGCACATATTATCTCATCCCTCAGATCACAACTTAAATGGCACTTCCTTCTGCTGATCTCCCTTTCACTTGGTTAATGTTAAGCACTGTAACTATGTATGCCCAACACAATATCTAATTCTGTGGGTTTTTAGTAATTAGAATTAGAGTCTATTAAATTGTCTCATTTACTCATGAGGCCGTATATTCTACAAGGGTCACCACTATAGTCAAAGTTTTTTGAAGTATCAAGTAGAGTGCCTGGTTCATGGTAACTCCATAATAAATACTGTGGTTATTACCGTTGATAGATAAAAACTCAGAGAGTGTATGTGAATGACAAGGTCAGACCCAGCATCTGAATGCTCCCCAAAGTCAGAACCAGAACCCAGACTAGAGCAGGCTTGCTGGAACCAAAATTTGTCACTCCCAGCAGATTGCTGTCCCCATAATACGGCCTCATCCTCTGCACTTTAGACAAAGACTTCATTTTGCAATCATCTACAAGGCAAGACCCAATGGAATGTTCTCATTTTCAATGGAGTTCATTCTCAGAAAGAATTATAAAAAAAAAAAAAAAAAAAACTTTAAAAAATGGCAAATCTAAGGTAGTTTGAGGAACAGTATCAGTAAAAAAATAATAAAGCTACCAATGTGACAGTTTATACCACCTTGCTATCTTTTCATTTTAAACAGGCTCTCAAGGTACTTACAATCATGCTTTGAATTTAGTTTCCACATAATGTAAGCTCTTCTAGGAGATTAATATTCATCAACAATTAGTATTTCTGAGGATGCGTAGCTTGCTATGTGTCTCTTTGTAGTGCACTTTATTAGAAAGAAAAATCATTTTCAGTTATTATTGATTTTGCCCCAAATATGAATTTTGATGTGTTTAAAAGGGCTTTTGCTTAGACACTGAAAATGGCCTTCAGCTCCCATAGCAGTCCAAAGGTTCCCAAAATAGAGCAGACTGCCCTTTGTAATTTAAGCGTCTGTAAACAAACTCCCACAGGTATGGCTGACTTTCTTTCAATCTCCTCAACTACCGGAATTAGTACAAATTTTGAAAGTTTACAGGTAGGCCGTTTGCTGAAACAATGCTGTGTGCATTTTTCAAATGTCTCATTGATTGAAGAGCATACCATTAAACTCCTTTTCACATATTCTGCAGCTGTACACTCATGATGTTTTGTTTAAGGGGGAAAAAAAAAAGCCTTCTGAGAAATTAAGTGATACAAGCCAGAACTTGTTGGCATTTTAAGCACTTGTCTACAAGTTCCACTTACTGAATAAGTAGTTTTTTTAACCTCAAACCTTAGTGATTTCAGCATATAAATACCACAAGAAATGTGCCATTCTCTTATCCTGCAAGAGCAACTCGAAAATGAGTTAGTACTAGATTTTGTTTTGCCTAGAAATTAAATGCTAATTGACTGCAAATTCCATCAAATATGACTCATCCAAAAGAGTTAACCCATCGTATTGATATCTCTAATATGTTTCTAAAACTCAACTAGAATGCTGCTTTTATTTTCTAATTTGCATTGAGTCTCTATAAGAAACATGAACGAGATTATTTTATATGCATATTTTGTAAGATTTATAATTCTATTTAGGAAAGTCTAACATTCTATTGCATATGAGAAAATAGACCCAGGATTTTTTTTTAATTTAAAAAGAGAGAAGGTGGGAAAGGAAAACAAACCCCAAACTGTCTAATTACCATCTGGTAAACCCAAGTGGGATTATGTTCTTTTGATTCCAAAGTTGATTTTCTCCTGTATATTACATTAAACATGAAGAAATATAGTGATATTACTACAATTGTAGCATAGGCAACTCTATAAATTTTTAAGTCCAGAGCTTATTTTAATTCAATTCAATCCTACAAGTGCTGAGGCATAAGAAAAACAATTCTTTCATAGGTGCTTCTCTCAAAGAGCTTAAAATCTAATTTAGAAAACCTGTATCCAATTATGATAAAACAGACCAACAGTGAAAAGTGAAGAGGAAATGTGCAGCTTTCTGTGGTGGCACAAATGAGAAAAATATTACTTCAGTTGGTGAAATTACAAAATGAATCATTAATTCACAGAACGGTTTGATCTCTGAGTAGAAAGTAGAAGGAAATCTAAAGAATAAATAGACATGAATGTGAAACTGTGAAACCTAGAGGGAAAGCCCGGTAAGGCAAAAACCCTTCAGGTGTACTTGGGGAAAAGTTAATAATCTCATTAGCCTAAACATAAGCAAAGCAAAGAAAGCAGGAGATGCAGGCGGAAATGTCACCCCAGCCTGCAAAGTCTGTCCTTCCCCCTCCTTCTTTACCTGGCAAAACTCTGCTCTTGAGCTCTCTTACATTTCCAATGCAGAAGCCTTTTCTTACTCTATGTTCATTTAGCAAAAGCGTTAAGAGCAAGTGTTCTAGTTGTCTTTAGCTGTCAATAGCTTTAGCTGTCAATAGCTTTAGCCTACTGCCCCCAAATTGAGCAGCTTAAAGCAACAACTTTTTATCTTATTTCACAGTTTCTAGGAGAAGGGAATCTTGTAGCAGCATTGCGGGATAGTTCTGAATCAGGATCTCTCATAAGGTCGCAGTTAGCTGCTTGCAAGAGCTGTAAACATCTCAAGGCTTGACTGGGACTGAGAATCCACTTCCAGACTGACTTGTGTGTTTGTTGGCAGGCAATAGTTCCTCTCCAGCCACTGGCCAGAGGCCACAACTCTTTGCCATGTGAGCGCTATCATATTCTGCCTGTGTGTCCTCGTGAAATGAAAGCTGACTTTCCTCAAAGTGAGCGATCTGAAAGTGAGCAGAGATGAGCGACGGAGCTCCCCAGACAGAAGCCATGGTCTTTCATACGATAAACGTGGAAGCCACGTCTTATCGTTTCTGCTTATGCGGCTGGTCACTCAGACCAACTATGGTTCATGTAGGAGGGGCGTACACAAGGGTGTGAATACTGGAAGAGATCATTGCAGGCTGCCGTGGAGGCTGGCTCCCACTGCAGATTAAGCTGTGTGGTCATGCCAAGTGCTCAAAGTGGGGCAGAAAGCAGTTGTGTTCTCACAGAATCACTTCACCCCTGAGAAACTTCCAAGCCTGTTGATTCTCATTTGCTGTTTAGAATGCCAATGGTCATTTTCAGTCTTTGATCACCTTAAGAAAAAAGGCATATCATGATACTATCCACAGGCTTCTGAGGTTCCAAGACAAGATGATTCTCTCTTAAGGATTTACATTGAATTATATTTACCAGAAAATTCTTCTACTTAGTTTCAGCGTGGCTTAACAATGGCTAACCATCTTTGATGAGAAATCTTCCTCTAACATTCTCTTATTCAAAAAGAATTCAACATTACCAAGAATGTAATTCATTAAGCAAGATACCTTAAAATAACTGCATCTAACTTCTGTATACAGTATCTTATTCTTCATGTATAGTCCATTCACAGCTTTTTATACCTGTTAGCACAGTATCTCTTTATATCATGTTTTAGTCACGTAATAGCTTAGCCAAAATTTCTGTAAACCAAAATTTCTTTCCAGGAAGCCCCGTCTTGCAGTCACCTTACACTTGAGATTTCTTCTGCCTCACTTTCCATCTTGATTTGTCCATTGCTTTATCCTTTGACTTGAGACCTTGAAGTGGTTTCCAACTGTGTTAGGGACCAGCTATGACTTTCTCCTCTTCACAGCTCTTCTGGGTGACTTTTTATCTCCTTTGGTTATTCTACTTCTACCTCCAGTGGCTTCCCAGATGGCTCAGTGGGAAAGAATCCACCACTTGCCAATGCTGAAGACGCAGGAGATGCAGGTTCGATCCCTGAGTCGGGAAGAGTACGCTGGAAGAGGAGATGGTAATCCACTCCAATATTCTTGCCTGGAAAAATCCATGAGCAGAGGAGCCTGATGGGCTAGGGTTGCAAAGAGTCAGACACAACTGAGCATGCACACACTGCTACCTGCAAACACCTGCATGCACGTCTGTAAGCATCCCTGTCCGAGCATTCCTTTCCCGCCCCACATGCCCACTCAGCTTACCAAGCTGCTGCTTTGTCACTACTGAAATCTTTTCTTTTTTTTCATTTATTTTTATTAGTTGGAGGCTAATTACTTTACAATATTGTAGTGGTTTGTGTCATACATTGACATGAATCAGCCATGGATTTACATGTATTCCCCATCCCGCTCCCCCCTCCCACCTCCCTCTCTACCCGATCCCTCTGGGTCTTCCCAGTGCACCAGGCCCGAGCACTTGTCTCATGCATCCCACCTGGGCTGGTGATATGTTTCACCCTTGATAGTATACTTGTTTCAGAGCTGTTCTCTCAGAACATCCCACCCTCGCCTTCTCCCACAGAGTCCAAAAGTCTGTTCTGTATTTCTGTGTCTCTTTTTCTGTTTTGCACATAGGGTTATCGTTACCATCTTTCTAAATTCCATATATATGCGTTAGTGTACTGTATTGGTCTTTCTCTTTCTGGCTTGCTTCACTCTGTATAATGGGCTCCAGTTTCATCCATCTCATTAGAACTGATTCAAATGAATTCTTTTTAACGGCTGAGTAATATTCCATGGTGTATATGTACCACAGCTTCCTTATCCATTCATCTGCTGATGGGCATCTAGGTTGCTTCCATGTCCTGGCTATTATAAACAGTGCTGCGATGAACATTGGGGTGCACGTGTCTCTTTCAGATCTGGTTTCCTCAGTGTGAATGCCCAGAAGTGGGATTGCTGGGTCATATGGCAGAAGGGAACCCTCTTACACTGTTGGTGGGAATGCAAACTAGTACAGCCACTATGGAGAACAGTGTGGAGATTCCTTAAAAACTGGAAATAGAACTGAAATCTTTTCTTTTCCATAACATCTTCCTAAACTATTTGGAAGTTAGGTAAAAACTTTCCAGATCTATGTACAACCTAAAAAAGCCTCTCATTTTTATGAGTAATATATAAACATAGTCATCACTTCCTAAGTTTATTAATCAGTCAATGATATTAAATGGTAAAAATCATACAAAATAGCGTATACATGTTATGATTAAAAACACATAGAACTATTATAATTAATTAATACATTATACTTATTTTTTAAACTTGAAACAAGTATATCTATAAACTAAAACAAATTAGATTAGTAGATCAGAAAGTTTTTTGAGTTTTTTCTATTCTCCAAATTATTGATGATATTAGGTTAATTTTATGATCGGAAATAATAGAATATAAAGGACAATTTAAGCAATATAAATTACATGTTTCTAGCCAGTAATTAGATACGGAAATAAACATACCACACTATAAGTAACTCAGTTTAAACACTTAAGTCAGAATCAATATGGTTTAGAATTAGAAGATTATATATTGAGGCTTTGCTACTAGGTTAGCATTGCCTGCCTTCTGATTTTGCAAAATTATAAAAAAATAACTAATGCATGTAGAAAATTCCACTCATTTCCTACTTCTGCTGTAACAAACTTCTAAACACCTAGTGTCTCTGAATAAAACAAATTAATTCTCTCACAATTCTGGAGGTTAGAGTCTGAAATGAGTATTCTGAAGCCAAAATAAAGGTTTTAGCAGTGCCAATTCCTGCTGGTGGCTCCAGGGAACAATCCTTTTCCTTTTCCTTTTCTCTTGCATTCCTTGGCTTGTGGGCCCTTCTTCTGTCTATAAAGTACAACACTCCAACTTCTGTCTCCATCCTCCCATCCCCTTCTTCTGACTTGGACTTTCTTGCCTCCCTCTCACAAAGACCTCTGTAACTCCACTGTGCCCATCTGGAAATTCCAGGATAACCTTTTATTCCCAATTAAACTACATCAGCAAGGTTCCTTTTGACAAGTAGATAACACATTTCTCAGATTCTGGAGACTGTGATGCTGATAAGAAAACCCTTATTGGGTTTCATCCAGAATCAAAAGCTATGTAAGCAGCACTTTTCAACTTTATTGTGTTAGGAATAAGATTATACCCATGAAAACGGAATGATCCGATCATAAAAGTAGCAGAGATTTTAAAAGGCATTGCCAGTGAAAACTCGAACTCTTTCTGTATAGGATGTATTTGGGCATATGCGTGTGTGTGTGGCATACATTTAAGCATGGATAATTGTTTGAACAGCACAGAGCAGCCCAGCATCTTTCTCAAGTCCTTCTGTTTCTATAACCTTACTTCTACTGCTACCACCCTTTAAAAACAATAGAAACTTTTTACTGTTAAATATTATTTTGGTATTTACAGCTAACTTTGTTTTAATCAGGAATAAATGGTAATGGCATTAGCCGCTTGTGCTTATAGTATATTGTGATACTTAAAAAAACATTAAAATATTCAAACTTAATATTTCCACTGTAGTTATTTTAAGTATTACCTTAAAGTCCATTTGCTAAAATACATACATGATACATCATCTGTATAATTGATCTGTGCAAATGTATTCAAATTGCTTCAATTAAAATAATTATAAGCCAACAGATAAAATATATGTGTACTTAAAGATGAACATTTCAATTTGTGATTCTGAAATACTGATATATCTATACTAGAAGATAGAAAATTTTTTGCATCAAATTTAGTGATATGCATGAATTACATTTATTCTGGGAAATCAGACAATTTTCAAAACTTATCTGACTTATAAAATTTCAATTAAAGTACCCTCAGTTATAAATTCAAATTCCTTTGAAAATTGAATGACATTACCACCAGGAAGATGAAGTAGAAAACCTAATCTTCCTGCAACAGTGACCCAATGCGTAAGAAATTACTCTTCTCGATATTTTAGACATAGGGCACATTTATGAGCCACAGCATCTTGTTCATTATTCTGAAGCACAGTTCTTGTTTCATTTTGTTACATCTCCGAAACATTTTCAGAACTCTTCTATAATACTTTGCCTTGAAGCTGTCATAAGAATTGAGAATTGAAAATATTTTCTTCCCTAGATTGATATTTCCTTGCAGATAAAATGTGTCGAGTGTGTTTTTAAAAGGCTACTTGAGAACTGGAAGTGGAAAATAGTGTAAATGCTGACCTTGAAATTTTTCTATACACCTTCTTGCCACTGGATGAAATACTTAGTTAATTCCATCTGGAGTATCCTATCTTGTATAGAATGGTACGATACAAACTCAGCCAAAATAGTCTCTATATAATATCATATTACAGTGTTAACCTGAAATTCAATATTATAAAAAGGAATACATGGAAATTTCTTAAAATCCCTTATCAGAGTTTTATTAAATTTAAAACGCTGTATATAATGCTTCTAAAATAGATTTATTTTGTTTAAATGTACAAATTTTACCTGTACTTAATTTGTGCACATTAACCATTTTAGGTATAATTCTAAGCAAATTTTAAAAGAAGCCTCAGATTTAAGGATAAGAAATGAAGTAGGGATATATTAATGTGTGTGGCCAATTTTTAATCCTAACTCTTATGGGTCTACTTTCCAAATATTAACTATTGTACATGTAATATTTATTCAAGAAGACATATAAAGGCCAAAATGAGTGTTACATATAGGACAAATTAACTAGAACTCTGGTATATGGATTAGAAGGTGATATATTTTGTGATTTTAGTTATAAAAAGAATTTTGAGACAGTATCATATACTAGCACAAGTTAGCTATCAAATAACAATAATAAGAGTAGTGGTAACAAGAATAAATAATAATGATGATGAAAGGGAAGAAGATGCACACTATCACTGACGTGGAAGCATCACAGAAGGCAGGCTTCATTCTAAGCTCTTCACTTATAAATAATTCATTTAAGCTGTTCAACAGCCGTATAAGGAACTTACAGTTATATTCTTTTTTTTTTTTGGTCAGTAAGCAAACAGAGGCTCAGTGAGACTAATAAAGTAGTAAATGATGGACCCAGATTTTAAACCCAGACAATCTAGCCCCAAGAATACGTGACTGTGTAAGCCATTGACTCAAAAGAATAGTGACACTACAGTCAAATGATCGCTGGTTTTAAAAAATTGACCTCAAGCGTGCATTCTCCTAGCTTTTTAACATCTACCCAAGAAAAGCTGCCTTTAATGCACACATTTTCTTGTCCACTGGGGACTATGAATGGAAGATTTAAGTAGCTTCTAAAACTTAGTTAATTTAGAAATTCTGAGACCCATGTACAACAATATTCATACACACATCTCTAACAAAGACAGATTGTTTTCAGTAAATAGTTTCTATACATTTTCTTTGATATTCTTTCCCTCTCCATATACTTTTCCAAGACAAGGCTTCTGGGTCACATAGGTTCCTGGTTGCAGCAATCGAGTCAAGGCTATATGAGTAAAGCATAAAAGGACTTTATTTTCAGAATATTGGGCAAATCTCAAAGCAGTTGGGAAGACTAGAAAACCGGTTCAGAAAGTGAGCAGAAATCAAGGGTAACTGGATGCCAAAATGACAGCCAAGGCCTTCTAAAGGAACAGCCCATTTCTAATACTGTTCCTGGCATATCCTTGCTGTTAACACCACCACTGCCTCTAACTGACCTCACCCACCCCAGGAGCTTCAGTCTCGCTATCCTGAGTCAAGGTCCTGGAAAGGAAGGATCTGATTTAGGAGCCTGGCTAATACCCTTATACCTTAACCAGCAGAGAGAGAGGAAGAAGGAGGCAAGGTACTTCTTCCCTTCAAGATGCACACCACGGGAACCCCTGCCTCCAACAGGAAGACAAAGTGTAATGCAAGTAGGCAAAAATAATATATTTCTATATGCTCAAAACCTTTAGCACCCAACATTCAAATGCACCTACCTTGAACCTATGTCATTTATAATATTCTATATTGGAGAAATGATTAGGAATGCAGATACTAATTTAATTGGATATTTCACAACTACATTCATGTATTTGTTAAACACAGTTTACTACTTATCATGAGACAAACACTGCCCTGAGTTTTATAGGAATTCTAACTGAATACACAGACTCTTTGGTTTGCATATTATGGTTAACCTTGATTTTACTCATGCAGAACTGAGACACGAAAATGTTATGTTACTTATCAAAGGCTACTCTTTAACAAGCAGCAAAGCTAAAATTTGTCCAAGGCAATTGGATTTCTCAGCTGGTATATCTGCCTGCAATGTGGGAGACCTGGGTTCGATCCCTGGGTTGGGAAGATCCCTGGAGAAGGCAAAGGCTACCAACTCCAGTATTCTGTTCCTGGAGAATTCCATGGACTAGTCCATGGAGTTGCAAAGAGTCCAATGCGACTGAACGACTTTCACTTTCACTTTCACTTCATCATGCTCTTAACCATTATTCCATGCTGTCTCTCACTTCAAGTCATTTTCTGCTAGATGAGAATGCCTGAATATGAACGGCATTTCCACTGCTTGTACCCCTAATAGGGCGGATAACCAGCTGAAGACTCATTTATTTTTCCATGAAAACATTACCTGAAATGTTTTTCTGAAACTCTTTTTTTTTTTTTTTTTTAACCAGTTTTAGTCTATAGCTAGCACTCTCAGTGCTTCATCTAAAAACTTTCTCTCGTCATTTCTGTGGATTTCTCTTCTGCTGCCTTGGAATTTCTGTGTTTCTGTGCGTAGCCTACACCTGCAACTGTCTTTGGGGGACTGCCATGCAACCACTGGAGTTGTTTTGCCTAAAAATGCAGACAGCTAGAAGCCCCCTGGAAGTGGGGTTTCTCCAGTAACTGAGCTGTGTATAAGTACACACCCACGATCATTGCACGGAGGGAGACAGTCTCGGAGTGTAACTTACAATACAGAGCTCCCCCTGGGGAGGAGACTAGATTCACCCTGCAGAGGACTTTTCCTCAAATCATGTCTCCTTTCCCTCTCCTGCCTGACACATTCTTTAACCTTGAATGCTACTCCTTAATGAATCTCTAGCACAAAAATCCTCGCTTTGAAGTCCACTTTTAGAAAATCTGATCAACATCAGGGCTCTGCTGAAAACAGTTAACACTGGTTGTGATTAACTTAAGGTAGAGAAATGGTACATTGGAGGCGTGTTGATCAGCTCACGAGATACTAGGGAGTTTAAAAACTTGCACACACAAAAAATGATAAGAAGCAAAGTTACTGAAAGCTAACAATATGAAAATTATTGCAGCATAAAATACATGTCTGCTGAGTTCACACACACTGGTGTCGCTAATAAAACTCCTCACTAGTATCGTTTCCACCACCAGGCATTGTCTGCCAGTAGACTCTAACTCGGCACTTCCAGTGTAAATTGTGCCTATCCCTTAAGATACAAAGAACAGAACATGTCTGTCTGATGTACTTAATAATTGGACCCATATAGCGAGAGGAAGTCAAAATACTGGCTATATCCCAAACTTCCTGGGATTGAATCTTAAATACCCCAGTTTTTTTTTTTTTTAAATCGTACTTATTAATTTTCTTTATGTTGAAAAGTCTTCTTCCTTGCCATCTTATGTTCTTCACATGTAAAATCCTTCTTGTGTGTTTTATAACATATTCCAAAAGCTAGTTAGAACATTGCCTTGTCCCTGATACTCCTCACTAAAAATGATCCCTTCAAGGTATACACACTATTTGGGTCTTTATCATCATCTTAATATTTACATCCTATATGAGACTAAGTTCTTTCTGGGCGTTTATCATGGCTTAACACAATACCTTGACAGCAATTTAGTTTTAATAAAATTTGTCAAATAAATTAGTGGGAGAGCTGTGGAAATATTAGGAGAGGGATTTGGTAGACTCAACAGGATTTAGCAACTGATTAAATCTGGAGGTTTGAAAAGGAAAGTTGCTCACTTTGTTTCTGAGTATTCAGCTGGTGGATCTAGGTATAAGATGATGTCATTAATATATTTAAAGAAAGCAGAATAGCTTTGATAATTGAAATGTCTAACAATAATTAGGTTGTGGCCATGCTGAGTTTGGGATTTTCAAGTCCTTTCAGGCTAAAAAGTCTAATACAGACTCAGAAAATTAAGTCTGACCCTCGGGTGAGAAATGAGGGCTTAGAATTTATATTTAAGTGTCTTCAGAACATATGTAATAATAGATGCCCTATAACTACAAGAGACCATTCAGGGAAGAAAATTAGAATGAGGAAAAAATGATTTTTATAAAGAGTCTTATGAAGTGCCAACTTTTGAGAAAGAAGATGCAAAAAAAAGAGCAGAGGGAAAGCTAGATGAAGGGGACCGAGATTAAGAAACCGCCAGTTCCTGAGAGCGCGCGGAAGGAAGCCGTCTCAGGGCGATCACCCTTCGGGCTGTCGAAAGCTGTGTGGCCCTAGGTGGTCACCCCTCCTGGCATTGATGACCTTGGTCTTATAACTGCGTTTGCGACGCAGAAGTGTGTTCCCCAACCTCTCCGCGTCGTGCTCAGCTGTGGGACTTACTCTGGCCGATTAAATGGGCGCAGAGACGTGAGTTGCCAGTTACAGATCTGGCCCCTCGTGTCTCCACGTGCCCTGCACCTTTGCCATCGCTATGAAAAGACCATGCCCTGGCCAGTTTACTAGTCCAAGTCATATCGGAGATCACGGAGCATGCATAACCTAGACCTCACTGCAGCTGCCCCCTCAGCCCAGCCAACAGCGGCACAGGCCCCCGCCCAGAGTCATGCATACATATGAAATAAGTGCATGTTTTTGCATGCCACTGAGATTTCCTGGTTTTGAGAAACAGAAGTTAACTGATAGAGGATATTGATGATTTCAGAAAAATCATTGATTACATGCTTGACGGGTTAATAAATCAGGTATTAATGGCTCAAAGGATGAGTTAGAAATAACAACTAAAATCGATGAGAAGTTGATCATTAAAGGGTTGTGAATAATTAAGGTAGTAGCTTTATGAATACTAAATAGTAGAAGGCAATGAAGAAAGCATACAAGGTTATATTCCCTTATTCTGAATACATAATTCAGAAAACAGGACTCCACATATACACGTAGGCATTTAAATTATTAGTAATTAATGGAGAAGATTTCAGGGAATCTTGAATGATGGAACTGATTTTGGTTAGGTAAGTTTTTAACAGTAGTGCTTAAATCATGTTGTATAGAAAAGATAATCCTTATTGTACAATGGAAAATTATCAGATAAATATCAATTTCCTTTCAGCAGAAGAAAAACTTCCAGAATCTTACCTTAGGAATAGCAGCTTTATAAATTGGAAACAGCACCTAAGTATATGAAGCAAGATGATTCACATGAATGCAGGAAAGAACAACTAAATGTTGCCAATTTGGCAAATTGGCCTATATGCAAATTAGTAATGTTTTAAATAAAGAACACACATCAAAGGGCATGTCTGTTCATTTATTTTGACATTTTATAATTTAGTCTAATTATTTGTGAAACTGTTACCCATTAAGCTGCCCTTTGGTATAGTTTGTGAAAAATAATGACATTTTAGTCAACGTTCTTACTTTCACTTTCTATGGTACATTCAGGCAAGATATTTAGTGGAATAATTAATTAGAAATTGAAATGTCAAGTCTTACCCACATTTCTGTGCATTAGCCAAAGATACATACGGACTAGAAATCAGAGAATTCAAAGTGAGTTCCTAGTTTAATATGAATTTCCAGAGATAAATCTGTGAAATTAATTCTCTGAGCATTGTATGAACTACATATTATGCCGAATTATTTGCCTTACATATCAAATATACCTTTCTTCAGACTAAGGTGTCTGATTTTGCCATTTTACAAAGTTTAAGACAAACTTTGTATAATCTAACATTTACGTGTTCTACATCTATCTTTGTTGATGACTTCTGGCCCTGGAAAGCCCCAAAGGAGATTTTTATTTTTTAAGAGGGAATTTTTAGTTCTGTTTTAGACCAGTCTTCTTTTAATATCATACTTTGCAGATGATTGTTTTAAGAATAAGTGATTATAGTTTTGTCTTAAAATTGAGCTGGCTTCCCTTTTATATAACTTGCTTTATGTGAAATATGTAATTTCTAGTTTGTCAAGGCTGCAAACATATTTTGCTCACTGCAAATTATCGAGACCACAGACAAGTACAACCTAACAGCCCTGGCTCCAATTTGGTTCTAAGTAAACAAAGCCGCAGCGCAGTCTTTCATTAATGAGGGATGAATCTGAGTCTTTTCTGATAAATCAAGGGGCTGTGCTTGTTAAACAAAGATGATGTTATTGATTCAAAGGGCACGCTCTTTAAGCAGTTTTTCCTAATTGTTTGTGCTGCTCCATCTACATTTTATATTTTACTTCCCATTTCAGCCACACACATTTTATAAAATGCCCAGCCAAACTAGAGGTTTATTACAGGCATAATATGATACAATACTCATTGGCCAATGAATAGTAGACCCTATGACCTTCGCATTATTAATGGCAATTTGGGCCAACTGCCTGACAGGCACATTCATCCTGATGTCAACATCAAGGAGACTTTCTATTTAGGAAATATAAATTATCTATGCACAACTAAAAGAAGAAATCAGCAACATAATTACTTGAAAGTAAACTTTCTTTTTAGCTAAAAGGGAAACATTTTTTTCCTTCCTCTTTCTGTACAAATAGCATTTTTTTAAACAAAAGAAATCACTGATCTTCCATGACAAAAACAGAAGCCCTTGAGACATTCATCAAGAGGTTGCAGCTTTCTTTAATTGCATGAGAAATGTTAACTCATAAGACAGAAAAGCGCCATAGAATTTTGCTCATTTTTCTTACATAAGATACACTCATATAAGTTAATAGACGTTCTGCTAGGATACCTGGTATATTGAGCATGAAGCAAAGCCCAGGTAAGACAGTAACATTTTACTTTACAAAGCGCATCTCCTGTCATTTTGGTAAGTACACAACGTGTGCCTGAAAATAGTGTGAGTTTTTATCATTGTTAAATGTAGGGCACACTGTGTGACAATTAGGTCTCTTAATTATGTTCATTATATACATGGCACAATATATGACAATTAGGTCTCTTAATTAGGTCAGCTTTGTCCACGGTGTTATTCGTATTTTCTTTGTCCTCCTTACTGATATGTTTTAACTGCAGGTCTTATCAACTTATGAAGTATTGTGAATGGTAATTTCATATATATTTTGAATCTGCATACTGATGGTGTAAAAATTTAGAATGGTCATATTTTCCAGTTGATTTCCCTCTTTATCACTGTGTAATTTTACTCTTGTATCTCCAGCAATACTCTGGCCTTAATATATATTGTCTGTAATATTTATATAGCCATATAATTTGCTTCTTTTACTTTATATTTGCATGGTTTATCTATTGGTATTATCCAGTCTTTTGGATTTCAGTCGCTATATATTCTCGTATAAAGGTGTTCCTCTTAGGAGTAGCATTTGTTAAGTTTTTAAATGTCTGATCTAACAATCTTAGTCTTAATTTGAGGTATTTTGTTCATTTTTATCAAATGTATTTATAAAGATATACTTTACTTTGTATTTTCCATCTAATACTTCTTTTCTATCAACATTTGGCTAACCTGCTTTTTGCTCTTGCAAAGCTTTTCTGCGTTCTTTTGGATTAATCCGTTTGTGTGTGTACGTGTGTGCTGCTTTAGCTATTTTATTTTCCACCTGTTAATTTTCTGTAGTTTCTCTTCCTATTCTTTTAGTGATCACTATAGATTGCAGTATCTGTTATTGAATCATTATAATTTCACATGAATTATTGCTTTAGTACGTTTTCTGCAATGCTAGCAGCATAGAGCACTTTAAGTCCATGAGCAACCTCTCACCTTTCATATCATTTGCATTCATTTTAGCTATATATTGATTGAACTGGTGATACCATCCAACCATCTCATCCTTCACTTCGCCTCATCATCAGTCCTTCCAATGAATATTCAGGACTGATTTCCTTTAGGACAGACTGGTTTGATCTCCTTGCTATCCAAGGGACTCTCAAAAGTCTTCTTCAGCACCACAGTTTGAAAGTATTAATTCTTTGGCGCTCAGCCTTCTTTATGGACCAACGTTCACATCCATACATGATTACTGGAAAAATCATAACTTTGATTATACAGATCTTTGTCGCAAAGTGATGTTTTTGTTTTTTAATACACTATGTTTGCCATAATTTCCTTCCAAAAACAAACGTCTTTTAATTTCATGACTGCAGTCACCATCCACGGGATTTTGGAGCCCAGGAAAATAAAATTTGTCCCTGTTTCCACTTTTTCCCAATCTATTTGCCATGAAGTGATGGGACCAGATGCCATGATCTTCATTTTTTGAATGTTGAGTTTTAAGCCAAATTTTTCACTGTCCTCTTTCACCCTCATCAAGCGTTTCTCTTTATTTTCTGCCATAACGGCAGTGTCATCTGCATATCTGAGATTCTTGATATTTCTCCTGTCAATCTTAATTCCAGCTTGTGATTCATCCAGCCTGGCATTTTGCTAGACACGCTAACATCTTATGATTAAAAAACAATCAGGGGACTGAGCTGAATTGAGGCCAGATAGTAATTTACATATTAACCTCTGGTTGATAGTTATTTCTCAAGTGAAGATTCTCCCAGACTTTCAGCTAAACAATTGATGGGTTCATCACAGATTCTCACTATCAAGTCCCAAACTCTGCTTTTTTTTTTTTTTTAACTTTTTAAATTGTAGATAATTGCTTTACAGTGTTGTGGTGGTCTCTGCCATGCATCAATTGAAATCAGTCATAAGTATATATATATATATATATAAAAGTATATATATATATATAATAAAGAAGGCATATATGTGTGTATGTAAGCAAGCATGTATATACATATATGTAAATAAAACATAATACATATATATATCCCATCCCTCTTGAATCTCCCCTCCATACCACCCCTGTAGGTTGTCACAGAGCTCTAGCCTGGGCTCCCTGTGTTATATAGCAGCTTCTGCTAGTTATCTATTTTACTTATGATACTGTATGCATGTCAACGCAACTTTCTCTATTTGCCCTAGCCTTTCCTTTCCCCAAAGTGTTCACAGGTCCATTCTCTACTTCTGAATATCCATTTCTTCTCTGTAAATAGGTTCATCAGTACTATTTTTCTAGATTTCATATATATATATATACATATATATGTGCATTAATACACAATATTTGTTTTTCTTTTCCTGACTTTGTATAACAGGCTCTAATTGTAGTTAGGCAGATGGACCAATCTCCATTTTTAAAGACAGCACAATGATAGTAGAAAAGTCTCCTCAACTTTTCAAAATATTTCTGCTTGGCTTTTCAGTCCCTCACCTGGAACAGTTTCAGAATTGGATAAATAATTGAAGTGCAGAAAGTCACTTTAGTTATTCTCCTCTTTTAGAATCTTAGCCTTTTAGTTCTTATTACTTCAGCAACTTTTTCATACCTTTAAATAAATGTTTTGAAAAGTTTTTATTGAATTTTTCTAATTGTTTTCAAGATAAGCTTTTTCTATAGGAAGACATTCCATCCTATTCTGATAAAGAAAATACATCTTGTCCTTATTTTCCATTTCTGAGATTATTTTCCCAGTCAAAAGGAAAATTTAGCTTTTTTTGGATTTCTGTTTGCTTTTTTTTGCAGCTAGATTTTTATGCTATTAGTATTTAAGTTCATAAGATGAATTTGGCTTATTTAATTTTAGAATCATCTGGAATTTTAGCTCTATCAAATTTCAACATTATAGATGTGACTTATATGTCTATTTTCACAAGTATACATAAATAATTGTCTCAAATATATATAACATATAGTATAACCCTGTAGTATAGTATACTATAAAAATATACTATCAGATGAGTGCCTAAACTGTCATTTTTCTGATCAGGTACCAAGTTCTGCTGGTTTTTGAACCAGAATCTATTTGGGGAATATAATTTAGAAATAATCCAGTAACACTCTATTAAATTTGACCTCAACATATATATAAAAATTAATGCTGAGAAGTGCCATGTTTTCTGCTTCAGATTTGTTAGACATTGTTCAGAAATTTAGAAAGTTGTTTCATGTTCTAAGGACTCAAAGAAACCTATCTAGACTAAGTACAGATTCAGTTTAAAACAGACCATTACCTTGGAGAAGTAATATACAATGTTTGTGCTCTGTGCACCAAAATCAATGACTTTATAATGAGGTACTAAGTTTCCCTAGATATTAAGATGACAGAGTTCAAAAACAATAAATTCTCTGGTTTTATTTTCTTTTTGTCAGTTTACTCTAAGCTGGGGTGGCTTTTGAAAATTAACAAAATGAATTTTTTTGCAAAATAGCATGTAACCCACTAATTTATTTTAGTTTAAATTACAAACAGCTCATGTGTTACATAGTAGCTTCTTAACATTTAAAATAAGTTGTTTGTGTTTTCTTTCTCATTTACTAGTTTCAGATTGGAATATATTTGCATTTGTAAAACTGTGTATAAATCAATATGTTTCATAGGTAGAAGCAGGAAAAGCAATGAAAAAAAAATGGCTTCTTGCAAATTATTCACATTTGAAAGGAAAGAATGGAAAATATGCAAAACCTGTATTTCCAGGACTGCATATAAATTGATATAAATGTTAAACTATATAAAACAAATAAACAGAAACTTCTGTGTAATGACCTCATGAGTCACAATAAAACATTTAATTAACAGAGCTGCCAGGTACTGTAATGTCTTCTTTGAGCACCCTCATATGTGTTATCTTAAAAAAAATAAATATTTTAATAATAATTGAAATTATTATTAGACACAATTTTGATAAAAATAACTAGTCAACTTTTAGATTTATAAGTTTTACTAGACTGAGCAATAAATATGTTACAAAATGTCAAAATTAAAGTGACAAATGAGGACTTCCAGCTAAAATCTTTACAGAAAGGCGAGATCAAGTAACCACATAGAGGTTTTCAGAGGGAATGGGAAATACCCAGTCCATGACTCTTGAATCCCTTTATACACCTTGAAAATATGAGGATTAAGAGGCACAGGCCTTTGTGGAGGACGTCAATAAAGGGAGTCCTTTCCATGCTCTTAGTCCATATCTTCCACTTTGGGGGAAAAGCGAGGTGTGTCAAGTGGCCATGAGAATATTTTCCTGGACTTCCAGCCAGAGAAAGTGCAATTGGCCACTTGTCCCAGCTGCTTTGCTGCACTTTATATGAAGGCCACACCTCACGTGGACCACTCTCAGCCAATGACTCAATGCAGGGATGTGGATGAAAACTTACTTTTAGAAATCTTAGGAATCGCAGGACTCCGCCTCTAACAGGCAACAGCGGCTTGAGGACCCCAACGTGGCCTCCATCTGACTACGCAGCAGGCTATGGCCCTTCAGTGCAACCTTCTCTCCCACTCTCCTCCATTTAGGGCCACACTGACATCAGGTCTGAAGGCTCTGTCAGACTTTCTAGATCCCACCTCATTTTCTCTACACAGACTTTGACCTGGAAAAATACTGTTCTTGGAAGAGATAAATAAATCTCATGTACCAATGTAAAAATATTTGCATATATATATATATATATATATATATATGTATACACACACACATATATATATATATGGAATAAAAAAAAATGGTACTGATGAACCTATTCCTGCAGGGCAGGTCTAGAAATGCTGACATGGGGAACAGACTTGTGGATAGAGTGGGGAAAGGAGAGGGTTGGGCAAATTGAGAGAGTAGCATTGAAACATACACATTCCACAGGCAAAATAGGTAGCCAGTGGGAGGTTGCTGCATGACATCGGGACCTCAAGGCTGTGTTCTGTAACAACTTAAAGGGGTGGGAGGGAGATTCAAGAGGAAGAGCACATGTGTATATTTACGACTGATTCATGATGTTGTATGGCAGAATCCAACACAACATTGTAAGCAATTGTCCTCCAATTAAATTAAAAGAAAAATACTATTCTTGGCATTTTCTCAGAGTGTCTGGGCAAATCCAGGAGGCCAGTTGCTCATCACGGACCAAGTGAAGTGTTCAAAGATACCATCTGGTGGTCTAGGCAGTATGCTCCCCACAGCTGACCTCGAGGACTGGATTTGGTTCCTCCTTTTAAAAGCTAGAGTCGGCTGTGGACGGTGGTCCCCTTTCTAGTGAGATAATGCGACAGGAAGGCAGGGCTCTGCGGGCAGAAGCAGGAAGGTGCTGCCGCACAGAGATCTTCTTGCAAGGCCAACGGGCCAGCGGAGAGGACGAGAGCTTGGCTCTCTTGCACCAGATGTGTACCACCAGGCGTGCAGAGAGCTGACCCGGGGATGCCGTGGGTCCTGCACAGGAGACCTTGGAAGAGAAATTAAAATCCTCTCAGCAAGAAGAGCACGCTGGAGAGTGGATCCCCAGGTGCCGAAGGAAAGTGGCAAGGAGCTGCTGTGGAGGGGTCGCTGAAGCAGAGTCAGTGATGGCCTGCGAGGAGCACAGCGGGAGAGTCCTCGGGCAGAGCGAGAGGGGCTTCTACAGCACCTGCTGCCGGCTCAGTCACATCCTTTCACCTGGTGTTCTTCTCTCCAGACATCTAGGGAGGAGACATGATCCAGGGGTGGGAGAGGAGATGACCCGTCAAAAGCTAAAGAGGACAGAGGTGAAGGGTGGTCCACTCTTCTCACTGGAGGCCCCTGGGCTAAAACAGGAAAAGGGAAGGAACATTTAGATTTTACACAAGATCCAGTTTGAAATTCTGTCTGCTATTATGGGTCTGCACATGGTATTTGGTGAATTGACTAAATACATTCAGATTCAAGTACTGGAATACTATTGACTAAGCAAAAGCAGAAAATCCATGGGAAGACAATACAGCTTTTACAGAGACTGGAAATTTTTTTCTCCCAATTAAATATGTAGTGTCACGAGTCACATTTGTTTAACCTACTGGTCGAGTGTATTAATCTTCATGGAAGGTTAATAAAAATATAACAAACTAGTAGTTATTAGGATAGCATAGTTATCAGTCAGCTCTTGGCATAAAATTCCATATCTTGAATTCCATCCAAGTGATTCCCTGAGTTAATTTACTAATATACTTTGCATAACTTTGAAAACTATAAACTTCCCATTGATTTTATTGCCATGAAAATATTTCAATTATCTATATACAGGTAGATATAGCTATACTTTTAAGTATATTTAATTTATCTTTTAAACTGCTACCAAATAGGTGTGCTCAAAAACATTAAATCTCTATTTTATAATCATCCCTGTATTTCATAATCAAAAGGAAGTAAAAGAATAAAAATAAGCTGCAGTGAAATCATTGAAAAAAAGGGGGATATCTCTGTGTTGTTTAGCAAAAAATGAACTAATAACACTGAAAGTTGTTTTTTTTTTTTTTTTTTGTCTTGGCTATTTAGAAAAGACATGCATTACAGACACTTTGAGCACGTGTCACTTTCTGAACAATTATATATCTATAAACTGAAATATAGACAATGAATACAAACTGAATCTTAATGAGCAGCAAGAATCCAAAGATGAAAAACAAAAGGCCAAGAGAACTGCTAATGATGTTACAATTGCTACTATGAGTTTTTTACATTTGAATAATAGCATCGTGATTCATGCAAACTCACCAAGTTTCATTTTTTCCATCATCAAATTAAAGACTTTTGCTACATTTTTTATGACCTCAATCCATTAATTTTGTTTTGACTCTTCATTTCCATTCTTCACCAAATCAAGGCACAGAGGTTAAAATTGAGTCAGACTTCAACTTCTTGGCTGGAAAGTTAACACACTCTTCTAACAGATAATATATTTTTTAAATTGTTTTATGACTTTCTAGTCAAACTAGACACCAAAACTGGAAACGCTGTGGTCTCTTCCTTAAATACTTGGGATTTTATAAGGCTGTTGACTCTTCATGTGTACATTATCTTCACTTTATTGGGTTTGTAGCTTAACTTTCTGTTTTTGTTATACTTGAGCAGTAAGTCAATGAGGATTCAGTTATATTTGAGCATGTCTGTTTCTGGAAATAGCTATACTTAAGGAACATGCATATGTTAAACAAAAATGCTTCATTTTAAAAAATTCACAGATAAATCTGGGTTTTTTAGTTGCTTCATCTATATGCATAAAACGGTCTGTTGAAATATGGTTACCAGGCTATTTAAACCTGGCTAGGCGACCCACTCCAGTACTCTTGCCTGGAAAATCGCATGGACGGAGGAGCCTGGTGGGCTGCAGTCCATGGGGTCGCGAAGAGTTGGACAAAACTGAGTGATTTCACTTTCACTTTTCACTTTCATGCATTGGAGAAGGAAATGGCAACCCACTCCAGTGTTCTTGCCTGGAGAATCCCAGGGACGGGGGAGCCTGGAGGGCTGCTGTCTATGGGGTCGCACAGAGTCAGACACGACTGAGCGGCTTAGCAGCAGCAGCAGCGGCAGGACCTGCTTTGGACTAATGCGAATGACATGATTCCCGTTAATGTTGACTGGATAATAGACCAATCAAAAATCCCCCTTACCTGATTTCAGCGTTTTCCCTGATGATAATATCACTAACACTGACATTTGTAGGTGGGGAAAGCTTGAGGTAAAAAGGACAATGGGAAATGTAAGCCATTCTCTTGGCTTTTCTCCCCAATCCTCTTGATCAACAATGTTACAATGTAGCATTCTAGTTTGAGATAGTGATGGAAAGAATCCTCTCCCTCTCCAAAGCAATGATAAGCAAAAAAAAAAAAAGCTTGTAACCCCATTTAAGGTGATAGGAACATTTAAGGTGAGGGCATGAAATACATCTTAAAATTTGTTAAGATAGTCATAAAGCATATCCATACTATTTTCTAACTGAAAAATGACCCTAAGAAATGTACAGCCCAAAGAGAAAACACAAAAAATATTGTAAGTGTATATTTAAACATAAAATTATTCTAACTGCTAGGATGAAAGAGGTAATAAAGCAAAATGTAAGTATTATTACTGAAGTAGAGATTAACTGAAAGTAATAATAATTCAACTAAAATACACTTGGGTCCAAATCACAGAACATACATATATACATACCTACATACAGTTATTATTTCTTTAGTTGAAACATAATTGATGTATAATACAAAGTTAGTTTCAAGTGTGCTACATGATGACTGATCATTTATATACATTATGAAATGGTCACGCCAATAAATCTAATAACCATCTGATTTCCCAAGACTTGTTCACTTCCTTTCCTATTCCTTTTCCCCATAATGCTTTCTTTTTCTTCACTCATGATTACACTTGGTTGTATATAAAATCATTTACTTGTTTCTTCTTCACTCTATACACATGAAAATTTTATAACTCAGCATCAATGTGTTACCAAATCTTAAGTCAACTTGATATGTTTTTGAGGATCAGTTACTACTTGCTTCTAGTAATAACAATGACACTGTGTAGACTTGCAAAGATAACCTGTGAACATACAAGCATAACCGTGCAAATACTGTTTGTAATTAATATATATGGGAGCGTACTATAACACATATCTACACTTTGCTTTCTTCAGAAAAATCATTCTAATCAAGCAGTATCTGAGGCGTCCTGTTTGTTTACAACTTCACCAGTACAGTGTTTCCAGACTGTTTGATATTTGCCAGTTACAGCTGAAAACTGGAGTTGCATTATAGTTCTGATTTGTATTTTGTTTCTCTGATTATCACCGGTGAGTATCTTGTCATATGTTTAAATGACTTCACTGCTGTTTTCTGTGAAATTTTCATCATTTTCTTTGCCCATTTTCTGACAGGTTACTACCTTAATTTTTTATAAATTTTCACTAATTTTTTATGTATTAATAAAAGGGAACATTTTTGATGGTAAAAGTCCCAAGTAATTTTCCCAAGGATTTAACTGCCTACTTAGTTGCCCCAGTATTGCTAATTGAAAAATTCGTCTTTCTCCCAATGATTACATTGTCTCGTCTCTCATTAGTCAAATCCTAATTCATATAATCCTAATAGTCTACTCAGTGAAACAGTTTCTATATTCATCTACCACAGAGTTTTTTCATTTTTAATATTTCTTTATAAACTTCAGAATAAGTTGGTCAAGGTTAAAAAAATATTTTGGTAATTTTATTGAATTGCATTAAATATACAGATTAATTTGTGGAGAATTTTAAACTTTTCTTACTTCATCTTCTTTTCCAAAAACAAAGTCAAAGTGTTAGTCACTCAGTCATGTCCGAGTCTTTGCAACCCCATTAACTATAGCCCACCAGGCCCCTTTGTCCATGGAATTCTCCAGGTGAGAATACTGGAGTGGGTTGCCATTCCTTTCTCCAGGGGATATTCCCGACCCAAAATAGGACCTGGCTCTCCTACATGGCAGAATTTTTACCATCTGAGTCACGAGGAAACAAAGTGTGCCTTTCCATGTATTTGTTTCATTTTGTGTCTCTCAGAAGAATGTAAAAGCTTTATTTACACATATATCTTTTTTCCATGTATGTTTACCACCACTCCTTTATCCATTCATCCGCTGATGGACATTCAGATAGTTTCCGTGTCTCGGCTACTGGGAACAGCAGTGCTGTGAACATAGGGGTACACTTTTAAATTGCGGTTTTGTCAGGGTATATGCTCAAGAGTGCGACTGCTGGATCATATGGCAACTCTATTTTTTACTTTTCTGAAGAAACTTCATACTGTTTTCCATAGTGGTTTCATCAGGGAACATTCCCACCAACAATATATAGGAGGCTTTCCTTTTCTCTGCACCGTCTCTAGCATTTTTTATTTGTACTTTTTTTAATGATGATCATTCTGACTGGCGCAAAGTGATACCTCACTATGGTTTTGATTTGCATGTTCCTAATAATAAACAATGTTGAGTATCTTTCCATGTGCCTGTTGGCCATTTGTATGTCTTTGGAGAAATGTCTATTGAGGTATTCTGCCCATTTTAGGTTGGATTTTTTTGTTGTGTTGTTGTTGAGTTGTATGAGTTATTTGTGTATTTTTGAAATTAAACCCTTGTCAGTTACATCATTTGCAAGTATTTTCTCCAGCCTGTGGTTTGTCTTTTGGTTTCGTTTATGATTTCTTTGCTGTACAAAAGCTTGTGAATTTGATTAGGTCCCATTTATTGACCTTTGTATTTATGTCTATTGCCTTGGGAGACTGACCTAAGAAAACAGTGGTACGGTTTATGTCACAGAATATTTTGCCTGTACTCTCTTCTAGGAGTCCTATGGTGTGACATTTTATAGTTGTCTTTAAGTCACTTTGAGTTTATTTTTGTGTAAAACATCCCAATTTTAATATCAAGGAACCTAAGATTGAATAACTTGATTAATTGGCTATTTTGTCTAGAATTATCATTTGGACCAATATTAATCTGAAAGACTTGCATTTAATTCTAAATTTTGTTCAAAGTATAATTATAAAACATGCAAGTATTTTATTGTCACTTCAAGATATTAAAAATAAAAGCAAAATGGAGATACACAGGTAATATTCCATACCAGAGGAATCAGAACCTCCAGAAATGGGGCAAAGTATCTGTCCTTAAAAAAATAATAGCAACAATAACACACTCAGGTGCATACACAAATAAACAATATACATGGGTTGCTGATCTGTCCCCTATATTGGGACTCTTTCTTTAAAATCTATGCAACTGTTTTACCATTTTTATAGGAAAATGTGCCTTTTTCATTAATATCAATAATATCCTATCTGTTTAATTTCTTGTGTTTTTCTCAGAAGATAAAGAAAAATATTGCAATATTAAAAGCCCTGGATTAGTGCAGGAACTTAACGGGCATAACACCTTGTTCCTGCCAGCTCTTACATGTTATGTATAAAGTAAACATTCAGCTTTTTAGTTTAGATTTTCACCGGTCTCAAGCTGCCTTAACACTTTGGAGATCACATCGGAGATAATCCTTTTGCCCTCTTTGCACTTTGCTCAGCAGACAAACACTTTGGCACTTTTCCACATGTACTTGCCCATTGACTTCCATACAACTTGCTGCAAACAAATTGGGTAGGAGATTCTAGCGTATGAGGTTAAAGACGCAAGTGTCCTTTTCTTGCGTGTTTGCCAAGATTTCCCTAGCTCTTCTGCAGTATCCATACCCCTCCTCCTCGGTTTTGAGGGCCTTGATGTTTTGGTCACAGACTTGCCCTGAGGCTCTGGTAAAATTTTAACCTTAGAGTGCAGAGGCCTGTGGAAGTCAAGCCCCACCTTCTGTCTGTCAGAATCAGGAAGCACCCCATGTTTATCCCACTCTGGACTTGAGCCTCTTTTCTCCTGTATGGGTCTCAGACCTTTCCCTAACACGCAGGTGCATTTTCTATCACAGCATTATAACTTCTTCCCACTTCTGACCATCCTATACATGTTTAGTACTCTAAATCTATGAACAAGAAAGAAAATATTACCATTTTTTCCTCCCGGTTTGTACATAAGCAGTTTAATTCCACGTTTAAGAATTTCAAAGCCAGAATATTGAAGCTCACTGGACAATGTAGGAGAAATGCTGTCTCCCCTCTATATGCTGGTCTTTTTAACAAGATACAATACTTCGATTTTCCAGGTGACTTCTTTTTCAGTTGATTTTCTGGTGATGGTTGAAATGCTAGTGAGGCCTCTGAGACACTAGCTTATCAGCTTGGCTCCAACTTCAGCTGCTTGTTCAAGAACTACCTTGAATTTAATATGTTCTCAAAAAAAAAAAATTAGAAAAAGCCAGAAAGGCCATTCAATACCCTAACCTTGACCGTATCTCAATACTTTCTAAATAGTTTTTGCTATGATATCAGCAATTAGAGGAGACAACCTGATCCAAAGGATACATGGAACCAAGATAATTCTTTTTCATAAAAATATACCTTTTTAAGTTTGCCATATCAAACATCAAGGCTTTCTCACTGATGTTTTAAAATTTACTTGACATGCATAAACATGTTTGATATTTCCTCTCCTTTTTCTCCAAATCAAATAATGCCAAACAGAGCATAATAACTTTTGTACATGGTAATTTTCATTTGGGGCTTATGGCATTAATGTTTTAAATTATAATCACATTTATTAAATTTAGACAAAAGTTTCTTTAAGTGGGTTACCTTGATTGTGCCCATGAAGATAATTAAATCACTTGATGGTCCTCCAAAGTGTTATCTATTGATGGATACAGCAAATTACAGAGGGTGAACAATAAACCCTTAAGCTAATCAGTGCTATATATAATTATGTACAAGTTTCCTTCTGAAAAATTGGCATACTAATATTTTTATCTTCCCTAGTTAAACCAGTCTGTAAAATTAAAAAGCCCATAGAACATTGCTCACTTTGTACCATGTCAATTTTGCAGTCATTATGTCTAATGAAGGTGCTCATATTATGCTATTTGGCAAGATAAGTGGGAAATATCATTCAGCTCCCATATACTTATCACCTCAGAAGGTTCTATAGGTATACCTGAATAGGTACACCCAAATACCAAATTATTTGTCTGAATGAAGGAAAAATTGGGAAGTTGAACAAAGACTATTTTTTTAATAAAACGTGTGT
Organism: Dama dama; assembly: GCF_033118175.1. NCBI lineage: Eukaryota > Metazoa > Chordata > Mammalia > Artiodactyla > Cervidae > Dama > Dama dama. The sequence continues at coordinate 105,868,625 of NC_083689.1, forward strand.
GTTTTCTTTACATGCACAGGAGTGTACTTGCTTACATTTTTAGACCCTGATGAATGTGAGTCATTGTGCAAAGGGTATTTCACTAGTGCTTCTTGTCATGACTCTGATCGTTGGGCTCAACCAAGATCAAGTTTGGAATAACACGTGAATAATAGTCTCATGTCTTGATACTGTAATTTGTTCACAAGAGAATTTTTACTTGTAACATCTATCATTTTTGTGGTTTCTAAATTTCATGTATATGAACCTAGAAACAAATCCAGATATTTTTTCTACCATGTGCTTAACAGAAGGTGATTAAAGCCAGTGAAAAACATAATCAAAGGCTTTGTAAAATATAAATCCAAAGAAAGTCTCTAAGAGCAAATAAGGAGACATAACTTGTTATAAAGGATTAATGGCCACTGGGTCAGTTACAGACTCAGAGAGCTAATTTAACAATGGAAAAATTACGAACTTTAGCATTGCGTGCATGCTAAGTCGCTTCAGTCATATCTGACTCTTCGCGACCGCATGAACTGCAGCCTGCCAGACTCCTCTGTACATGGGATTATTCAGGTAAGAACACTAAAGTGGGTTGCCACGCCCTCTTCCAGGGGATCCTCCCAACCTAGGGATTGGACCTGTTTCCTCTGTTCCCTGCATTGGCAGGTCGGTTCTTGAACACTAGTGCCAAAGAGGGACTTTAGCATTAGGCATATTTAAATTCTGGGTTTACAACTTATTTCCTGAGTGAGTTTAGAAATACTGATTAACTTTTGTGGAGCCTCACTGTTTCTCATTTTTGAAATGGATGTAAAATGTTCTGCTTTGTATTTACTTATTCATTTATTCAGCAAAGGTCCGTCTAGTCAAGGCTATGGTTTTTCCAGCAGTCATGTATGGATGTGAGAGTTGGATTATAAAGAAAGCTGAGTGCTGAAGAATTGATCCTTTTGAACCGTGGTGTTGGAAAAGACTCTTGAGAGTCCCTTGGACTGCAGGGAGATCCAACCTGTCCATCCTAAAGGAGATCAGTCCTGAATATTCATTGGAAGGACTAATGTTAAAGCTGAAACTTCAGTACTTTGGCCACCTGATGTGAAGAGTTGACTCATTGGAAAAGACCCTGATACTGGGAGGGATTGAGGGCAGGAGGAGAAGGGGACAACAGGGGATTAGATGGTTGGATGGCATCACTGACCCAATGGACATGAGTTTGAGTAAACCCCGGGAGTTGGTGATGGACAGGGAGGCCTGGCGTGCTGCAGTCCATGGGGTCACAGAGAGTCAGACGTGACTGAGCGACTGACCTGAACTGAACTGACTCATTTGTTTTCACTACAAATATAAACTCACTGGTTTCTGTGTGGTGTGTGTTGTTGTTGTTGTTCAGTCGCTGAGTCGTGTCCCACTCTCTGTGACCCCGTGGACTGCAGCACGCCAGTCTTCCCTGTCCTTCACTGTCTCCTGGAGCTTGCTCAAACTCATGTCCTTTGAGTCAGTGATGCCATCCAACCATCTCATCCTCAGTTGCCGTCTTCTCCTTTTTGCCTTCAACTTTCCCAACATCAGGGTGTTTTCCAATGAGTCAACTCTTCTAATCAGGTGGCCAAAATGTTGGAGCTTCAGCTTCATCATCAGTCCTTCCAATGAATATTCAGGGTTGATTTCCTTTAGGATGGACTGGTTTGATCTCCTTGCAGTCCAAAGGACCTTCAAGAGTCTTCTCCAGCACAGCAATTCAAAGGATCGATTCTTTTGTGCTCAGCCTTCTTTTAGTGTGGTATGTGACTAAAAGCCAAAGAGCAACTAGCTTGCTTAGACTTTTAAAGTTATCTTTGTGTGTTAGAAATGCTTGTTTCCATGGCCTGACTTATTTGAAGGCTGAGTTGTGTTTAATCAGAATGAAGCTTATCTGCTCTTTATGTGGAATGAGACATTTTGCTCATAGGGACAGTCACTATTTTCGTGCTCTCTTCCTTTGCTCTGTATCAATTTAAAAGGAATCCATTGAACAGACCTGTAACAGAAATTCACTCTATTGAAGCAGCTTCCTAGCAGTCAGACCCCTAAGCAGCTCTGTGTCCAACTGTGCATTCATACCAACTTTTCTGATGTGTAGCAGAAGCCAAATCCCATGTTTAGGTGCTATGCGCTTCATCTTCCTATACCACAATGCCTCTTTGTGGTTCAAAAGCACAGGGGAACATTTCCTCCCTATTATCATTGCTGTTCATATCTCGTGTGTTCTGCATAGTCATCCAGGAATTTATTTTGCCCCTAACTGTTTTCTTGGGTCGGTCCCACCCCCTGAGTGGCTGCATTAGGTTATTTCCTCCCCTTGTGTAATGATTTGCATTTTTACAGCTTAAATCTCAGTTTTATCATTTCTTCACCACACTTCTAATGCCTCCAGGTTCTTTATTAAAGTTATTTCCCTGTCCTCCCCTGTGCATGCAGTATCATCCAAGTTAGTATCATCCGCAAATAAAAAGGTGTTGCTTATTATCTGTTCCTGAGCATTCACAAAAATGTTGAATATAAATGAACTTAAAAATTACACATCTGAAAAATTCTCATTCCTTTATAAGAACCTCAACATTTATTTACATTGTTTCATTTGTTTAAAATTATAAAGTCAGTGTGAACATATTATACATACCATCTTTGGGCTAATTAGAATATGTTAGAGCTTCCCTGATAGCTCAGCTGGTAAAGAATTCGCCTGCAATGCAAGAAAACCCTGTTCCATTCCTGGGTTGGGAAGATCAGCTGGAGAAGTGTAGGCTACCCACTCCAGTATTCTTGGGCTTCTGTTGTGGCTCAGCTGGTAAAAAATCTGCCTGCAATGCAGGAGACCTGGGTTCGACCTCTGGGTTGGTAAGATCCCCTGGAGAATGGAAAGGCTACCCACTCAGTATTCTGGTCCGGAGAATTTTAGGGGTCACAAAGAGTGTGACACAACTGAGCGACTTTCACTTTCAGAATATGTTATATTATATTGTATATCAGGTTAAATCCTTAACATATAATAGGTTTTCTTTTTTGTTTTACTTTCCACTCTCAATACATCTTTTTGGTGAACTTACTAAGCCTAAGCTGATCTAATTTTAATAGATTTAAGTTTAATTTTTTTCCATCAGTAAGTATAGGTTTAAAGAAAAGCACCCTAAAAGGTTGATTTGTACTTCTAAATCATGATACTGACTTTTAATAACTTTTATTGATGGTTCTCTGAGGAAATTTTAACCAAACCATGTTCATGAGCAATTACTTGTGATTCACATTCAGCTGTGGCTAGTGAAAGAAATTTGACTTTGATAAATTAGTTAACTATCAATATACTGGTATATATCAATACACCAGTAATAAAAACACATTGGTTGAAATATTTTAAAAATTATCTGTATGATCAGTTAGTTTTTCCTCAGGATCCTGCAGGAACTGATGTAGAGGTAGGGAAAGCATGTTCTGAGGTCTAGTCTGTGTGGAATCACCTCTCTCCTGAGTACGACCTCAGGCAGTCTCTGTAAACGGAAAATCCTCACGAGGGAATATACGTCGTGAATGCTGGAAGTAGTTTAAAATCATCTAGTCACATGCCTTCATTTCACAGATGAAGGAAAAGAAGCGCAGAGAGATGGATGGAGAGGACCAGGGTCACACAGCTGAGGGAAGCGTCTGCTTCTCATCATTGTTGCGGACACTCTCTGCGTCCTTTAGAATTGCTGTTTCCTTCAGAAAGCACATGCTCCTGGCATGATCATGCACGTAAAGTAAGGCTTTGCTTTATTATAAATGACCCTAAAACTTACCAAACTAAAACCAACTGAACATCCTATTACAGAAGAAAATCACTTCTACATTGATGTAAAATGTTAGATCCATTTTACTTGAATTTAGTAGGTTAGCAGCCCAATTTTATCGCTTGGTGGCTCAGATGGTACAGTGTCTGCCTACAATGCGGGAGACCTGGGTTCAATCCCTGGGTCGGGAAGATCCCCTGGAGAAGGAAATGGCAACCCACTCCAGTATTCCTGCCTGGAAAATCCCATGGATGGAGGAGCCTGATGGGCTACAGTCCATGGGGTCACAATGAGTCGGACACACCTGAGCGGCTTCACTTTTCATTGCTTGAATTTTCTCAATATGATTGTTTAAAGAGGCTATCGAAATGTGTTTCTGAAGCTTTGTTACTTGGCCTTAGATCAATAGAAACCTAGAAATGAATATTGTGATTGTCTACTCCATACATTTCTGTGTCGGTACCCCAATAACCACCTATTTCAGAAGGTAGAGAAAAACTATGATTTGAGGGGAAATGTTCCTGATTCCCTGAATCCTGCCTGTACACTGTTATCAAGAAAGTTATGTACATATGACAATGGTTTCTGTTCCCTAAGAGGAAAGCAGTTTTAGCCAGAAATGGATACATGATATGAAGTAGAGAGAATGCAACACTCTCAGAAGGGTAGCCACCATCCCAGTTACTCTAAAGGACAGAGAGGAAAGGAAAAATATCTTCGGAAGAATAATACCTGAGGAGGAAGTTATATTTAGCTTTATGAAAAAGTCCAGTTGCATCTCTTTATACAAAGAAAACTAAGATGGGAATCAACACAAATTCCTGAAGAATTTAGCTTACTTTATCCTCAGTATTTCCACTTCTTGCTATTATATCAATATGGTTAGATAATTATTTCCAAGTCTCTAAAGATAACTAAAGCCTTGGGGGTCATATTAAGTATAGATATTAAGCATGTACAAGCAAATTTTTAAATATTTGGCATTAAACAATATTATAGATCCTTGAAACCAAGATATCTATAAGGTATAGCTGAAAAAATCTTACTAATTAAAATTCTTAATTAGCAAAGCAGCCTCATTTCTTTTCATCTAACATAGCTAATATTTTTACTAGCTAATAAAGCACTGTTGCTTAAACATGGGCAATGCTGTTGAGCTGAAATATTCCCCTTTTGCATTTAATGCAAGATACTTTGTTTCAATTTGGATGTCAATCAGTCAGGAATTTAAATATTTATTTTTAAAGATTAGATAAATTCCTGTCTGGCACTGTCTATAGAAAGATTGCTAAGCCATATATTTACAACTGTAATATATTAATCCCAACATATCTTTTGCAAAAGAACTTAAAACATAATTATGCTCAGGAATTTAGAAAAGTCTTTATTCCTGAATTAGACAAGAAAAACATTTAATTCAATAAAATGTTGAGCAATCAATTTGCATAAGGCATTACAGCAAATTAAAATGTGATTCCTACCCTCAAGGGGCTCACATTCTAGATGTGAAGACAAATTACTATTCATCTTAGATTCTATTAGCTAGAAAATTGGAGAATTATATGACATAAGGTATTTAAAGTATATAGAGAGCAAATGTTACATTATCAAGAACATAAAAGAAAAATATATAAATAGTAGTAATTACATATTGCACCAAATGTTCACAATTTTTAAGTGCTGTGTAAAGCATCCTCATGTGATACTCAGAGTAATATTACATGGGACTTATATGAACTAGGAATAATTCGAAAGCTATAAAAAGTTCTTGAAGAGATAATTTTGTTACCAGTCATACAGTTCATACTTTAAAGCAATCTCTGCTTCTCATTCATCCAATCCCGTTTAAAAACTGTCACTTTGCTCCAACCTCGGCTAGTATTAAATACTAATTTCCTAATACCCTTGGTGTTGTAATCTTAGCATACTTAGAATATGTGTTTGTGCCATAAGCACCTGAACTAATGTAACAAACCAGGTCACTTATAGTAATAGATGCTTAATTGGAGCTTGTAACCAAAGTAACATAAGTCACGTCTGCAGATATAAGTTCAGTTCAGTTCACTTGCTCAGTCGTGTCCAACTATTTGCGACCCCATGGACTAGAGCACGCCAGGCCTCCCTGTCCATCACCAACTCCCGGAGTTTACTCAGACTCATGCCCATCAAGTCAGTGATGCCATCCAGCCATCTCATCCTCTGTCCTCCCCTTCTCCTCCTGCCCCCAATCCCTCCCAGCATCAGGTTCTTTTCAGATGAGTCGGCTCTTCTCATCAGGTGGCCAAATATTGGAGTTTCAGCTTCAACATCAGTCCTTCCAATGAACACTCAGGACTGGTCTCCTTTAGGATGGACTGGTTGGATCTCCTTGCAGTCCAAGGGACTCTCAAGAGTCTCCTCCAACACCACAGTTCAAAAGCATCAATTCTTTAGTGCTCAGCTTTCTTTATAGTCCAACTCTCACATCCATAAATGGCCATTGGAAAAACCATAGCCTTGACCAGATGGGCCTTTGTTGGCAAAGTAATGTCTCTGCTTTTTAATATGCTGTCTAGGCTGGTCATAACTTTCCTTCCAAGGAGCAAGTGTCCTTTAATTTCATGGCTGCAGTCTCCATCTGCAGTGACTTTGAGCCCCCCAAAATAAAGTCTATCACTGTTTCCATTGTTTCCCCATCTATTTGCCATGAAGTGATGGGACCAGATGCCATGATCGTTTTCTGAATGTTGAGCTTTAAGCCAACTTTTTCACTCTCCTGTTTCACTTTCATCAAGAGGCTCTTTAGTTCTTCTTCACTTTTTTCCATAATAAGAGTGGTGTCATCTGCATATCCAAGGTTATTGATATTTCTCCCAGCAATCTTGATTCCAGCTTGTGCTTCATCTAGACTAGTGTTTCTCATGACGTACTCTGCATATAAGTTAAATAAGCAGGGTGACAATATACAGCCTTGATGTACTACTTTTCCTATTTGGAACCAGTCTGTTGTTCTATGTCCAGTTTTAACTGTTGCTTCCTGATCTGCATACAGGTTTCTCAAGAGGCAGGTCAGGTGGTCTGGTATTCCCATCTTTTTCAGAAGTTTCCAGTTTGTTGTGATCCACACAGTCAAGGGCAGGTATCAGTAATGAGACAATTGGGAAGAAAGCATACATTATCCATGAGTTTGTGTGTGTTTGTGTGTGTGCACCCACAACACAAGAGTGCAATTGCCCAATTATAAGCTAGAAAATGAAAGGGCTTTATTTCTTATCAAAGCATTCCTTTTAAGTGAAATAGAGTACAGGTACTACTGATTTTCCCACTTATCCCCAGGAACTACACAACCAAGACAAGTCCAGTAGGAAATCATCTCTCACATCCTCTTCAGTTCAGTCCATCACTCAGTCGTATCCGACTCTTTGTGACCCCATGGACTGCAACACGCCAGGTCTCCCTGTCCATCACTGACACCTGGAGTATACTCAAACTCATGTCCATTGAGTTGATGATGCCATCCAACCATCTCATCCTCTGTCATCTGCTTACCCTGCCTCCTTCAATCTTCCCCAGCATCAGGCTCTTTTCAAATGAGTCATTTCTTCACATCAGGTGGCCAAAGTACTGGAGTTTCAGCTTCAGCATCAGTCCTTCCAATGAATATTCAGCACTGATTTCCTTTAGGATGGACTGATTGGATCTCCTTGCAATCCAAGGAAGTCTCAAGAGTTTATCCAACACTGCAGTTCAAAAGCATCAGTTCTTTGGTACTCAACTTTCTTTATATGACTACTGGAAAACCCATAGCTTTGACTAGAAGGACCTTTGTTGGTAAAGTAATGTCTCTGCTTTTTAATATCCTGTCTAGGTTGGTCATAGCTTTTCTTACAAGGAGTAAGTGTCTTTTAATTTCATGACAGCAGTCACCATCTGCAGTGATTTTGGAGACCCACAAAAATAAAAGACTGTTTTATTGTCAGTGTTTCCATTGTTTCCCCATTTATTTGCCATGAAGTGATGGGACCAAATGCCATGATCTTAGTTTTCTGAATGTTGAGTTTTAAGCCAACATTTTCACTTTCATCAAGAGGTTTTTTAGTTCCTCTTCACTTTCTGCCATAAGGGTGGTGTCATCTGCATTTCTGAGGTTATTGATATTTCTCTTGGCAATCTTGATTCCAGCTTATGATTCATCCAGCCTGGCATTTTGCATGATGTACTCTGCAAAGAAGTTAAATAAGCAAAGTGACAATATACACTCTCTTATAAAGCTTTTATTCCCTGGATAGAGCTTCTTTTGGCCTTTCATGCTCTAAATCAAACTAAATGACAAAATGTGTGGGCAAAATTGCATACCTAGCATTCATCCAAACAGTGAGGGAGAAGCTTTTTCAAGTTTCTTTCAATCTCATTTTTTACAGGAAAGAGCATTTTCAGCCTGAGTTACCTAAGCCACACCCTTGACTTCAGATTAATGTTCTCTTTTATCACACTCTCTCTGAGCATGAGCACACTGCTTTCTATTGCTGTTTCAGGAATTCAGAGATATGTTTCTGACTACTTCTTAATTCATCTCATAGCAATCTTCATTTTTGAGTGTGCTGCAAAACTCTCCCAGATGTCCTGTTTAGACTAGTAAGTGCATCAGTTCATTTCCTGTACCTGTATGTATCTATATTTATATAAAAGAATATTTTATCTCAAAGGTGAAGTACACTGAGTAAATTAGACTGTGATTTAATTTTGTACAAATAACTCAGGTGTAACAGTGCTGAAATTTATAATAATAAGTATTCCTGACCATTACCCACAAATTAGGTTGTGCCAGCTTAGCTGGATTTACCAGAAGAAAGTGAACTGCCTAGTTCTCTTGCCATAAATGTTTTATTCGGGGTGCACACTCCTAGCTTTAATGTAAGATAGCATTTATTGAACATGTACTCTATGACACTGTGCAAGAAATTAAGAGATGACATAATATTTAAATGGTGAAGTGCCACTTGCCATTTATACAAAATGAGAACTCTAATTCCAGCCTGCTTTCTGAGAATAATTTTCATAATAGAGCTCTGTTTTTGTTCAGTGTTGGTGAAAGTAGTAATAGAGTCCAAGTTGCTGTGTGGGAAAGGCTTTATTCTTGTGATAGGGTGGAGGCATGTAATTAAAACAAATTAGCAATAGGAGAATTTATAACATCCTCTTAGGATTAAATTTTATAAGTCTATTAAAATATGTTCTTCCAACTATCACTACTAAAGCGAATATAATTCATGGGTTCAAAGATATATTTGTTTTAAAATTCATCTCAAACAGACAAAAGTATATTTAGCCAGGTAAATGTAGTGCAAACATCTCTTCCTGCTATGTGGCAAGAATTAAGATTTTACCTCTTTTCCAAAGGTTACAATTGTATTCCATCTACCTCTCTATATACCTACTTACTATCAGTGTATCTATACATCTCAAAGTCTAAGTACATCTAATATTAAAAACATGGACATTTTTCAGAGTGCTATAATTTATATGAGTATAGATTTAAGAACAAATCATTTCTTTTGTCATGACATTTACTCATTTACTCAAGGGGTTATAAACAGATATAATGTAGACATTTCCTGGTTGAATAAAATTCATTTTAGGCAGCTAAAATAGCACTCCTCCATTACACATGAGAGTTTCTCATTTATCAGCCATATCAGCCTACTACTGTACGCTGAATCTACTGTCAGTGATAGCAGATTGACCAGCAGAAGCACAAGTTGCCCCTTGTGGCCCCTGTGAACAGTGGGACATGGCTTTAAAGGCATAGATTTGAAGTCAGACAGACCTGAATTCAAATTAGAAATTGGTCAAGGCAGACTTTAGCTAAGTTACTTCACTTCTTTCTGTAGCACCATACTTACACTGGCAACATCTGGAAAAGGTTGCGAGAACAATCTGTATTTAGAAAGAAAATAATGTTACTCTCAGAGAATTAAAAATTCAGCCAGGGGCCAGAAGCTATTGCAAAAGAGTTGTTTGCTAATACCCTCGAGCCTCACTGTAACCACGCAGGATTCCCGGTGCACAAGCCCTCCAGAGCTCCTTCTCTCGGATTTCCCTCTTCAGTCCATCAGTCCTGCCCTAGGACACTTCCCAGCCAAGTCTAGGCGCTGTCCTAGAGAGATGTCCGGCTTTGAAGTGTCCTGCAGAAAGATGCTTCAGATACTTCCAACGTCTTCAGTGTCAAGCACCTACAAGGGTTACTGTTCTGTTGCCGATGTAGGCCAGATCTTGTCGCCCCAAATACAGAGTTTATTTGCTACTGATGCATTTGTTTCTTGACTTTGTTATCAACAAGGAGGCTCTTTTCCAGGGGCTGGCGTATGGATGGATGGGGGAAAAAGCAGGTTTGTGAACACAACATCATGTATTGTTGTACTTCATATATCTGTAAAATATATGCAATAACAGTACCTTTACTGTTATTGTGATATTGTGAGAACTTTTTAAATAGGATATAAAACAGGTGGCATAGTGGGACTACTGGATAAACTATAGTTCTCTTTAATCACCATCCTTGTCTCCAGGTAAAATTCTAGATAGTTACTGGGAGTTAGATTTTTTTTTTATGTCTTCTCATTCATTTGTAATGCCCATATGTATATTATGAAAAATTTCCTTGATCAGATTAGCATACAGCTTGCTGTATCTGTAGATATCCATACATACAGCATATAATACATACTTGGACAAAAACTTATATGCACATATATTCCACATGGTCATGTTTCTAAAACCAGCTTACGAAATAAAACTTTTAGCCACAGTAATCTGTGAGGATTTATTTCCAGCCAAGGACAGGACACAGAAAATCGATCTGAATATCCTCTATTCTAATATATCTATCTACTATATTCCGTCCGCTAATATAATCTATTTGCTATCCTGTTCCTCCAGCCCCTTCCCATCTTCCTTCTGTCTCACACCCTCAGTCTTCCTGTCAAGAGTGGTGGACTATGCACCTGAATCAACTAAGACGCGATGAAGGAAGCAAGATACACTGGGAAAATTAGAGTGGAATAAAAAATAGCTCCAGAAAAGTCTACTGTAAAGAGTAAATTTAAGAACAGACATTTTGGACAGATACAAATACAAGAGAATTTTCACATAGGAATGTCACAAAACCTTTCCCCACTGATAAGAAACCTATGATAGAAGAGATGGAGACTTCTTGTTATCTTTACATTTGTATGCTTTATTACATGCCTACATGAGTTTGTATGCCTATAGCACATTAAACTGATTAACTCTGTTTATTGACAATAGTTGGGGGCTTTGACACATAGTGGGACACATTAAATCATTTATTAATAAGAACTATTATTTCTAATCTGTAGCAAGTATTTAGCAAGGAAAATCTTCATGAGTTTTTTTTTTTTTTAACTACTTAAGCATTATGATGAATTTCACATGTGCAAAATGATATTTGTGTTGCCTTACAGCTCTTGGAACATTTAAATCTATGAATAGCTGCTATGTTCTTTTTTCATAAATTAAAAGGGAAAGACAGAGAAAAATAAGTTTTACGAAAACCACATACTATTTTATCAGAAACTTTAACCAAGAAAAGGCATGTGTTTAGATTTGTCTTTCAATTCTTAGGAAAATAAGTGTAAGATATGTAGGTTTAAGGGTAGTTATCTCTATAGGTATCTTTGTTCTTTCTTGGATTAAGCTACTAGTATTGCCAGATATCAATATTTTTTTTTTTCTCATTTGTGTTAAAGCATAAAACAGATTGAAAGAAAAGTACCCTGTTAGCATAAAGTTTCCTTAGTGAACTGTTCAATCCTTTGAAAGGACATTGTTTCCTAGTATGCCATCCGTAGTATTCTGTCTGCAAGATCATAATCCAAGAAATAAAATAGTTAAGGAATCTGTTTGGATTTCATAAAAACAGGAAAAAATTTTCTTTCCCTTCCTATGAGTGGCCAGTTGCCTCATAATGAGGTTTGGAAAAACCATTTTAGCAAAAGGAAAAGAACGTAGTCAGCGTGATGTCCTGACGTCCGTCGGACCTCAAATAGCACTGGGTTCTCACTGCCAGGCTGCTTCTGTTACCTCCAGGCTGGCCAAGTCATACGGCATAGAGTAGATGAGTTGACATGGTGTCAAGTGCTTATGGGATTCTGGATGACTAAGCAGCTTTATTTAACAGCCGTGCTGCTAACCCCACAGGGAAAAGGGCCTGAAAAGGTTAATGTAAACATCGTATGCTTCCTTCAAACTGCACCAGAATACCACATCTGGGGAGTCACCTCACCCTGCAGTCAGAACTCGAAGGGCATTTGCTTTGTGAATGTCAGGATAATTTTATGAGAACCAGACACCAGACAACTGATGGGCACAGAGAAAAAGGCAGATTGTTGCCTGTGAACTGTTGGGGTTATTTAAAAAAAAAAGAGTGTGAGTGTAAGGCCAGGACCCGCTATAGTAGTCATTGAAGCTTCCCAACAAATTACATCCAGGCTGCGCCCAACATCAAATGGCAAGGAAGCTCTGTAGTAATGAGATTTTGGAGCACGGTGACTCCACATGAATGAAAATAATGGATTAGACAGTTCAGTCATATCTGGTCAGTTTTGTGATAAGAATAAAGAATACCAGGACACAATATGAGACATATTAAAAAAAAAAGAAAGAAACACAATATGCTGTTTTTATTTGTAGGCTAAACGTTCATTGTATGCATATTTTATTTATTGATTCAAGGTGTGGATACTCAGGGTAACTACCACCTTGTTCTCCCCCAGCCAGAAATGAGTGAACTTCCTTGAACCTTCCCGCTAATGAACTTGTGTGAGCCACCCACACACATTCATAGATCATGAAGTAAGAATATACTAAAATTGCATAAGTAATGTCCCAGATTGTTTCACTGCACGCCTGTTACAAATATTGTGCAGTAAAAACATATACATTTCTAATTAGGCAAAATGAATACTGTCATATATAGAAAAAAATTATTTCCCTTACCAAGTCCTCCCTTAATTCATCTGGAGAGGCATTATGTAGGAGTCTCTCTAATCCTTGGTTTCCATTTCCATATAGTCACCACATTTTATAGAATCTACAATATTGATAATTCAGTTCAGTTCAGTTCAGTCGCTCAGTCGTGTCCGACTCTTTGCAACCCCGTGGACTGCAGCACGCCAGGCCTCACTGTCCATCACCAACTCCCGGAGCTTACTCAAATTCATGTCCATTCAGTCAGCGATGCCATCCAACCATCTCATCCTCTGTCGTCCCCTTCTGCGTTCAGTCTTTCCCAGCATCAGGTTTTTTTCCAATGAGTTGGTTCTTCGCATCAGGCAGCCAAAGTAGTGGAGTTTAAGCTTCAGCATCAGTCCTTCCAATGAATATTCAGGACTGATCTCCTTTAGGATGGACTGGTTGAATCTCCTTGCAGTTCAAGGGACTCTTAAGAGTCTTCTCCAACACCACAGTTCAAAAGCATCAAATCTTCAGTGCTCAGCTTTCTTTATAGTCCAACTCTCACATCCATACATAACTACTGGAAAAATCATAGCTTTGACTAGACAGACCTTTGTTGACAAAAAATGTCTCTGCTTTTTAATATGCTGTCTAGGTTGGTTATAACTTTCCTTCCAAGGAGTAAGCGTCTTTTAATTTCATGGCTGCAGTCACCATCTGCAGTGATTTTGGAGCCCCCCAAAATAAAGTCTGTCACTGTTTCCATTGTTATTGATAGTAGCTTCTGGCATTTTCTTAATCTTCCCCCAATCCATTAGTATTCTTACTAATTCATTAGCCTTCATTCTTTCTTCCTTAATTCGATCCTTCCAAACGTCTTATAGAAAAACCCAAATGAAATTTTTGGTTAACCCATTAATTTACTGATAGTTTGATATCTGCTCTACTTTCACCTCAACTTGCCTGGTGGCTCAGATGGTAAAACGTCTGCCTACAGTGTGGGAGACCCGGGTTCAATCCTTGGGTTGGGAAGAGCCCCTGGAGAAGGAAATGGCAACCCACTCCAGTATTCTTGCCTGGAAAATCCCATGGACAGAGGAGCCTGGTAGGCTACAGTCCATGGGGTCGCAAAGAGTCGGACAAGACTGAGCGACTTCACTTTCTTTCCTTCTTTCTTTTCACCTCAATAGCATTACACATTTGTCTCCCTCAATCTGAAATGTGTCTCATAATGATATCCCCAACGTCCTTAAAGACAAGGGAAATGTCATTTCTTCCATAAAAAGAAATCAGTTTGCAAAAATCTTTCTTATAATACTTTTTATTGTAATTATCTACCAATATCCATTTCTTACAACTCACAAGTTCCTCAAGAAGAAATTATATTTTATTTGTATTTGTATCCCCAGTGCCTACAAATGTTAAATGTCCCACAAATGTTTATTGAATGGGTTTTTTTTATTATTCCCTCAGGCTCCTATCTCCTCTTTTCAAATTATACTTAATTATCTGACAAAATAATCCTGCATTAAGATGTTCATGTAAAATTATACCCCCTTTAATAAGTTAAAAAATAATCAAAACTGTGAAAAGTATTTGTTAAGCATTTTTATGTTTTGGTAATAGAAAATATTAAAGAAAAACAAGGGGATAAGAAGCATGAACTTCAGGATATACAATACTTCTGGGTGAGAAGTCAAAGATGAGATGTGGGGACAGGTGCATAGGTAAATATGAATTTTTAGAAATATTTGAGTTCTTGATATGCATGATACTTTAGATGTGTTAATTTTATTATTAATAAATATGTAAACAAATATAACCAGTGAGTCATGTGTGGATTAAAATGTGAGTAAGCTATGAATAGCAAAATGTGATTGATGCAATTCTGTGTTGTGGGCTCCAAAAAAAGAAGAAAAAAAAGAAATGTGTGTGTGTTTATGAAATGAGAGTCTTGGGTTTTATAATTTTAAAACAGAATTCTAGAAAAACAATTTCTTAAAAAATAAAGAGTACTATCAGTATAATTGTGGGTAAAATACTGCCTTCCAGTTTCTTCAATAAGTTAAATTCTGGTTCTGACACTAAAGTATCTTTCAATACTGATGTTTATAATTTCAAGGAGAGATAACCTTATATATTTTACAGTAAAGAATTCTTTCAACATGTCTCAACTCTTGTCATCCAGACTGCTCCTTGTTTTAGACACGCTATAGAGAAGGCTGCTCTAGAAGTTATGGAAAACATAGATTATGACTGTTGGAATCCCTAAAGCAAATACTGAAAATTTGAAAAAAGTTCATATTTTAAAAATATTGACAAGAAATCATTTTATTTGCTTTCAAGTAGTAGAAGGGTCTGAAGTATCCATAAAGAAAAAGAGACCAGGAACTTTCTTATGTACTCCATGAAATAGCCTCAACCAAATCATAATCCTTGCTTTTTCCTAATCTCTCCATTTGAGCATCTCCACACTTTTCTTGATGCAGTTTGCTGGCTCTATTTGAATTCAATTTTCCAACGCCTTTAAGTGTTTAATGAGTAGTCCCAGTGCCTTTTCTTTGAAACCATTATTTTTTTCATTTGAATCAAGCTCCTTCCCATCTACAGTCTGAATATCTATTTAACTCATATTTTTAACTTATATTATACTTACTTATTGCATATCTGTTTCTCTTTCACTCAAAGTGCATGTTCAGTCAGTTCAGTCCAGTTGCTCAGTCATGTCCAACTTTTTGCGACCCCATGGACTGCAGCAAGCCAGGCCTCCCTGTCCATCACCAACTCCCAGAGCTTACCCAAACTTATGTACATTCAGTCGGTGATGCCCCCCAACCACCTCATCCTCTGTCATCCCCTTCTCCTCTTGCCTTCAGTCTTTCCCAGCATCAGGGTCTTTTGCAATGAGTTAGTTCTTCGAATCAGGTGGCCAAAGTATTGGAGTTTCCACTTCAGCATCAGTCCTTCCATTGAATATTCAGGCCTGATCTCCTTTAGGATGGACTGGTTGGATCTTCCTGCAGTCCAAGGGACTCTCAAGAGTCTTCTCCAACACCACAGTTCAAAAGCATCAATTCTTTGGTGCTCAGTTTTCTTTATAGTCCAACTCTCACATACATACATACTGCTACTACTGCTAAGTCACTTCAGTTGTGTCCGACTCTGTGCGACCCCCTCCCTGGGATTCTCCAGGCAAGAACACTGGAGTGGATAAAAGTGAAAAGTGAAAGTGAAGTCGCTCAGTCATGTCTGACTCTTCGAGACCCCATGGACTGCAGCCTACCAGGCTCCTCCATCCATGGGATTTTCCAGGCAAGAGTACTGGAGTGGAGTGCCCTTGCCTTCTCCGACGTACATACATGAGTACTAGAAAAACCATAGCTTTGACTAGATGGACCTTTGTTCGCAAAGTAATGCCTATGCTTTTTAATATGCTGTCTAGGTTGGTCATAGCTTTTCTTGCAAGGAGCAAGTGTCTTTAATTTCATGGCTGAAGTCGCCATCTGCAGTGATTTTGGAGCCCCCCAAAAAATAAAGTCAGCCACTGTTTCCATTGTTTCTCCATCTATTTGCCATGAAGTGATGGGACCGAATTCCAATGATCTTCGTGTTCTGAATCCTTAGCTTTAAGCCAACTTTTTCAATCTCCTCTTTCACTTTCATCAAGAGGCTCTTTAGTTCTTCTTTTTCTGCCATAAGGGTGGTGTCATTTGCATATCTGAGGTTATTGATATTTCTCCCAGCAATCTTTTTTTTTTTTTCTCCCAGCAATCTTGATTCTAGCTTGTGCTTCATTTAGCCCAGCATTTTGCATGATGTACTCTTCATATATGTTAAATAAGCAGGGTGACAACATACAGCCTTGAGGTAGTCCTTTCCTGATTCAGAATCAGTCTGTTTTTCCATGTCCAGAACTAAATGTTGCTTCTTGACTGGTATACAAATTTCTCAGGAGACAGGTCAGGTGGTCTGTTATTCCCATCTCTTTAAGAATTTTCCACAGTTTGTTGTGATTCACACAGTCAAAGGCTTTGGCATAGTCAAGAAAGCAGACGTAGATATTTTTTCTGGAACTCTCTTGGTTTTTGATGATCCAACAGAGGTTGGCAATTTGATCTCTGGTTCCTTTGCCTTTTCTAAATCCAGCTTGAACATCTGGAAGTTCATGGTTCACGTACTGTTGAAGCATGGCTTGGAGAATTTTGAGCATTACTTTGCTAGCGTGTGAGATGATTGCAATTGTGTGGTAGTTTACACATTCTTTGGCATTACCTTTCTTTGGGATTGGAATGAAAACTGACCTTTTCCAGTCCTGTGGCCACTACAGAGTTCTCCAAATTTGCTGACATATTGAGTGCCAACACTTTCACAGCATCATCTTTCAGGATTTGAAATAGCTCAGTTGAAATTCCATCACCTCCATTAGCTTTGTTCGTAGTGATGCTTCCTAAGGCCCAGTTAACTTCGCGTTGCAGGATCCCTGACTCTAGGTGAGTGATCACACCATCATGACTTTCCGGGTCATTAAGGTCTTTTTTGTGTAGTTCTTCTGGGTATTCTTGCCACCTCTTCTTAATATCTTCTGCTTCTGTTAGGTCCATACCATTTCTGTCCTTTATTGAGCCCATCTTTGCATGAAATATTCCCTTGGTATCTCTAATTTTTTTTAAGAGCTCTCTAGTTTTTCCCATTTTATCGATTTCCTCTATCTCGTTGCACTGGTCACTGAGGAAGACTTTATTATGTCTCCTTGCTATTCTCTGGAACTCTGCATTCAGATGGGTATATATTTCCTTTCCTCTTTTGCCTTTCACTTTTCTTTTCACAGATATCTGTATGACATCCTCAGACAGCTATTTTGCTGTTTTGTATTTCTTTTTCTTGTGGATGGTCTTAATCACTGCCTCCTGTACAATGTCATGAACCTCCATCCATAGTTCATCAGGCACTCTGTCTGTTAGATCTAGTCCCTTGAATCTGTTGTTTCCACTGTATAATCTTAAGGGAGTTGATTTGGGTCATACCTGAATGGTCTAGTGGTTTTGCCTACTTTCTTCAATTTCAGTCTGAATTTGGCAATAAGGAATTCATGATCTGAGCCCCAGTCCGCTCCCAGTCTTGTTTTTGCTGACTGTTTAGAGCTTTTCCATCTTTGGCTACAAAGCATATAATCAATCTGATTTCGGTGTTGACCATCTGCTGATTTCCATGGGTAGAGTCATCTCTTGTGCTGTTGGAAGAGGGTGTTTGCTATGACCAGTGCTTTCTCTTGAAAAAACTCTACTAGCCTCTGTCCTGCTTCATTCTGTACTCCAAGATCAAATTTTCCTGTTACTCCAGGTATCTCTTGACTTACTACTTTTGCATTCCAGTCCCTTATAATGGAAAGGACATTTTTTTTTTTTTTTTTTTCTGGCGGGGTGGGGAGGTGAGGTGTTAGTTCTAGAAGTTCCTGTTGGTCTTCATAGAACTGTTCAACTTCAGCTTCTTCAGCTTTACCGGCCAAGGCATAGATTTGGGTTGCTGTGATAATGATTGGTTTGCCTTCGAAATGAACAGAGATCATTCTGTCATTTTTGAGACTGCACTCAAGTACTACATTTCGGACTCTCCTGCTAATTATGAGAGCTGCTCATAAAATGCATGTTAGAGCTTAGAAAAAGAAAGTTTGCTTAATGAATTACTGAATATTTAATCAATTGTGCACACACATGGTACCGCATATTGCCGAGCCCAGGTCAGGGGAGACACCGAAAGGCCAGGGCTGTGACAAGCCTGAAGCCAGAGACGGGGTGGTGGTCAGCTTCTGGGGCTCCTCCTGCAGCTTCTCCTGGCCCGTCATCATCATCTATGGAAACCTGTTCACTGCGGAGTCAAAAGAGCTGAGAAAATACCTAGTCATGGAAGGCAGCAAGGTTTAGGGAAACGTTGGCCCCTGAACTGATCACTCAAATTAAGATACTCTCCAGTATCTCTCAGGATCATTATTTGTAAAATAAAGTATTAAGTCTGATAAATTTCTGAGCTTTTCCAGGTAGGCCTACTATCATTCTCTACATAAAGAAAATTAATCTGAGAATAAGAGAGAACAAGTGAGCTTCTAGTTTTGTGTATATACAGCATGAATACATCATCTTTTTTAATCTCTTAAATTTTAATTGAAAGATATTGCTTTACAATATTGTTTTATTTTCCTCTATATGTCAACATGAATCAGCCATAGGTATACATATGTCCCCTCCCTCTTGAATCTCCCTCCCAACTCCCATCCCTTCCTACCCCTCCAGATAGTTACAAAGCTCAGATTTGATTTCCCTGAGTGATACAGCAAATTTCCATTGTCTAATCTATTTTACTTATGGTAATAAAATCTTTTATAATATATTTTATTCAGAAATTTTCAGAAATCAGAACATAAAGAAGAAAACTGCTAAGTCCCTATCATCGGCCAATAAAAAGTCAAAATAGCTACAAAGGAAACCTATTTTCTATGGTAAAATATGGTTTTATATTTATAAAGGAAAACCATTGAAAGAACTTTATGATATTGAGTGCAAATGAATGCTATACGAGGACACATTTTGTGACAAATACCCATTGAAAAGTGTATATAAAATCACCTCTTATGAAAATAAGACATTTGAGTTTCTGAAATGTAAAATCATATTGAAACTAATTCATGAGTGCCTTTCTATTTTGAATCCCTTCATTATACTTCTTATAGATTGTAAAGCAAAGCTTTTATAGTTATGGCTTTATGTACCCTCTTTTATAAGAGAGAGAGTGAAATAAATATTTCCAAAAAGTCATCTCTATACTCAAAGTTTTATAAGTTAAAATTTTCTGTTAAAATTATATGTAGTCTAAACAGCATTAGAAATCAAGTGATTGCAGGTTAGTACAAAAAGAATGCTTAAAATATTCAGAAGTCAAGTACAGTAAAACATCATTTCTTCCCTTACATAAAATCCTATCCTAGATTGATTCTAATTTAGATTGCATTAAATCAACAAGTACAATGAGGTACAAAAGATACAGACACAAAAACTGTTTGTCATTTATTTTTCTACATATTCAATTATCCTCTGAGGTACAAGAGTAACTAAAATACTTACTATGAATAATACTATAAAGGAATAATAAAAGGATAGAGTTTAGCTCTCGCATCTAACAAACATGTGGAAAGACGTCTTGTTACACGTAAAATGTTCAAGGTAGAAGAGAAAGTTGTTTCAGGGAGCCCGTGAAAAAGAAAAAGGAAGAGCTTGAAAGAAGACTCATTTTTCTTTTTCTCTCTCTTTAATAGAGATTACCCAGCCCAATGCAAAGGAGAATGAGTATCTAAGCCACCAGCAATACCGTTTCTGGAAGTAGAGGTGGCCTTCTCTGGAGATTTATTAAGGATTATTTTCTGATTCACAACCCAAATTTCTCTGAAATGCACTAATCTCCCTCAGGGCACTCTATTATAACAATACCTCCTCACTCATTCTGCGTTTGACTGCAATTCCACTTTAAATATTAATTTTGGAGGAGGTTTTACTTGCAATTAACCATGCGATTATATTGTAATCATGTTGAATTCCATACTCTAAAATGAATTTAGCATAATCAAGACCTAAAGAGGCAATAAAGTTAATACCCACTGACTTTACTGGGAAGCCAGACATCTAGCACCTTCACTAATTGGAGACACAAAATGAACTAAAATGTAGAATGTTTTCAGAAATAGTAAAAGAAAAATCCAACATAAAACACATTCTCTTGCCTATTTATTCAACCAACTAAGCTGCCTATTAAATAAAGAAGTTAAAACTAATTCAGTATTTCCTAGGATTGTTAATGAGTATGCAAAGAGGTTTGTGTGGACTTGGCCCAGTAAAAATATGGCCAGCCAGAAAAGGAGAGCTGCCAGCCCTGTCTGTAAGCTCTTTGGAAAAGGCAACCGCACATCTAATGGGATGTTCAATAATCAAGAGTATTTGCATCATCCATTAGAACTCTGGGACTTGGTGAAGGACAGGGAAGCCTGGTGTGGTGCAGTTCACGGGGTCACAAAGAATCGGACATGGCTTAGTGACTGAACAACAGCCATTAGATACTTGTGAAATTTTTTAGGGCATTTTCAACCTAGAATCCTAACTTCCATTGCTCAATTTTTAATAATTAATTTTGACTTATTTCAAAAACCCACCATGTGCTATGTTTGTTTAGATTCTGTTTATCCATAACTAAGTTAGAAAAGACATACCAAAGCATGATAAGTAAATTTTAAAAAGTATCCTTTTTTTAATATCTACTTTGCTGACGGGCATCTCTTTTCCTAATGTACATGTAAAGGTCAAGGCTATCATTAGGGGTCCTAATTCACTATCCAAGGCCTAAGAAGCATTGATCTAGTGTGAGTCCATTCCTGTGAGGTTCAGGTTTCTTTGCTCAGACAGGGTTCCCTAGCTCAAACAGAGAACAAAATAGAGTGTGGTTATTAGTAAATTAGGTAATACTTGGAAAAGTAGATCAATTCTCTACTCACCTTCACCTTACTTTACAATATTTTGGGGAAAAAAATAGGGACACAAAATTAGAAAGATATCTAAGTGATTTACTTCCTGATTTCAATTTGGGGAAGAATTGTTAAGCTGAAAAGGAAATGGAAATAATGTAATAAAGAAAATAGATTTTATTACATAACAAATGTATGTACTTTTGACTCCCAGATGTCAAAATTAGTCTAAACATAACGCAGAAATAATTTTAAAAATAATTATTAGCAACAAATATGATAGTTAAAGAGTAAATAATCTTATGAAATAAAAGTGTTACCATTTGTTCTTGTTGTTGTTTAGTCACTAAGTGGTGTCTGTCCATGGGATTTCCCAGGCAAGAATACTGAAGTGGGTTGCCTTTTCCTTTTGCAAAGGATCTTCCCAACCCAGGGAACTTACCCTTTAAAGGTGTGCTATGTACCAGGTTCTGAACTATATTTTTTTACTTTAAATTAGTTTAAAAGAAACATATTTAAATTACAATTATTTAGTCCAATCTTTTAACAGCGGTATTATTTTAAAATTCAATATCTTGATTTTAAAGATTTTTCTAAATGGAGCCAGAAAGACTGAAATGGATTTTCTAGGTTTTGAATCCAAATGTGTGCAGCTCTCAACTTGTTTTTATCTTACTTTTCCAGGCTGATGGTTACTAAGAAGCATAAATGGCCAGAGTATTTGGCGTAATTATTCCATTTCTAGATATCAACCATCATTTATAATGATAATTAGTAAATATATCAATTCCAAACAATAGAAGGCTGGTTAAATAATTTACTAATCTATAATATAATGAGCAAAATAATAACATGCAAACATAGACAAAATACAGTCTCAATCTTTTAAAAAGACTTGACACAAAAATGCATTTCTTATGATGAAATTTAATTGATGTTTTGGTTCCTATTTATATCTGTCTTTTTATCATGTCTGTCATTCTTCCTGTATATGTGCATGTGTGCTTAGCCGCTCAGTCATGTCCGACTCTCCCCAACCCCATGGACTGTAGCCCACCAGGCTCCTCTGTCCATGGGATTCTCCAGGCAGGAGTGTGTTGCCATGCCCTCCTCCAGGGGATCTTCCTGACCCAGGGATCAAACCCTGGTCTCCCACATCGCAGGCGGATTCTTTACCTTCTGAGCAGAGGTAGCTCTGCTCCGTCTTTGCTTCCTCCCTACAGGAGGGAAGCCCTCCTGTTTATGGATATTGCCTTAATATTGGTCTCTTGGCTGTTTTTGTAACAGTACACTGTTTACCATATTCCAAGATTTATTTACTGATCAGGTATTACTTCAGTACTTGGGAAAATAAGTCTTGCACACAAAGGTGAGCTATGTTATGGCAACATGCTTTTCAAATATTCAGAAGGATTTAAATTAGGTCCACTAAGCTTCTAGAATCCGGCAATATGTTATTACTGAAATGGTATTTCTGATCATTTAGCTCCGAAAGCCTACTGCATTGATAAATTTGCAAGTGACATTAAAATAACAAAAAAGTAATATAACTCATATTCACCAACCTCCCCAATGAATCCCAGAACTATATAGATCAGAGTGCAATTTGAGCTTTAAAACAAGGCTAAACTAAAAAACAATAACAAGAATCTATCACTCTACCATTATCCTTTCTACCTAAGGTAGCATATTACGTAACAGAATGGGAAAAAGAAGTGTCTCTAATTTTCTTTGCAAAATAAGTCTTCAGGCTCAGATCTTTGTAGCATGAGCTGTGAGTTGAGCAATTTAGTTAACTGTTATTTTGCACAATTTTCCCAAAATGGAAGCCTTAATATGGCATCTTAAGCATTTTCCTCTCTTTTAAAGATACCACTAACTCCAGCCCCACGTAGACACTAAACTCCTGCCCGTGTCACAGAACACCTAGGAGAAAACTGACTTTGTATTTCTCTGAAATGTAGATAAATGGTGTTTGTCTTTCATATATCCAAACACTTCGTGTTCAACAATGAATGAAGAGAAAGCAAAGTGAAGTAGAGAATCTTTCTTTGCCTGCTCTCCTTCCCTATAGTTTCTATAATTCTCTGGGGAGCTCAACGGTTTCTGTAGTGACAGGGAAAAATTACATAAAAGATTGTTCAAAAAATCAGCTCTGTCCATGGAAGTTAAGGAGGAGAAGAACATGTCAGAAGCAGCAGATGATGCTTGCTTTTTTGGCACTTTATTCCACTTCCAAAATTTCATTTTAATAAAACCATATTTGTGATATGTATTTTGTTCTGTTTTTTCATTGAAGATATCTTGTATTCTTATAAATAAGGCATTTTTTTCACACTGTTCAGTTCAGTTCAGTTCAGTTGCTCAGTTGTGTCCAACTCTTGAGAACCTATGAACTGCAGCACGCAAGGCCTCCCTGTCCATCACCAACTCCCGGAGTCCACTCAAATCCATGCCCATCGAGCCAGTGATGCCATCCAACCATCTCATCCTCTGTCGTCACCTTCTCCTCCTGCCCCCAATCCTTCCCAGCATAGGGTCTTTTCCAATGAGTCAACTCTTCACAGGAGGTGGCCAAAGTACTGGAGTTTCAGCTTCAGCATCACTCCTTCCAATGAACACCCAGGACTTATCTCCTTCAGGATGGACTGGTTGGATCTCCTTGCAGTCCAAGGGACTCTCAAGAGTCTTCTCCAACACCACAGCTCAAAAGCATCAATTCGTCGGCACTCAGCTTTCTTCACAGTCCAACTCTCACATTCATATATGACCACTGGAAAACCATAGCTTTGACTAGACGGACCTTTGTTGGCAAAGTAATGTCTCTGCTTTTTAATATGCTGTCTAGGTTGGTTATAACTTTCCTTCCAAGGAGTAAGTGTCTTTTAATTTCATGGCTGCAATCACCATCTGCAGTGATTTTGGAGGCCAAAAAAATAACATCTGACACTGTTTCCACTGTTTCCCCATCTTTTTCCCATGAAGTGATGGGACCAGATGCCATGATCTTAGTTTCCTGAATGTTGAGCATTAAGCCAACTTTTTCACTCTCCTCCTTCACTTTCATCAAGAGGCTTTTTAGTTCCTCTTCACTTTCTGCCATAAGGGTCGTGTTATCTACATATCTGAGGTTATTGATATTTCTCCCGGTAATCTTGATTCTAGCTTGTGCTTCATCCAGCTAAGAGTTTCTCATGATGTACTCTGGATAGAAGTTAAATAAGCAGGGTGACAATATACAGCCTTGAACTACTCCTTTTCCTATTTGGAACCAGTCTGTTGTTCCATGTCCAGTTCTAACTGTTGCTTCCTGACCGGCATACAGGCTTCTCAAGACGCAGGTCAGATGGTCTGGTATTCCCATCTCTTTAAGAATTTTCCACAGTTTATTGTGATTCACACAGTCAAAGGCTTTAGCATAGTCAATAAAGCAGAAATACATGTCTTTGTGGAATGCTCTTGCTTTTTCGATGATCCAGCGGATGTTGGCAATCTGATCTCTGGTTCCTCTGCCTTTTCTAAAACCAGCTTGGACACCTGGAAATTCATGGTTCACATATTGCTGAAGCCTGGCTTGGAGAATTTTGAGCATTACTTTACTAGTGTGTGAGATGTGTGCAATTGTGTGGTAGTTTGAACATTCTTTGGCATTGCCTTCCTTTGGGATTGGAATGAAAACTGACCTTTTCCAGTCCTGTGGCCACTGCTGAGTTTTCCAAATTCGCTGGCATATTGAGTGCAGCACTTTCACAGCATCATCTTTCAGGGTTTGAAATAGCTTAACTGGAATTCCATCACCTCCACTAGCTTTGTTCATAGTGATGCTTTCTAAGGCCCACTTGACTTCACATTCCAGGACTTCTGGCTCTAGGTGAGTGATCTCACTGTCGTGATTATCTGGGTCATGAACATCTTTTTTGTACAGTTCTTCTGTGTATTCTTGCCACCTCTTCTTAATATCTTCTGCTTCTGTTAGGTCCATACCATTTCTGTCCTTTCTTGAGCCGTCTTTGGATGAAATATTCCCTTGGTATCTCTAATTTTCTTGAAGAGATCTCTAGTCTTTCCCATTCTGCTGTTTTCCTCTACTTCTTTGCCTTGATTGCTGAGGAAAGCTTTCTTATCTCTCCTTGCTATTCTTTGGAACTCTGCATTCAGATGGGAATATCTTTCCTTTTCTCCTTTGCTTTTTCTTCTCTTTTCACAGCTATTTGTAAGCCCTCCTCAGTCAGCCATTTTGCTTTTTGAATTTCTTTTCCATGGGGATGGTCTTAATTCCTGTCTCCTGTACAATGTCACAAACCTCTGTCCATAGTTTATCAGGCACTCTGTCTATCAGATCTAGTCCCTTAAATCTATTTCTCCCTTCCACTGTGTAATCATAAGGGATTTTTTTTAGGTCATACCTGAATGGTCTAGTGGTTTTCCCTACTTTCTTCAGTTTCAGTCTGAATTTGGCAATAAGGAGTTCATGATCTGAGCCACAGTCAGCTCCCAGTCCTGTTTTTGCTGACTGTATAGAGCTTCTCCATCTTTGGCTGCAAAGAATATAATCAATCTGATTTCGGTGTTGGCCATCTGGTGATGTCCATGTGTAGAGTCTTCTCTTGTGTTGTTGGAAGAGGGTGTTTGCTATGACCAGTGCATTCTCTTGGCAAAACTCTATTAGCCTTTGCCCTGCTTCATTCCGTACTCCAAGGCCAAATTTGCCTGTTACTCCAGGTGTTCCCTGACTTCCTACTTTTGCATTCCAGTCCCCTATAATGAAAAGGACATCTTTTTTGGGTGTTAGTTCTAAAAGGTCTTGTAGGTCTTCATAGAACCGTTCCACTTCAGCTTCTTCAGTATTATTGGTTGGGGCATAGGCTTGGATTACCGTGATATTGAATGGTTTGCCTTGGAAACGAACAGAGATCATTGTGTCATTTTTGAGATTGCATCCAAGTACTGCATTTCAGATTCTTTTGTTGACTATGATGGCTACTCCATTTCTTCTAAGGGATTCCTGCCCACAGTAGTAGATATAATGGTAATCTGAGTTAAATTCACCCATTCCTGTCCATCTTAGTTTGCTGATTCCTAGAATGTCGGCGCTCACTCTTGCCATCTCCTGTTTGACCACTTCTAATTTGTCTTGATTCATGGACCTAACATTCCAGGTTCCTATGCAATATTGCTCTTTACAGCATAGGACTTTTCTTCTATCACCAGTCACATCCACAATTGGGAGTTGTTTTTGCTTTGGCTCCATCCCTTCATTCTTTTTGGGGTTATTTC
This sequence comes from Dama dama, assembly GCF_033118175.1. Lineage (NCBI taxonomy): Eukaryota > Metazoa > Chordata > Mammalia > Artiodactyla > Cervidae > Dama > Dama dama. Next base: position 105,895,148 of record NC_083689.1, read on the forward strand.
TCCACTGATCTCCAGTAGCATATTGGGCATCTACCAACCTGGGGAGTTTATCTTTCAGTGTTCTATCTTTTTGCCTTTTCATGCTGTTCATGGTCTTCTCAAGGCAAGAATACCGAAGTGGTTTGCCATTCCTTCTCCAGTGGGCCACATTTTGTCAGACCTCTCCACCATGAGCCGTCTGCTTTGGGTGGCGCTATATGGCATGGCTCATAGTTTCATTGAGTTAGACAAGGCTGTGGTCCATGAGATCAGATACCCCTCGTCCAAGGTAAGAGAAACCCAACTAAGACGGTAGGTGTTGCAAGAGGGCATCAGAGGGCAGAAATACGGAAACCATAATCACAGAAAACTAGCCAATCTGATCACATGGACCACAGTTGCACTTAATATGCCAGCAAAATTTGAAAACTCAGCAAAGGCTAACAGGACTGGAAAAGGTCAGATCCCATTCCAATCCCAAAGAAATGCAATGCCACAGAATGTTCAAACTACTGTACATTTGCACTCATTGCACATGCTTGCGATGTGCTGCTCAAAATCCTTCAAGCTAGGCTTCAACAGTACATAAACAGAGCTTCCAGATGTACAAGCTGGGTTTGTAAAAGGCAAAGGAACCAGAGATCAAACTGCCAACATCCCTTGAATCATAGAAAAAGCAAGGGAATTCCAGAAAAACATCTACTTCTGCTTCATTGACTATACTAAAGCCTTTGACTGTGTGATCACAAAAAATTGTGGAAAATGCTTAAAGAGATGGGAATACCAGGCCACCTTACCTGCCTCCTGAGAAGCTTGTATGCAGGTCAAGAAGCAACAGTTAGAACTGGACACAGAACGACAGAATGTTGTTTTACAGGTAAATGTTTAGTCTCATTCACACTTTATTTTTCATCATGAATTATTCTTACTAAATAAACTTTGAATTTGCTTATTAAGTAAATTCTATTTATAAACAGAATTTTGCAAAATTTTTGAAATAGAATATTGTAAAATTTTATAAATAGAACTCTATTTATAAACTTTTTTTGTAAGTAAATAAAATCTACTCTGTTATTAAGAATAGAAGTGTCTTTCCCGGGTGAAATTTCTCCTTGCCCCACTTACTTTCTAGTATATCTTATGGATGCAAGCTATGAATTTTGATCTTCTGATTTTCCATTTTTCATGTTGGCCTAATTTCTTATATCATTTTACTTCATCCCATTAATCTTATCTCACATAATTTTTTTTTTCCAATCAGTGTTTGCTAAGCATCTTTCATGTGTCCTGAGATACATACTTTTTTTTTTTTTTTCTGTTCAACTTTGCTATGAGGGAAATATTTGAATAATTGATTCAGAAAGGAAAGGTCAGCTGGTGGAACACCATATTTTGCAATGATTGCTCTTTTGTCCTGGCGGTGGGTAGATTGTCTCCAAAGCTGGGAGAGGAATGTTTCAAGGCTTTCTTGTCTCTGCATCTCCTGCTTTATGGGCAGCTTGTAAAATCTTCTCATTGTTCTTAATGTTTTAAAACTAAAAATTTAAAGATTTCAAACATGAAAAGTAGAGGCCAGAATGCTGTGTTTCTACTGAAAGAGATTCTGTTATCTTTTAGATCTATTCCAAGAAAACATTGCAGCTAAAATAAAAGTTTGCCAACTAATTTAGTCAACTCCTCCCCCTCCAAAAAATAGGTGACTGTTATTTGCCAAGCACTCGTTTAAGTACTTTACACATATAACCATATTTAATTATTTCAAAAATTCTATGACAGAGGTATAATTCTACAGCTATTTCTCATGAGATATCTGAGCTTTAAAAAGATTAAATAGCAGGATCAGAGAGCAAAGAAATGACAGATTTGGAATTCAGATACATGTACCTCTAACCTTAAAGCCCAATTTTAATTCCTTACAGATTTGGCCTTCTCCATTTGCCCTAATAACAACTATTTCAGATGACTGAACTTCTGTGTCTTAATTTGTAGGCTTTTAGAGTCTCTTGCACTTAATCATGCATTTCTATGAATTACCTTGATTTGAAATATTGGCTTTTTGTGCTAGGATATTAATTCTCTTGTCTTCTATCAATGTTTTCACTTTATCCTGCATTTTTAACTATAATATTATATTTCTCGTGTTACAGTGTATTTTTTACAGACATATTCTTGTTTTAATCCTATCATGTTTTTGAGAGAGTTCATACTGCAAGTCTCATGTGGGTCTATTCTTGCTCTTCTTTCTCATTCACTACTACTACCTTTGATATACATTTTTGTTTTGTTCTGAAATTTGTTCCTGGCTTCTTGTGCTTGACTTGTTGAGCCTTTATTTTGTTATTCTGTGTTTAATTTTATTACATTTTGCATTGTTATTTTAAGATTTTCTAAATATACTGTATGTTATACTAATAGAATAAATATCATGAATGCCCTTCTGCCAATGGAATATATTCTTATAACAGTTTGAGAATCATTTTTATGAATTTCATAATCATAGGAAGGATTATAAATACAAACTCTGCAGTAACTGTGCTTATGCAATCAAGGAGAAAAGCAACTCAGACAAAATCATTGCTCTTGCTTCCCTCTCAAAGGCAATTTCTTCTCCATCATGTTCCATCTTTAAACCTTTCATATAGAATCATTTTGCTAAAGGGCTTAATTTTTCACCAAAATCATTTTTTAAGACTAACTAGTTTTGTTCAGATACAGACAAGATAGAAATATATTACATATGTTTTAGGTAATTAATTTTTCCCTGGATGGGGTCATAGGTTTTTATTAATTTAAATGGAGACTATATTGCTTGATGCAAGAGTCAGAAATGAGTGTTAGATATTAAAGCTAAAAAGATAGAGCAAGTATGTTTTATGTTTATGCAAAGAAATTTCAGCATTTTTTTTTAGTGTTAACAAACTGAGAACTTAAGAGTGAAGTCTGTATACATTTTATACTCAAACACAATAGCTAACTTTAAAATATCACCAAAGATTCAAATATTACTTAAATATATCCTTTCTTTTATTGATAAAGACAACAGAATTTTAAGAAATTAAATATTTGAAAATAGGAATTTACCTATAATTTAGAATCACATCAAAATTTTCAGAGTTTCAACTTCTATTGTATATTTTTAATTTCAAATTTCCTATTTTAAAGAAAATATTGTGATACAGAAATAGCTCAAAATGCTTTTATATTTACCAATATTATCCCTCAAAATTTCCTTTGTGATATTTGATTAAATCATTGTTTTATACACAAATGATAACCTATTCTTATAGGATTAAGTATATATGTGGCACATTTAAGGAGTAAACCCTCAATTAAGGAGTCCTGTAAGGAAAGATGCCAACACATTTATTCATTTTATTTTTTTAACTGGTAATCATAAGCTTTGTTATCAAGAGAATATCCATAGTTTAAAGTATTTTTTCAAGCTTTTTATTTTATATTGGAGTATAGCTGGTCAACAGACTTCCGTGGTAGCTCAGCTGGTAAAGAATCCGCCTGCAATGCAGGTGACCCCGGTTGGATTTCTGGGTTGGGAAGATTCCCTGGAGAAGAGTGGGCTACCTACTCTAATATTCTTGGGCTTTCCTGGTGGCTCAGATGGTGTAAAAAAAAAAAAAAAAAAAAAAAAAATCTGCCTGTAATGCGGGAGACCTGAATTCGATCCCTGGGTTGAGAAGATCCCCTGGACGAGGGCAGGGCAACCCCCTCCAATGTTCTTGCCTGGAGGATCCCATGGACAGGGGCGCCTAGCGGGCACGGCTGAGCAGCTGAGATGGCACAAAGCCGGTCAGCAGCGTCCTGACAGTTTCAGGGGGACGGCAGAGACTCAGCCGCACCGATAACAGAGACGTAACAGTGGGCATTCATTAACAAACCAGCAAACTAGAGGAGCCGTGAAAAATGCTGATCACATGTTCTCTAACAAGGACAACTATTTTTATCATATAAGCTTACATTCACAAATAACAGGTACTATACAGTGACTCTAAACTATGCTTCTAGGTTCTCTTCAGTAACAAATCTTTGTTTGGATCAATATTCTGTATCAATCCCAAGTTGTGTTCGGGTTTCTAGAATGTTATTGCCTTATACCAAGGTCTTTGATTCTCATTTCAGGTTGTCCATTACCGTGACCCTAAATTTCTCAGTTTTTCTGTGTTAATTTGGTAAAACTCAGGTAATTTAAGCATGAAGTCTTATCAGTGACCCCCTCTAATACGTCAGGAAAATGTTAGCCTCTCACCTTATATATATAACATAAATGACTATTTGCAACTACAACTCTCTATTTTTCAAACTCAGCTGTTCAACATCTTCTGTCTGTCTCTGCTTATCTGATTTCAAAATCAGCATCCTATACAATGAAAGAACATTCATTTTAAAGTTCATCTTTTGTTGGAAATTCATTCATTTTGAAATTCATTTTTTGGGAGGAAAATTTCTTTGCTTCTCAAAGTAATATCTTAACATGGATACTACTGTTGAATATTACCATAAATAGAAATTCTGTGGGACAATGCCATAATATTTCCTGTATGTCATGTAAGCTTCCACCCATGACTATGACCTCTAAATATAATTTCTCTTTAGTTATCCCATATGTATGCAATAGCATGTAAGTTAAAGATAAGAGGTGTGAGTGTGTTATTTATTGTCAAATGATTATATGACTAAGCAATCAAAATTTATTGAATAACCTTTAGTGTTTAGCATTGTGTCACATACTTGGATACGTCATTAGTGCCTAGACATTAAGAATACTAGCTCTTGTTTATCAAGGTAAAACACACCTCTCCTGAAATACATAACCTTGTTCAAGTGTGTGAAATTCAACACACATTTCTCAAAACTACCCAAAATCTCTCTATAGGTTCTGTGTTTCCTTTATTCTGTTCCTTACAGATTGGAGGCTGGCCAAAGATCTTTAGCTTTTTTTTTTTTCTTTTTCCTGGCAAAAAAGTCCACCGGTTTTTTAAATGTCAGAATGCTTCTGATTTTTTAAAAATCTGAATTTTATATTCATAATCATTTCTTTTTACCTAAAGAAAATATGTCTTGATATTAAAAACCTGAATCAATAATTTGTGTTTCTGTGATAACATGTCACAGAATCAATAGTTTGTTTCTGTGATAACGCAGTAAAGAGTAGATATTGCTTTTAATTTTAAAGTTAATAAATAGAAAGCTAACTTTTTTCTTCCAGCTCAAGCTTTCAAAAATATATACTTACACAGAATAGCCAAATGTGATTATAGATAATATATCTTGAATCAAATAAACTCTCTATCAGAGGCTAGTCAAATGATATGTCTAATGACTGAATTTCTGTGCCATTCTATCCAGAATTATCAGCAAAGACTTGGGTAATAACTAACGAATATTCCTTCTACCTGCCTTTGGAAGTGGAGTAGAAGGCCACCAGGGACTTTATCATCTCTTTTAGTGACAGTCTTCCCTATTAAAGTGATTTGGCCAACAAAAAGATCTGACAAACTTGTTTACTACCCAAGTATTCTAACCAATAATAATTAGGTATGTGAAACATCTTTGCTAAAATGTGAATTTTAAAAGGAGGTCTTTCAACTTTAGAAAATGGTAGATATGTCCTCATTTCAAATGCACACGTCCAATTTATTGTTCCTATCTGAAACTGACATAACCTGGGGTTCCTCTCTGCATTAAGAAACTCACCTGGGGCTACAGATATATTGATTTCGAAAAAATGCAAACAGCTTTAATTGAGTGCCAGGAGACCAGAAGTGTCTACTCAGGCCTGTCATTGACATCTTTTTTAGGCATTTATTGATCATTATTGTGACTCAGTTTCCCTATCAGGAAGTGGAGTAAGGGAAAATACACACATAATATTGTATACAGAAGTATATATACATATACATATATACACCTCTATATGTATGTGTGTGTATATATACACACATATATGCACATATATACACATGTATACATGTTTGCATATGCATATGTGCACATGCACATACACATACATGTATGTGTATGTGTACATATATGTATATATGCATGCATATGTGTATATGTATATACGTGTGTGTGTGTGTGTGTGTGTGTGTGTGTGTATCAGTTCAGTTCAGTCACTCAGTCATTTCTGACTATTTGCTACCTCATAGACTGCAGCACACCAGGCTTCCCTGTATATCACCAACTCCCAGAGTATACCCAAACTCATGTCCATTGAGTCGGTGATGACATCCAACCATCTCATTCTCTGTCGTCCCCTTCTCCTCCCACCTTCAATGTTTCCCAGCATCAGGGTCTTTTCCAATGAGGCAGTTCTTCGCATCAGGTAGCCAAAGTATTGGAGTTTCAGCTTCAGCATCAGTCCTTCCAATGAATATTCAAGACTGATTTCCTTTAGGATGGACTGGTTGGATCTCCTTGCAGTCCAAGGGACTCTCAAGAGTCTTCTCCAACACCACTGTTCAAAAGAATCAATTCTTAGGCACTCAGCTTTCTTTATAGTCCAACCTTTACATCCATACATGACCACTGGAAAAGCCATAGCTTTGACTAGACGGACCTTTGTCAGTAAAGTAATATCTCTGCTTTTAATATGCTTTTATATATATATATGTATGTATATAATTCACAGTCACAGTGTAAGGAATATGGTAGGATGAAGATACTATATTTATATGAGCCATTTTTGTAGTAATCTTAGAAATACTAACATTTGAATACTTAGTTTCAAAATTTTACAAAGATTTATTCCTTCCTCTAATATATATTTCCATACTGTAAGCATCTTGATAATTTAGCAAAGCATTTGCAAATTTCTGAGAAACAAATATGTGATTTACATGCATCCATGCTAGAATCTTCCAAATATTCTTTTGCAAGAAAGATAAACTAACTTGCAATTTCTCCCACAGCTATTCTTGGTTAGGCAGCAGAAGAGCTATATAGGAACATGGTGTAATTGAAAGTTAATGTATTCATCTTCTTATTTGTCTAGTTCTTCTTCTGTTCTCTGGTGGCTTAGACAGCAAAGCTTCTGCCTGCAATGCAAGAGACCCGGGTCCAATCCCTGGGTTGGGAAGATCCCCTGAAGGAGGAAACGGCAACCCACTCCAGTACTCTTGCCTGGAAAATTCCGTGGACTGAGAAGCCTGGTAGGCTACAGTCGGGGTCGCAAAGAGTCAGACATGACTGAGTGACTCCACTTCACTTCACTTTTCTGTTCAGTGTCAAACAGAAAAACTATAGAGTTTAAAAGAATCAGCATAACTTCTAACTTATGTGTTTTGCAACCCCCTTTGCTTTTAAGAACAGAGATTGGCAAACAATGGCCAAATTTGACTCACCACACCACTTTTTTTGTAAACTAAGTTATTGAAACTATTTACTTACCTATCGTCCATGGATGCTTTTGTGCTACAACTCAGAGTTGAGTGGTTGTCAAGGATAGAAAAAGGACTTCAAAGCCCAAAATATTTATTATCTGCCCCTATACAAATAAAATCTGTTCATGCCAGGTCTAGTTCATTTTATTATTTTACAAAGCAATGAAGAGGCAGCATTTTGTAATGGTGAAAAGCATGGATTCGATGTCAGAAGTTCTTCATGTCTCAAACCTCAATTTGTCTACATATCAAAAATGACAAATTACACTTGTCTTTTATTTTGAAAGGACTTTAGAGTCCGAGAAGTTGGGTCTTGCATCTCTTGAATATCTAAATATTTAGGCCACGATTAGCTCTTCCCTAATCCTGAGTTTACTTAAGTGTGAGTAAAATATGATGATTCTTTAGCACAGACTGCTATATAGAATCCTGAAGTAGATCATGTGGAAAAGAAAATGATGGCGCAATAAAGCTCTATTTCATTAGCTGTATTGTCTGGGAGGATGTAAACATTTTGAAACATGAGTCATGTATTGTTACTCCTCTACTCAAGACTGCATAGCTCCTCATTTCATGTAATTCTACAGAAGAGAAAGCCCTGATCACAATCTCAAAATATATTGTCAGTGGTGAACTAAAGCTACAAGAATGCCTATATACAGTTTAGCAATATTTCAAATTGGCCCAGCCTCCAGCTCTAGCACCCTGAAAAAAAATGTCATAATTCAGTCCCTACTGTTATTTAAGTACAAAATGTTTGGCAGAAAATTTAAAAAACTGCAAGGCACATGAAATGCCGAAGCAATAATTTTTAAGTGGCATAGTAAAAAAGAGAAACAGTGAATAGAAGAAACATATATGGTTTGATGATGCAAGTATGCATGATATTAGTTAGGTAATAAAGAGACTAAAATATTATCTTAGTTCATTTGGACTGCTGTAACAACAACAAACAACAACAACAACAAAAAATACACAGGCCCGTAGCTTATAAGCAAGAGAAATTTATTACTCACATTTCTGGATGATGGAAAATCTAAATCAAGGTGCTGGCAGATTCAGTGTCTGGTGAAAATCTCCTTCCTATTTCATATGATGAAACTTCCCAGCTGTCACATCACGAGGCAGAGAGAAGGGGCCAGGGATCACCGTGGAGTCTCGTTTATAAGAGAAACTAACTCTGCTCAGGAGGCTATACTGTCATGAACTGATCCCCTCCCCAAGGCTCCACCTCCTAATACCATCACATCAGCATGAATATTCAGCTTTTCAAATTCATCAATTTGGGGGGGACACAATATTCAGACCGTAACAAGTTGTCTGTTAGAAATTGAGGATAACATGCATGATAAAATATTGAGAATATATAAAATAACCAAATGGAATTGTATCTATCAATGAAAAAAAAATCATTCATCAAAAATGAATTTGTTTGTTGTTTTTAACAACAGATTAACACAGCACAATGATGAATCCACACACTTGGAGACTTATTAATAGAACATATCTAAACTGAGATTAAAAGTCTAAAGAAAGAGTATCCGATCTGTGGGGAAGTGAAAGGAGATGAGAGAGATAATAGGTTAGAAAAAATATGAAAAGATAAAATGGGCGAGGTTTTCCAGAATTTAGTTGTGAGACATCAACCTGCAAATCCAGGAATCTCATCGAACATCTCATCTTGGATATATCTTTAAAAAAAAAAAAAATTTACTGGGCACATCAGAGTCAATCTGCAGAAAACTAAAGATAAAAAAGCAAGTCTTAAAAGCAAGAGCAAACGAAAGACACATTAACACAGCAACAAAGAGCCCTGCTCAGCAGAGAAAACTGAGAGGCTAAAAGAATGCAACATCTTTATGGCGCTAAAAGAAAAGGAAATATGAGCTTAGAAAGTTATATGCAGTAGAAATATGCTCCCCAAATAAAAGTGGAATAGAGGCTTTTTTTTTTTTTTACTTTTTAATTAAAATATAACTGATTTTCAATATCGTGTTATTTTCAGGTATACAACATAGTGATTCAGTATTTTTGTATTTATACTCCATTTAACGTTAAAGTATTGGTTATATAAGGTATGTGCTATGCAATATATTCTTCTTGCTTATTTACCTTTTCATAATAGTTTATGCATCTTAAAACCCGACCCCTATCTTACCCTTCTCCCCATTCTTCACCCTAGTGGTAATGACTAGTTTGCTGTCTATATCTGTAAGTCCCTTTCTGTTTTATTTTGTATTATTTATTTGTTTGTTTTTCGGATTCCACATATGTGACAACATACATGTTTGTCTTTTGCTGGCCAACATTTTATTAAGCTTAGTACCCACCAGGTCCATCCATGTTGTTGCAAATGGCAGCATTTTATTCTTTTTTAAGGATGAATATTATTCCACTTTGCCTATCTGTGTGTATACATTCATCAACTGACAGATACAAGCTGCTTCTTTAGCTTAGCTATTGAAAGTAATGCTGCTATGAACACTGGCATGCACGCATCTCTTCATATTAGTGTTTTTGTTTTCTTGGATATATACCCAGAATTGGAAATTGGGGTTCATGTTATAGTTCTAATTTTAACTTTTTGACAAGCCTCCATACTACTCATATTTTCCAGATGGCTGAGCCAAGTTACATTCCCACTAACAGCTTAAGAGTTCCCTTTTCTCCATATCCTCTCCAGCATTTGTTATTTTTGATATTTTTGACAACAGCCATTCTGACAGGCATGATGTGATAACCTGTAGTTTTGACTTGCATTTCTCTGATGATTACCAGTGGTGAGCATCTGTCCATGTGCCTGTTGGCCAACTAAGTGTCCTCTTTGGAAAAATATTTATTCCAGTGTTCTGTCCAGTTTTTAATCAGGATCCAGTTTTTAATCATTGTGTGTGTGTATATGTTGTTTTTTTTTTAAATTGAGTTGTATGAATTATATTTTTTGTATTATATATTGAGAATATTATCCCTTTATCACAGCATTCCCCAACCTTTTGGGCACCCGGGACTGATGACTGGTTTAATGGAAGGCAATTTTTCCACAGATGGTGGGGCGGGAGATGGTTCAGGCAGTAATGTGGATGATGGAAGGAATGGTTCAGGTGGTAATGTGAGCGATGGGGAGTGATGGGAAGCAGTGGATGAAGATTTGCTCTTTTGCCCGTTGCTCAGCTCCTACTGTGTGACCCAATTCCTAACAGGCTGTGGACTGGGGTACCCATCTGTGACCTGGGAGTTGGGGATATCTGCTTTATCAGACATACCGTTTGCAAATATTTTCTCCCATTCAGTAGACTGTGTTTTTGAGGGGTGGCGGGGTCAGTGATTTTCTTTGTTGTGCAAAAAAACTTTTTAGTTTATTTAGGTTCCATTTTTTAAATTTTGCTTTTGATTCCTTTGCCTTGTAAAGGAAATCCAAAAAATATCATTCCAACTTCTGTCAAAGAGTGTTCTGTCTATGTTTTGTTCCAGGGTTTGTATGATTTCCAGCCTTAGAGTTCAGTCTTTAATCCATTTTGAATGTGTTTTTTGTATTATACGGCTTCCCTGGTGGCTCAGATGGTAAAGCGTCTGCCTGCAGTGTGGGAGACCGAGGTTCGATCCCTGGGTTGGGAAGATCCCCTGGAGAAGGAAATGGCAACCCACTCCAGTACTCTTGCCTGGAAAATCCCATGGACAGAGGAGCCTGGTAGGCTACAGTCCATGGGGTCAAAAAGAGTCAAACACAACAGAACAACTTCACTTTCTTTTCTTTCTTGTGTATCATGTGAAAGAGTGTTCTAATTTTGTTTTTGTTTTTTAAAATGTAGCTCTCCAGGCTTCCAAGCACCACTTTTTGACGACTGTCTTTTCTCCATTGTATATTCATGGCTCTGTTGTTGTCATAAATTAATTGAAAATAAGTGTGTGAGCTTATTTCTAGGATCTCTATTCTGTCCATTGATACATGTGCTTGTTTTTGTGGCAGAACCATACTGTTTCCATTACTGTAGCTTTATAATATAATCTAAAGTCAGAGATGAGATGTCCTTTTCATTATAGGGGACTGGAAGGCAAAAGTAGGAAGTCATAAAACACCTGGAGTAACAGGCAAATTTGGCCTTGGAGTATGGAATGAAGCAGGGCAAAGGCTAATAGAGTTTTGCCAAGAGAACGCACTGGTCATAGCAAATACCCTCTTCCAACAACACAAGAAAAGACCCTAACCATAGACATCACCAGATGGTTGACAACGAAATCAGATTGATTATATTCTTTGCAGCCAAAGAGGGAGAAGCTCTATAGTCAGCAAAAATAAGACTGGGAGTTGACTGTGGCTCAGATCATGGACTCGTTGTTACTAAATTCAGACTGAAATTGAAGAAAGTAGGGAAAACCACTAGACCATTCAAGTATGACCTAAATCAAATCCCTTATGATTACACAGTGGAAGGGAGAAATAGATTTAAGGCACTAGATCTGATAGACAGAGTTCCTGATGAACTATGGACAGGGGTTTGTGACATTGTACAGGAGACAGGGATCAACAGCATCTCCATGGAAAAGAAATGCAAAAAGACAAAATGGTTGTCTGAGGAGGCCTCACAAATAGCTGTGAAAAGAAGAGAAGTGAAAAGCGAAGGAGAAAAGGAAAGATATTCCCATCTGAATGCAGAGTCCCAAAGAATAGCAAGGAGAGATAAGAAAGCCTTCCCCAGCAATCAAGGCAAAGAAGTAGAGGAAAACAACAGAATGGTAAAGACTAGAGATCTCTTCAAGAAAATTAGAGATACCAAGGGAAAATTTCATGCAAAGATGGGTTCGATAAAGGACAGAAATAGTATGCACCTAACAGAAGCAGAAGATATTAAGAAGAGGCGGCAAGAATACACAGAAGAACTGTACAAAAAAGATGTTCATGACCCAGATAATCACGATGGTGTGATCACTCACCTAGAACCAGAAGTCCTGGAATGTGAAGTCAAGTGGGCCTTAGAAAGCATCACTATGAACAAAGCTAGTGGAGGTGATGGAATTCCAGTTAAGCTATTTCAAATCCTGAAAGATGATGCTGTGAAAGTGCTGCACTCAATATGCCAGCAAATTTGGAAAACTCAGCAGTGGCCACAGGACTGGAAAAGGTCAGTTTTCATTCCAATCCCAAGGAAAGGCAATGCCAAAGAATGCTCAAACTACCACACAATTGCACTCATCTCACATGCTAGTAAAGTAACGCTCAAAATTCTCCAAGCCAGGCTTCAGCAATACGTAAACTGTGAACTTCCAGATGTCCAAGCTGGTTTTAGAAAAGGCAGAGGAACCAGAGATCAAATTGCCAACATCCGCTGGATCATTGAAAAAGCAAGAGAGTTCCAGAAAAGCATCTATTTCTGCTTTATTGACTATGTCAAAGTCTTTGACTCTGTGGATCACAATAAACTGTGGAAAATTCTGAAAGAGATGGGAATACCTGACCTGGCTGTTGAGAAACCTATATGCAGGTCAGGAAGCAAGAGTTAGAACTGGACATTGATCAACAGACTGATTCCAAATAGGAAAAGGAGTAGTTCAAGGCTGTATATTGTTACCCTGCTTATTTAACTTATATGCAGAGTACATCATGCAAAATACCAGGCTGGATGAAGCACAAGCTGGAATCAAGATTGCCAGGAGAAATATCAATAACCTCAGATATGCAGATGACACCACCCTTATGGCAGAAAGTGAGGAGGAACTAAAAAGCCTCTTGATGAAAGTGAAGGAGGAGAGTGAAAAAGTTGGCTTAAAGCTCAATATTCAGAAAACTAAGATCATGGCATCTGGTTCCATCACTTCATGTCAAATAGATGGGGAAACAGTGGAAACAGTATCAGATGTTATTTTTTTGGCCTCCAAAATCACTGCAGATGGTGATTGCAGCCATGAAATTAAAGGACGCTTACTCCTTAGAAGGAAAGTTATGACCAACCTAGACAGCATATTAAAAAGCAGAGACATTACTTTGCCAACAAACATCTGTCTAGTCAAGGCTATGGTTTTTCCAGTGGTCATGATGAATGTGAGAGTTGGACTGTGAAGAAAGATGAGCGCTGAAGAATTGATGCTTTTGAACTGTGGTATTGGAGAAGACTCTTGAGAGTCCCTTGGACTGCAAGGAGATCCAACCAGTCCATCTTAAAGGAAATCAGTCCTTAATATTCATTGGAAGGACTGATGCTGAAGGTGAAACTCCAATACTATGGCCACCTCATGTGAAGAACTGACTCATTTGAAAAGACCCTGATGCTGGGAAAGATTGAGGGAAGGAGGAGAAGGGGACGACAGAGGATGAGATGGTTGGATGGCATCACCAACTCGATGGACATGAGTTTGAGTCAGCTCCAGGAGTTGGTGATGGACTGGAGGCCTGGCGTGTTGCGATTCATGAGGTCGCAAAGAGTCGGACATGACTGAGTGACTGAACTGAACTGAACTGAAAGTCAGAGAGTGGGATACCTCCAGCTTTGTTCTTTACTCTCAAGATGGTTTTGACTGTTTAAGGCCTTTGTGGTTCCATGTAAATTTTAGGATTTTTTGGTCCAGTTCAGTGAGAAGTATCATGGATGTTTTGATGGGTATTTCTTTAAATTAATAGATTGCTTTGGGTAGTATCCTCAAGGGAGTTCAGACTAGTGGAGACAACAAGTATGTAGAGATAATACATCATAGTAAGTAAAGCTGTAAAGAGAAGTTGTTGCTGTTTAGTAACTAAGTTTTGTCCAACTCTTTTGTGACTCCATGTACTGTAGCCCAGCAGGCTCCTCTGTCCATGACATATCCTAGTCGAGAATACTGCAGTGGGTTGCCATTTTCTTCCCCAATATCCCACATCTGCCTGCAGTGCAGGAGACCCTGGGTCAGTTCCTGGGTTGGGAACACCCTCTGGAGAAGGGATAGACTACCCACTCCAGTATTCTTGGATTTCCCTGGTGAATCAGCTGGTAAAAAATCTGCCTCCAATTCAGGAGACCTGGGTCTGATCCGTGGGTTGGGAAGCTCCCTTGGAGAAGGGAACAGCTACCCACTCCAGTATTCTAGCCTGGAGAATTCCATGGACTGTATGTATAGTCTACAGGGTCACAAAGAGTCAGACACGACTGACTTTCACTTTCACTAGGGTAGTATGGACAATTATAATCATGTTGATTCTTCCAATCAGTGAGTGTGGCCTAATATGCTGTTTAAACCCAATATTTCTTTGCTGATTTTATGTCTGAGTGATCTATCCATTGCCATAAGTGGATGTTAAAATTCCCTACTTATTGTATTATTGTCCAGTTCTTTATGACTGTTAATATATGATTTATATATTTTTAGGAGCTCCTACACTGGATGCATCCCCTGGAGGAAAGCATGGTAATCCACTCCAGTACTCTTGCTTTGAGAATCCCATGGAAAGATGAGCCTGCTGGGCTACAGTCTATAGGGTCACAAAGAGTCGTATACGACTGAAGTGACTCAACGTGCATGTATGCATACTAGGTGCATATGTGTTAAGAAGCAGTATTGCACCTTCTTATACTGGTCCCTTTATCATTATACTGCCTCCTTTGATTTTCAGTATAGACTTTGTTCAAAAGTCTACTTCGTCTGAAATGAGCATTGCTACCCCAGCTTCCTTTTTATTTACATGTTCATAAAAGACATTTTTCCATCCTCTCACTTTCAATTGATGTGTGTCTTGAGCTCTGAAATGAGTCTCCTGTAGGCAGCATGGGTCTTTGTTTGTTTTATTCAATCAGCCACACTGTCTTTTGACTGGAGCTTTTAATCCATTGGCATTTAAAGTATGTACTTACTGCTGCTGAGGCTAAGTCTGACTCTGTGTGACCCCGCAGATGGCAGCCCACCAGTCTCCCCTGTCCCTGGGATTCTCCAGGCAAGAACACTGGAGTGGGCTGCCATTTCCTTCTCCAATGCAGAAAAGTGAAAGTGAAGTCACTCAGTTGTGTCTGACTCTTCACGACCCCATGGACTGCAGCCCACCAGGCTCCTCTGTCCATGGGATTTTCCAGGCAAGAGTACTGGAGTGGGTTGCCTTGCCTTCTCCATGTACTTACTGCCATTTTGTAATTTGTTTTATGATTGCTTTTGTAGTTCTCCTGTGTCCTTTCTTCTTCTATTAGTTTCTCCCCTTATAGTTTGAGGTTTTTCATTAGCGATATGTTTACACACCTTTTGCTTTTGTGTATCTATTGTAGGTTGTTGATTTGTGGTTATGGGGTTGACATATGTTAAATTATAGGTATGTCTACTTGTTCTAAACTAGTAGTCATGTATGTTCAAACACATTCTAAAAGATCTAAATTTCTTACTCCCCTCCCTGACATATTCGATATCATATTTTATATGGTCATGTCTATCTCTTAACTATTTATTATAGTTATAGTTGATTTTATAGTTTTGTTCTTTAATATTCACATTCACTTATTTTCACAAGTTTGAGTAAACTCTGGTAGTTGGTGATGGACAGGGAGGCCTGGCGTGCTGCAGTCCATGGGGTCGCAAAGAATTGGACACGACTGAGTGACTGAACTCAACTGAACTGAACTGATGAATTCTTTGTGTTGTAGCTTCTTTTCCACTTTAACATTTCTTATAGGGCTGCTTTATTATTGATGAACTTTTTTTTTTTTTTGCTTATCTGAGAAGTTCTTTTTCTCTTCTTCAATTTTGAATGATAACCTTTCTGCATTGTAAGTTTTTCTCTTTAAACATTTTAAATATATCATACTACTCCTTTCTTGTCTGCAAAAGTTTCTGTAGAAAAATCAGCTGATCACCAGATGAGGATTCCTTTGTATGTGACTGTATGTTTTTCTCTTGCTGCCTATAAAATTCTTTCTTTACCTTTAACCCTTACCATTTTACATGTAATGTGCCTCAGTGTGAGTTTGTTTGGGTTCATCTTATTTGGAACCTTCTATGATTTCTGTACCTGGAAATCTGTTTCCTTCTTCAACTTCAGGAAGACTTCAACCATTAATTTCATCAAATACATTTTCACACCTGTCTCTCTCTTTTCTCTTTCTGAGACCTCTACACTTGATATTGTCTCATAAGTCCCTTAAAATAACCTCATTTTTATTTTTGGCTCTTTTGATTGATTTCCATTATTCCACCTTCCAGATCACTTAGGCATTCTTCTATATCACCTAGTCTGCTAGTTCTTCCCTATTGTGAGTGTATTTTACATTTTAGCTATTGTGTTCTCCAACTCTGATGGCCCTTTCCATATTTTCTAGTTCCTTGTTTAAATTCTCACTTTATTTAGCTCTTCCCAGTTCAGTGAGCAGTCTTACTGCTAATGCTTTGAATTTTTTATGTGATAAATTATTATATCTGTTGCATTACACCTTTTTCTAGGGGGGTTTCCTTGTTCTTTCTTTTGAAACAAATCCTCTGTCCCCTCCTTTTGTTCAACTTTATGAAGTTCGGTGATACAGTTACCTAATGTCATCTCTTTGTGCAAGAACTTTCCTATGCAGTCTGTGTGTGTCCAACGACCTTGGTGTGGGAGAGCTGAATCTGAAGTAAGCATGGGTCACGTCTTTCCCCAGAGTGTGCTGGCGGCTGCCAGTCTGGTAAGGGATGGGGCTGGAGCCAGCACCAGGGGTGAGTCGGTGCTCCCCTGCGCTCAGTGACCATCAGCTCCTATCAGGGGCAGGATCTAGGCCTTGGGTGCTCAATCGCACTCCCTGCGCTTCAGGGCGGAGCTGGTTCCATCCGCCCTAAGTGTGCACTCTCCCGTCCAGCACAGGCACTTCTGCCCTGGTGGAGAGCCGCGCGGGGGCAAATGGAACTGCAGTGGGCGCCCAGGGCGGGACAGGTTGGCGCGGAAACAGTCCCGGCAGGCCAGCCGGAACCCGGGCTGTTTCCAATCCACTGCCTCTGCGTGCTCACTGTCAACAGCTGCCCTGGCTTTGCTCAGAGGCAGGGCTAGATCCAGGCTGGGTCTGCTACCTCTGGATATGCGTCACACCCTCAAGCAAGAGCCGCTTTGCCTCAGCTGGTGGGGCGCGTGCGATGGTGCCGGCCAGGTCACGCGGTGGTGTGATCCCGGCAGGCCACTCCCAAGGCACCCCCTCTAGATGCGTGCCCGTGACGGCCACGCTGGCTGTGCTGGGGCAGGGCGAGATTCCAGCTGCCTGTGTCCCCCCGGCTGCACGCCGTCCTCAGCAACACTCTCCCCTGGCCTCCGCCCTCGGGGACGGCTGCCCTGGACCAGGCGTGGCTGGAGCGGGCACTCAGCGCAAGCTGGGCTAACTGCGGGGCAGTCACAGGACATCAGTCAAGACCCAGATCTTCAGTCTCCTTCCTCCCCCTGTTCCTGGCAGTAAGCAAGGCTGTGTGCTCTTTATGACAGAGTCTAGATTTCTTACAGCTCTCTGGTAAGTCCTCACTGGTTTTCAAACCAGCTAAGGGGACTCATTTTGCCAGTGTCAGACCCCAGGGCTGGGGTACCCAATATATGGCTTAAATCTCTCACTCCCAGGAAGAAGCCCTGAATCTTTGATATCCCCGGTCCTGACCTGATCACTTCTCCTCCCGTCCTATGTGCCTCCATATGGATCTTTATGACTTTGGTCATAAAAGAGACTTTATCCTAGGCTCCAGGTTGTTTTCAGTGAGAACTGTTCCACATGGAGATGCGGATGTATTTTTTATGTGTTCATGGGTGAAGCTGAGCACTAATTCTTCCTCCTCTGCACTCTTCATCTTCCTCCAAGACATTTTTGCAATGACAAAGATAAAAGAATTTGTCTCCAGAAGACCTTCACTATTATGAGTTCTTTAACCTGAAGGGAAATAATAGTAAATTGAATCCTAAATACTTTCTCCTAAGAAATGAATGAAGATAGGTACGAAAGCTAATATACAGTAAAATATTATATAATACATATATAATATCACATAAAAGGATAGATTTAAACTAACATGACTATAGCTATTACAAATAAAAGATAATTTATGTAATGGACTGTGGGGTTTATAAGTAGTAAAGGAAGGGATATACTATTATAAAATCTTCATACTGTTTGTGAAAAGGCATAATATTATTTTAAGGGAAGTTTAAAAATACAACACTAGAGAAACACTAATAATATGGCACAAAATGCTATAACTAAACATTTATAACCAGGAGATAAATTTGAAAAGTAAGAAGATAAGCACTTCACACTGAAGTCAGGAAAGAAAGCAAGGGCAAAGGAAATGAAGGAAAAATATATCAAAAGCCCATAGCATGATTAAAAAAAAAATTTAAGCCCAACAGTAATTATATAATGTGGTAGATTAAACACAGGACATAGATTCTCATACTGGCTAAAAACCAAGACCCAACACGACTTCAAATATAAAAACCAAAAATGCATAAATAAATAAATATAAAAACCAGTTGAAAAGAACTATATTGCGAAAAAAAGATATACCACATTCCAATTTCATTTCCAACAGAAAAGATACTTAGAAATTGTCACTCTCATTCTTATTTAAAAAAAAAAAAAAAAACAGACAAATTGAATATCACCTATTTTTCATGGAACAATTAGAGCAAACCTATCCCCAAATCTGGAGAGTCAGGAGCATCTTGGAGACATAATCAAGATCTGTTTAGCTGGACAGTGCCGTAATTCACACTGGGAACATGTCAAGCCTAGTTCTGACTAATTGCTAGATACTATTTGTGGAGGATTAAAATAGCATAAGATAAATATTCTGGGGCCCATACTGATATAAATAAATAGACAAATAGGAGAGAAGAAACAGGACTCCAATTCAGGAATTTCCAAATAATTCACATAGATACTCCACCAAGGAATGTGTACAGTAACAACCCACTGTAGGTGTGGGCTGAACACAGTGACTTCTTTCCAAAGAACACAGATGGAAATGTGGAGAGGGGAGAAAAAGAGGAACTTTATAAGGGAGAACCCTGACAAATGTCACATCAGCAGGTGATGAAGGTCAACATCAGTGGTGATAAATCCTGTTGATAGCATGTACTTTTGATATAATGCAATAAAAGTGGCACATTTCTTCTGTAGTTTTCCTGCCGAAAACCGATAACCACAGCCTAATCGTGAGAAAAACTTCAGACAAATCCCAGCTGAGGGGCATGCTGCAGAATGACTGACCAGTAATCCTCAACACTGTCAAGGCCATCAAAACAAGAAAAATCTAACAAACTGTCACAACCAAGAGGAGACTAAGGAGACATGTCTATTAAAAGTAATGTGCTTTTCTAGCTGGAATTCTGGAACAGAAAAAGGAAAGAAAGGAAAAATTAAAGAAAAACTGAGAAGAAGATAGAATTTATTAGTTAATGTACCAACATGAGTTCATTATTTATGATAAATAGATCATACTAATAAAAGATGGTAATAGGAAAAGCTGGGGTGAGGGTTATATGGTAACTATACTGTCTTTCAATTTGCATATGAATCTACTTCTGTTCTGAAATAAAAATCTTGTTCAAACAAAACAACAACAGAAAAGAAACCCACAGACACAGTAGATTTCAGAATTTCCTGATCAAGTGGACTTACTTAGCTGTCTGTTAAGAGACAGAAGACTGAATTCATGGGGCAAAAGAATAAAAAAGGTAGCTGGGGTGAGGCCAATAGAAACACTTTTCCTTCATTTACCCCAAACCAAAAATGATATAAGAACTATTTCTAATTTTGTACTAGAGTTTTTAATCAAGAATGAGGCAAGAAGAAGAATGGCTAAGATTTACATTGCACTATATGAAAGGTGGTCAAATCAAACTAAACACTAATATTTTCTGCACATGTCATGTGCAATCTTAATGAAATCAGTGTTCTCAGTGGTGTCTAGGAAGCAAGCTGAAGTGTGTGGAGGGAATGGTGGACAATCTACACAGCAATAGATGTCATGGGAGGAGAGGGTGCTATTGCAGAGTATGGAGGTGTGTGGTGGGGAGGATCATGAACCCAAGAGATCAGGCTTGGAAGGAGGAAACCTTAAGCTTTTGACAGATAGTGAAGAAAACTTTTTTCTTAAACAGACCACCTTCTCTTTTTAAACACCAGGGGACCTACGTCTTATAATCTTAATGGGAGCATATGTGCACCAGAATCAAACTCCACTGCACAATAAGACACAACCCAACTATATGAAAAGAAAAAAATCACTTGCAGTGTTCCAGTGTAATAAAATAGAGGATTTTTTAAAAGAAGATATACCATGCAAATCGTAAACTCAAGAAAAATATCACTAGATCATTCCAAAAAAAAACCCTCAAATCAAAGAATATGTTTTTTAAATGTACAGTATTTCCTAATGATAGAAGGATCAATTCACCAGTAATACATTTGAATTGTGTGCCCCTAGTAATTTAGAAGGTTATCTTTTGGGGAATATATAACATAATACAGAACTTTGGATTATACATTGCAAAAAGTTTATAAACCTAAAGGAAGAAATAGACAAATCTATAATCATAGATACCACTATTGATATCCCTCTTCCTGTATTTGGTAAAACATAAGATTTGAAAAAATTAGTAAAGGCAAAGAGGATTTGAGCAATTCTATCATCCAACTTATAATAATTGACATTTAAAGAGCATGATATCCATTAATTGTTATCAAGTCCAAATAGAACTTTCAACAAGCAATATGTAAAGATGGTCCATAAAACAAGTCTCAATTAAATATCATTGGACTGAAATAAAACTGAGTATGCTATCTGATTACAATTAATTTAATTAGAAATCAATAAGAATTATATAATTTTTAAAAACCTCCAAATATATGAAAGAAAGAGAGAAGACAGAGAAGAGAAGAAAGAGAGAGAGAGGGACAGATCACAAAGCAAATTAGAAAGCATTTCAAAATGGATGATAATAGAATATTATCAAAACATATTATGGCAAGTTAAAGTAGCACTTCAAGGGAAATAAATGGATTTAGATACTCATATTTTTATCTTCTTCTTTCATCATCTCTATACTAAAGGGAAGAAAAGAAGTAAGAGAAATAAGGTTAAAAGAAAGTGTTTTTATATGTTTTTTTCTTGGCAAATGATTTGAGAATTCTCTTTCTGCTGGTTATATTAATATATCTGTGAATGTGTCTGTGTGTGTGTGAAGAGTTGTGTTTCTACCTTCCTCTTTTTGTAATTAAATGAGCGAGGGTCATAATTGATGTTTATTTATTTAGTATTTTCATGAAATATTTCAAATTTTAAATCAAAATAAGAAGTTAATGAAAACTCAGTGTTTACTTTATCCATGTACACACAGCTTCCTTTAGAAAAACCTTGGCATTATTTCATATTCATTTACGTCACTTTTTAAAGAAATAAATATTACCATCAAAGAACATTGTGTACAACTTACTAATTCTATTCCTTTAATTCCTGCTCCAGGCAGAATTAATTTTAGTATTTTTCATGCCCATTCTTATTTGTTTTAATTATTTATTTAAACATCAATTAATGTCTAAAATGTTACTTTAAACTTCATGTACACTTCCTTACTGAATATGTCATTCGGGAGTGTGCTCTTTTTTCTCAAAATATTGTTTTCACAGTTTAACATATTCCTAAATATAGCCAGATATGTGAGTTTTTGTAAATTTTCATCTTTACTTGAAATTTCCAAAAATGTCCTCTGTTTCTTTACTATTCTTCAGAATGTATGAAAGTCCCAAATACCTATTTCTGACAAAGATTGCTTTCAGCAGACAATATATTTCTATTGTGATAGATGTGGAATAATTTTTTTACTGTGGGATTAATTTGCAATTTAATTATCTTTTCTTAGTTCCCTCAAATTTAAAGTTAGTTTTATTTGAGATTTTTTTCTTGTTTCCTGAGGTAGGTTTATGTCATTATAAACTTCCGTCTTAAAACTGCTTTTATCCCACAGTTTTAAAACATTGTGCTTTTATTTTCATTTGTCTCCAGTATTTTTTATTTTCCTCTTTGATTTTCTTCAGTGAACCATTAGTTGTTTTGTAGCATATTATTTAACCTCCATATGTTTGTGTCTTTTCTAATTTTCTTCGTGTAACTGATTTCTAGTTTCATACTGTTGTGGTCGTAAAAGAAGCTTGATATGGTTTTGATCTTCTTATGCTTATTGAGAGTTGTTTTGTAGCCTAACAAGTGGTCTATCTGGCAGACACTTCCATGTGCACCTGAAAAGAATGTGTATTCTGCTGCTTTGGGATAAAATTTCCTTAAAGAAAACTCTAAGTCAATCAGGTCTAACATGTCACTTAAGACTACTGTTTCCTTATTGATTTTCTGTCTAGATGATCCTTTGATGTGAGGTATTAAAGTGCACTATCATTATTGTATTGATCTCTAGGTTTCTTTATTTCTATTAATATTAACTTTATATATTTGATGTTGTTTAGTCGCTAAGTCATGTCCAACTCTTTTGCGACCTGTAGCCTGCCAGGCTCCTCTGTCCATGGGACTTTCCAGGCAAGAATACTAGAGTGGGTTTCCGTTTCCTTCTCCAGGGGATCCTCCTGGCTTTAGGTATCAACACCACAACTCCTGCACTACAGACAGATTATTTATCACTAAGCAACCAGGGAAGCCTTGCTCCTTATATTTAGGTGCTTCTTTATTGGGTACATAAATGTTTGTAAATATTATATTCTCTTGTTGGATTGACATCTTTGTCCTAATGTAATGCTATTATTTGTTTTCTGCTAGGGTCTTTCTTTATAGTCATTTTTTTTCTGATGTAAATATGGCTACCTCAGCTTTCTTTCAATATTCATTTTCATGATATATGTATATAGATAGATGATAGATAGATAGATAGATAGATATTATTCCTTCACTTTCAGTCTGTTAGTGTCTTTGGGTTTGAAATGAGTCTCTTTAAAGGCTCATGTATTTTTTTTTAACCCATTTAACTACCTTTTCTTTCAATTGGGTAGAGGCTTCCCAAGAGGTGCCATGGTAAAACATCTGTCTGCCAATCCAGGAGATGCAAGAGACATGCATTTGGTTTCTGGGTCAGGAAGATCCCCAGGGGTAGGCAATGGAAACCCACTGCAGTATTCTTACCTGGAAAAGTCCAGGACAGAGGAGCTGGCGGGCCACAGCCCATGGGGCCCAATTGACTAGTTCAGTCCTTTACATTTGAAGTTGCTACTGAGAGGTATGCCCCGTTGCCGTTTCCTTGATTGTTTGCCGGTGGTTTTCACAGGGCTCCTCTCTTTCTTTCTTTTTTTCTTTCTCTCCTCCCTTGTGGCTTGGCTGTTCTCTTCATCGCTATGCTCGTGTTTTTTCTCTTTGCTTTTTCCTTTGTGTATTTGCTACGTTTGTGTGTGTGGTTACCTTGAGCGTCACGTGTAACATCCCATATATACAACAGTTTCTTTTAAGTTTATGGGGACTTAATTTTGAACACAAACCAAAGCTTTATACATTTAATACCACCCCCCCCCCCATGTTTTATATTTTGAAAGCACATTTGTCTTTTTATCTTGGGTATTCCTTGACTAGTTATTATATTCGTAATTAACTTTATTTGTTTCTGTCTTTTACCCTTACTACTTGATTACAAATGATTAATTCACTCCATTATCATTTCCAATTTCTGGTGACATTTTTACTTTAGTGTGTTTTCTTATTCTTAATTAGTGCCTTTTTTAGCTTAGAGAAATTCCTTCAACATTTCCTGTAAGGCCAAGTTAGTGGTGATGAATTTCTTCCGCTGTTGCTTATCTGTAGAACTCTTAATCTCTCCTTCAATTCTGAATGGCAACCTTGTGGGTATGGAATTTTGGTTGCTTTTTACTTTCAACATTTTGTACATGTCACATCACTCCTTTATGGCCTGTAAACCTTCTGGTGAAAAATCTCCTCGTATCTTTGTGGGGTTTCTCTCGTGTGTAAGGTGCTGTTATCTTTCTGCTTTTAAGATTCTCTCCTTATCCTTAACTTGTACCATTTTAGTTATAATGTGCCTTGATGGGTTTCTATTTAGGTTCCTCTTATTTGAACTCCCTGGGCTTCTTGGACATGGTTGTCTTTTTCCTTCCCAAGGTTAAGGAAGTTTTCAGCTATTATTTCTTTAAATATCTTTCTAGCACTTTTCTGTATGTTCTCCTTCTGGAAGGAGGAGTAATGCAAGTGTAATCAGCTTGATGTTTTCCCAGAGGTCCCTTGAAGTATCCTCATTTCCTTTAATCCTTTCATTTGCTATGCTATCTGGGCATTTTCCATTGCTTGTCTTTCAACTCACTGATTTCTTCTTCTGTTTCATCCATTCTGTTGTGAAAACCCTCAGGTGTATTTTTCATTTCAGTTATATATATAAAATAAAAGTTACATATATATGTTTCATATATATTTTTTATATTTTCTACCTCTATGTTGAAGCTCTTAATGTGTTCCACCATTCTTATTCTGAGATCAGTGAGCATCTTTACGACTTATATTTTGAGTTCTTTATCAGGCAGGTTGCTTTTTCTCCATCTCATTCAGGTGATTTTCCTGGGGTTTTGCCATGTTCTTCGAGTTGGAACATATTCCTCTGTCTTCATTTGCCAGTTTCTCTGGGATTGCCTATAAATGTCAGGTGAAGTATCTACATTTTGCAGTCCCGAGGGAGTGGTTCTGTTTAGAAGCAGTTTTTTCTGTGCGGCCCAGAAGTGTGATCTCCTCTTGCCTCCAAAGCCAGGCACTCGCTGGATTTTGCTGGTGTGGGCGGCGTGTGCCCACCGGCTGTGCCGGGGCTGTGGCTGCCGGGAGACCACTCACCCCGCTGGGCTGGGCGTCACAGAAAGGGGAGAGCTGCGTGCCCACTGCCGTTGTGCTTGGTCTCTGCACGCGGTGGTGGGGCTGAGAGCTCACCTCTTCTGTCTGCAGACCAGTCTTTGTGCAGGGTGGGTGTGAATTCATGGGGGCTTCAAGGATGAGGCTGCTTTTCTCAGGAGGTCATATGTTCTATCTGTTACATATTGACAAAGGGGTTCTGCCACATATAATATTCACCCAAGTTTAATTCTACCCCATCATCCCTTCAAATTTGTTTAGCAATTACTCTCTTCACTTGCTATTTATTTATAGACCATTCTTATTTTTACTTTGCTTTTTAGGACTTGAAAAAGTTGCTAGCACCTTTAACCTTGCTTTATCTATCCCTCCTTCAATCCTTTTGTCATAATCTTATCCACAGCTCTTTTATGACGTTGTTATACATATACATAGCTCTTAGGTAATGAGGTGCTAAGACTGGCCATGGCAAGCCAACATCAGCCTTATAGTTATTCTAAGAGAGCCTATCTCATCCCAGATCTGTGACGTGGGGGCCATTATGTTCTTCTCCAAGTAATAATAGAATAGAGTCTCTTTCCCTGTCTGTCTATATTACCTTAAATCTTTTACTAAACAAGTCTAATACTCAGATAGCTTTTTTGATTCCTTTTTTCTTCAGTTATGCCTCACCAATATCTATGTCAGTGATAAAAAATATTTTTATTCTGTCTTTAAACACCAAGTAAAGCTAAAACTGTGATGACTGACTTATAATAACATAATGACTAAGTGGATTATAATTTATTTTTCTACTTACTATATAAATCAGTAAACTTAGATTATTTTTATCTCTAATGTAAATACTTTTTAACTTATTAACATATGATTCTTGCTTAGCTTAGAGGTACCCTCTTTATCTTTTTATGAAATTTCTTTGGTATTCAGTTTTTTAACATATGATTTTCCTTTCTGGAGATCCAAGAAATATTTTCAAGGAATCCACAAAAACTTATATTCAATTTTAAAAACATTGTAGAGGAGATTAAAATTATTTCCTGTAAAGTCATGTTAAGAAGAAATAACTTCTGTGAAGAATTATGGTGGCTGAATTTGGTTAGAAGGGGATATCTGAAGTTTATAATGAAAGAAGTAAAACGGACGATTTCTGTTACTCCTTAATTCCCAAGCTCATTGTTAAAGGGCACTATCACCAACACATAAAGTAATTTTGGAGAGCAAGAGGAAGGGACAAAACCAGCAGTGTGTCTTTTCCTGTACCTGTTATTTGCTGTCTCTGACTATTCCATGTTCTCCCAGGCACAAACTTCCTACTTCCTCAACTCTAGTGTGACAGGCACATTTGTTATCTGTGACCTTAGTGAACATCCAGTCTAGGTCAGAGATTTTCCTCTTAAGAAACTAAAAATTCTGCAGGAACACCAGATAAATATTTTTCTTTTCTACTTGAGAATGAGGAAGTGTTTTACTAGGAGTCAAACAGAATTAATAGAAAACTATCTTTTTTCTTTTGCAAACAATATAAAATCCAAATCTTATAAACTGATATGATTAATTGGTTACTTTATTAACTAATATTATAAATTAATTGGCTAATAGAAACATTATCATTATTAATTGGTAAATAACCATTTTAGAGTCAGCTCGGAATTATTTTCTAGTCGACCATACTAACTTCTCTGTCTAAATTCCTTTTTCTAAAGATGGAAAAAATTATAATTTCTACCCTAAGGTTGTTTTGAAAGTTAAATGAGACAGTGTTTATAAATTGCTTAATATAGTGTCTACAACATCTTAATCTTTCAATACATGTTAACTCATTTTTTTATTATTATCTCAAGATTGTTTTTAT
This sequence comes from Dama dama, assembly GCF_033118175.1. Lineage (NCBI taxonomy): Eukaryota > Metazoa > Chordata > Mammalia > Artiodactyla > Cervidae > Dama > Dama dama. The sequence goes on from NC_083689.1 coordinate 105,922,166, forward strand.
ATAATAACCCAAGGGTATTTTAGGATTACACTATGATATGTTAGCTATTTGTTTGCTTCTTGAGTACATTATTTGATATAAAATCATAGAAAATATATAGTAACTACAGGTAAAAGTAGGTTACAAATAGGAAAACAAAGTATTCAAATAGGAAACAAAGCCATGTTTCACAGTTATTGATGCAGTACTAAAGTAGGTGAGAAAATAGAGCCCGACATAAATGCAGTTTCTTCTTTAATGCAGTCCTTCATTGTCCAGGACTCCTAGGTCAAAAGGATTCAAAATAACAGTTACAGACTAGTGGGTCGCTAATTCTAAAATCAAAAAAGTATAAAGTACCCACAATTCTCATTTCAAGCATGCTTCAAGCAGGGTAGGCACTGAATGAAGCTAAAAGACTTAATAAGTGTTCTAAAACAGATTACACATAATAACCAAGAAAGATGATAGGAGTCACTGTTACATTGTGTTTCTACACTGAAATTCTCCAAACAATGCCTAGTTGTCATTTGCTGATTAAAGATTAGTCATCTTGGATAAAAATAGCCTGTTAAACTCTGACAGTCACAATTTTCTTATGGAATAGTCCTTTTTAGTGACACATTTTGGAACGTTATTGCAATTTTCAAGGTAGGAAAAAGAAAGTGCTCAGACTCGGGTTTTTAGACTAAGTCTCTAAAAGGAAGGAAAGAATAATTCAATTTATAACTGTTTAAAGGAAGTATAGTTCACCAGAGATCTGGCTAAAAAGAAGACATTCTGGTTAATAGCAACATTATCCCATGATCATAAAGAGGGACCTGCCATTTATTATGTTAATGTGTACCAACTGATGAAGGAATTGGATACAGTGTGCATCTCTCTCCAGACAAGGGTAACAATAGGAAATTTGATCATGACATATTTGCAGGGAGATCAACATGTTGGGATAGGTAAAGGGGTAACACGAGAGGTAATTTGATTTCGTGAACTCCAAATGACTTTGGAGACTACACATGAAATTTTGTTAGTGGTCACAACGAGGTTGGAAAAGCCAAAGATCAAACTCCATACCTTCTGGCTGGATTGTGTTTCTTTGTCTTTTCCTTATGACATCAAAAGATGCATTCAGTCTCCGAGAAAGAAATTTTTCATTGAAGTGAAACTTAATAAAATAAATAATGCAATAACATTGTTTGGAAGCTCATGTGTGTCCACTTAATTTGTCATTCTTCTGTATGCAGGAAAGAGATACCCATTATCTCTTTGTTCTTTACTGGACAAGCTAAAATAGCCATGAAGTCTTCAAGTTGGTAGGAACAAATAATATGAAGTATAGAAAAAAACTAGTTAAAAGGTTAAGTGAATGATAAGTGGAAAATTAAATGTAAAGGCAGACAAAGATGAGCCTTTTCAGAACGCTAATCATAGAAACAAGTACCTCAGTGAGAGAAAGATATTCATGGTAAAAGAAATAATGCATAAAATGTTATTTTATGCAATCAAAATAGTTAACAATCCCCATTTTTCTCCAGAACTGAATCTAAATTTCCTACAGTCTAAGTTTACCCACTTCTTACCATTTCTCTAGTTAAATAGCTTATTCAAGGAAAACTGTTCAATGTGTTATCCCTTAATATATTCTTGAGTATGTCCTCATCTTAGTATTGGCCCATTTTTTATGCCTTTTCCCCATACTCAGCTAAACTCTGCCTTTTCTTCATGATGCAGGTCAAGACTCATTTCATCTTTAAAATTTCCCTTATTATCTCATCCCATAGAATTCTATCCCTCTTTCAGTTTCCCCTAGTGATTGTTAAGATCTATATCATTAGCTTTGAAACCAGCCCTAGAATGAGGACCTTGGAGAGTTGTATTTGGGGTCCTGACATTTACTGCTGTACTTTATATAGATAGATATGTAGTAATTATTTTATAGGTAAAGATGCTGTGATTGAAATGAAATGCAGTACAATTTTATATCTACTTTTATACTACTTTCAGGACATTCTACAAGGACTTGTCACTTGACACACCTAGAGAGTCCTAAAGTCGACAATAGGAGTAAATCTTTGTATCATTCTAAATTCTATTATAGTGAGAGGGATATTCTTCTTTAGAAGATGGAATGAGATAATTTCAAAAATGAATTAAACTTCATGTATCTACTTATAAAGTGGGGCTTCCCAGGTAGCTCAGTGGTAGAGAATCCACCTACCAAGCAGGAGATTCAGGTTTGATCCCTGGGTTAGGAAGATCCCGTGGAGAAGGAAATGCCTACCACTCCAGTATTCTTGCCTGGGAAATCCCATGGAAAAAGGAGCCTGGCAGGCTACAGTCCACAGGGTTTCAAGAGAGTCAGACATGACTTGGTGACTAAACAACAACTTATAAAGCATCTAATTAGAGGTTATTATGCACTACGTAGTAACTGGCAAAAAATCAATGACTGCAGAATATTCAACTATCATTCTATTTTTCTTCAAATAGAAGAAAACTTTTGTTTGTCCTATCCCATGTTAATAATTCCACAAGTAGAAAATAAACAGATTTTTAAAATGCATTAACTTTATAACAATATTTTAAGCCACGTTCTTTAGCTAGAAAGAATTTTTAAATTTAAAATTTTTCATGGTTTAAAATGTTTAAATTGTTGCTGATTTTTACAACTGAAATGAAAAGTTAAATAATCTGCACATTTTGTATTATATGTGAAGTGAATAATTTCCTACACAATTATTGATTGTTAGGAAACTGCTAAAATAATAGACATAAAGTTATCAAATTAGAACTGAGCTGACTTGCAGCAGCAGTAGAGGTAAATGAATGACCAAAGAAAATATTCCATGGTATCTGCTGAAAAGTTTTTGGCTTATCCGTTTGTTTACAGCCAGAAGCAAGTGCCATTCAAATGACCAGAAGAAAGTGACTCATTTTTCCATGTGAAACTTTAAACCCTCGGCCCATCACTGAGGCAGGGGTAATACTGATGTCTGCAGTGTAAGGCACAGCACACAGAGGCAAGGGGATCAAGAAAAACTCCGTGTAAAACAAAAAGGACTCCCCGAGTCGGCCATAACGCACATGGTTTTTCCCTATCCCTGGGTCGGAAAGATCCTCTGAAGGACATGGCATCCCACGCCGATACGCTTGCCTGGAGAATCTCTCGGGCTACAATCCACTGGGAAGCCCTGCAGGGGATTCTCTCCTGCAGAGAGTCAGACACGACTAAAGCGACCGCACACTCACACACTCCCACACAACGATCACAGACCCCCTTTTGTGACTGAGGGAGGGGAAGACTTGTTTCGTTATTAAAGCGTGGTTCGAATATTTTCTCTGAGAGCCTCTTGAGGGCTCTCTGAGTTACATAGTAGTTTGGCAGACTCCTGAGGTATGAGGGTGTTCTCCATGGACTGTTTTTTCCATCCTCCAAACTCTAGCATAGAGCAGCAGGGGTGAGCCATAATTATAGAAAGCCAGTCAATCAGCCCCAGCCAAATGCACATTAAGATAGTGCCATGGAGAAGAGTATAGTATTTTTAGGTTCACATAACTCTTTTCTCTACAATTTTGTGTCAAGGATATAGTATGTCCTTATTTCTAAAATAAATGAAAATACTGTATTTAAATGATCCCATAAATGATGTCAAGTAATGGAAAACAATGGTTGCATTGCCTGATAAACATAAGTAATAGCTGAGGATGGCATCAACATATGAGCTCTCAGAGACTACCTACAGGCTAGGAGCGAGTCCTCCCAGTAGATAAGCATCTAAATTCTAAGTCACATGGTATAAAGGGGACAAATAGATTTCCAGTGAGGCAAATCTCATACATACATATTCCTGTTTGAACATAACTAACGTTGCATCCTGTCCTGGTAGAATTTAACTACTTGTTTTCACAGTATTTCTGTTCTCCTCAGCTCACTATTTGCTCCGTGAGGACAGCGATTTTGTCTGTTTTGTTAACTGCGGAACACTGAGCCCCTAGAGAAGTCTCTGACACATAGCAAGGGCTCGGTAAATATTTATTAAATAAAAGACCTCGAGAGAAATGGGTGTCTCCCTAAACCTGGCCCGCAGCCTGTTGCTCAGCAGAACCTCTAACGAGCTAGTCATCTGCTTTGTTCCTGACTCTGTACTTGTTCTCAACTTACTCTGTCTTTGCGCAATGAAACGGATGTTTGTGTCTCCCCAGGTTCATTATGCTGAAACCCTAATGTCCTGGCGTTTGGGCCTTTGGGAACTGCTTAGGTCAGGAGCATAAAGGCCTCATGATTGGGTGAGGAGAGGAAGAGAACTATCCATTTCTGTCTCTTCACCAGTTGGAAAGAGAAAAGGACAGTCTACAAATTAGGAAGAGGGCCTTTACCAGGAATCTGACCATGTTGGCACTATGATCTCAGATTTCCATCCTCCAGAACTGTGAAAAACAATTGTTTGTTCTTTACGCTGCCTGGTCTATGATATTCTATTAGAGCAGCCCACATTGTCTAAGACACTTTGCCTATCCAGAAATCCCACCCAACCTTCAACTTCTACCATTATCATATAGAAATATCTGATTTCTATATTACAGAAATCATGAATTGCCATAGATTCATATTCAGAAATACATACTGTGACTTAATTGAACTCTTGTTGTTCAGTTGTCCTGGTGTGTCTGACTCTTTGTGACCCCATGGACTGCAGCACACCAGGCCTCCCTGTCCCTCACCATCTCCTAAAATTTGCCCAAATTCGTGTCCATTGCGATGGTGATGCCATCCAGCCATCTCGTCCTCTGATGTCCTCTTCTCCTTCTGCCCTCAATCTTTCTCAGCATCAGGGACCTTTCCAATGAGTGGGCTGTTCACATCAGGTGACCAAGATACTGGAGCTTCAGCTTCAACATCAGTCCTTCCAACGAGCATTCAGGGTTGCTTTCCCTTAAGATTGACTGGTTTGATCTCGCTGTCCAGGGGACTCTCCAGAGTCTTCTCCAGCACCACCCAGGGTTCAATCCCTGGGTCAGTTCAAAGGCATCAATTCTTTGGCGCTCTGCCTTCTTTATGGTCCAGCTCTCACAAACGTTTGTGACCACTGGGATGACCATAGCCTTGACTATATGAACCTTTGTCAGCAGAGCAATGTTTTTGCTTTTCAAAACACTGTCTATGTTTGTCATAGCTTTCCTGCCAAGAAGCAAACATCTGATTTCATGGCTGCAGTCCCCATCCTCAGTGATTATAGAGGCAAAGTAGAGGAAATCTGTCATTATTTCCCCCTTCTCCCCGTTTGTTTGCCATGAAGTAATGGGTCCGGATGCCATGAGCTTAGGTTCTTCTTTTTTTAATATTTACTTTTAAGCCGGCTTTTTCCCACTTCTCCTTCACCCTCATCAAGGTGCTCTTTAGTTCCTCTTCGTTTTCTGCCATTAGAATGGTAGCATCTGCATATCAGGTGTTGATGTTTCTCCCACCTATCTTGATTCCAGTGTGTAACTCATCCAGCCTGGCATTTCTCATGAGGTGCTCAGCATGTAGCTTAAATAAACGGAGTGACAACAGACAGCCCTGTCATACCCCTTTCTCAATCCTGCACCCCAGTCAGTTATTCCATACAGGCTTCTAAGGAGACTGGTAAAATGGTCTGATATTCCCGTGTCTTTAAGAGCTTTCCACAGTTTGTTATGATCCACACAGTCAAAGGCTCTAGTGTAGTCGATGAAATAAAGGTAGAAGTTTTTCCCGAATTCCCTTGCTTTCTCTATGATTCAGTGAGTGTTGGCAATTGGATCTCTGGTTCCTCTGCCTTTTCTAAAGTAACTGAGCTCTACTGTGCTCAGAAATGTTGGTGCTCTCCCCATTCTTCCACTTAACAATATTGTTGAGTAACTACCATCTGTTGGCCATTATTTTAAGGACTTTGGGGCATATCAGAGAACAACAAAGAATCCTAATGTTGAACAGGGAAGGGAGACAACAAATAAGTAGATTACCTAGTATGCCAGAAGGAGGAAAAGAATTAGAACAGGGTAAAGGGGATGGGAACTGCCAGGCTGAAAGTTCAGACACCTGTACTATAAATAGGATGCAGAGTAGGTCATCAAGACTTGAGATTGTGGGAATACATGGAAGTTGTGCAGGAGATAATCACGTAGATCTCTGGGGTGAGTGCATCCCAGGCAAGGTGTATATTTGAAGTTGAAGAGCATCCCTGGTGAACTGAACAAAATACAACATGGCAAAGTGGCTAAAGCGCCATGTGCAGAGGAAGAGGAGTAGGAGATGAGGTCAAGGAGAGAACAGGAAGCCAGATTACACAGAACCTGAGGCCGACCTTAAGGACATAATCTTCTTAAGAAAATGGTTCTCACCGTAGGATGGTTGCTTTACAATGCTGTGTTGGCTTCCACTGTACAAAAAGGTGAATTAGCTATAAGCACACCATAGCTTCCCAGGTGGCGCTAGTGATAAAGAATCCGCCTGCCAGTGCAGGAGGCGTAAGAGATGCGGTTCAATCCCTGGGTCAGCAAGATCCCCTGAGACCCACTTCGTTATTCTTGCTTGGAGAATCTCAGGGACAGAGGAGCCTGGCGGGCTCTAGTCCATAGGGTCGCAAAGAGCTGGACACAACCGAAGTGGCTTAGCGCACCCGCCTTGTCTCGGGTCCCACCGTGGGAAGAATTAGCCGAGATGACATGTTCAGGCTATCTCACCCCATGTTTTGTGGTTAACGACTGTGTAAGAGCTGAGCTCATTTATAGCACTGTGCATGCGCGGCACGAGGTGCTTGCTTGGTCATGAGACACTTCCTGCTGTGAGGATGTCTGAGCTCCACCCGGAAAGGGGGAAGCGTTTACTGCTGCGTTACGGCGGGGTCCGTTGAGCCGGCCAGGAGAGAGGACCGCTAAGGCTGCTGCAGCAGCCAGGACAGAATAAACCCGTCTGCAGGAACTACAGCTCCTGGGGTCTTCCTCTGAGCTCGCGCCAGTTTGCCTACCCTGGGTTCAGCGAACAGTGCGGACAGTGTGAACTGCAAGGCAATGGACACGGCCAACAGGATCAGCAAAACCCCCGCCCCCAGCACCCCCCACCCCACCCCACCCCACCCCTCCAAGTCATCACAGGGCGCGGAGCGAGGTCCCCGAGCCTACAGCGGCTTCCCGCTAGCTATCTATTTCACTCACGGCAGTGCATCTATGTCAATGCTACTCTCGCAGTTCAACCAGTCCCACTCTCTCCTTCCCCACCCCTGCCCTGAGAGGACGTCATCTTTCCTTTGAGTCAAGAGGGTTTGATCTAACTGAGCTGCTGAAACAAGCCTAGGAAAACGCCGTGACACGAGCATCTGCTGTGGACACAGCGCTCTGCGGCCAGTCCCGCGTGGACTGGCCAAACCATCTGGGAGCCTTGTCAGGCAGCACTGTTGCCTTCGCAGAGCTCTACAGGAAGAGAGCTGCAAGACCAGTCTTTCACTCTCTTAGGTAAAGCCTTATCCGTAAGAAAGACAACACTGTTTAGTGGATGAGACCACAGGCTCTGAAATCGAGCTGCATGGGTCTGCAAACCAAATCACCATATACTACTTTCAAACCTTCAGTTTCCTCATTTGTAAAATCCCCACTTCCTTGAGGAGGGGGAGATGATGTAAATATTAAATGTGAAATTGTATGAAAGGCACATAGTACCCTATCATCTGGGAACAAAATTACAAGTCACTTGTATCCATCTGAGACCATATGGCAGTTGTAAGAATTTAAGGAGAGAGTCTGGCCAGTACATACAGTAAGCGCTCCATAACATATATAATTGCATACCACTAGTATTGCTGTTAGCAAAACCAGCTTTCAAAATACATTATTAAACATTATGCATTTTCAGGCAATAATTTAATGCACTCTATTGTATTTAGCATGCAGAATGAAAATGACAATTACAATAATTACAATTACCATTTTAATCCAGTGTAGTTCAACAAAAGATTAGATACTTGTATGAACGCTAATAATGTTTGCAGAAAATTCATGACAAAAGAAATTGCAGGCATCTAGAATCTAAAGGGCCAGAGAAATAACATAAATGAGAAACATTCATAGTCGTTTATAGCATTCCACTTAAATGCTGCTTTTGTTTCAATGGATATTTTTCCTGAAACATACTGTGTATTTCATATTTGGAGATGATATGTCACTAAGGCCATATAAAAAGAGATAAAATTGTCCTTTGGCCACCTCATTTCCCACCCCAGTCATACTCCATGCTCAGGAATCAAAGAAACCTCAATGGAATATTCCCAGTAGTCATTTTTTCAAGTCAACTAAGTACTTAATCAGCTTCTAGGAAAGATGGATGCCAGGCATTACTTGAGTTTTATCACAATTTTGCAAATTCTAAAATAGATTGGCATCTTGGTAAATTGCAATCTCAATATGGGTAATATTATTTTCCCTTTATTAATTGGTTTGCAGTGAGCAACCTATCATTTTATCTTTGCCTAGATGTTCTAGAGATTTTGCCTTTATATTAAATGTCTAAATTTATTATTGAAGAAGGAAATGGCAACCAACTCCCATATTCTTGACTGGAGAATTACATGGACAGAGGAGCCTGGCAGGCTATAGTCCATAGGGTCACAAAGAGTCAGACACAACTGAGCGACTCTCTCTTACAAATGTATTATTTTCTCTTTTCACAATTTATGACTGTATTTGGTTCATTTTCAATAAAACTTAATGACTAAATTAAAAAGGTTAATCAGGTTTAAATAAAGATGAGGGTGACATTTCTTCCATATTTGTCTGGCTCCCAACCTGCTAACTTTGAATTCTGCCTTCTGTGAAAATTATGCCCTCTAAAAACGAGTGTTATGAAAAGGGCCATATGGGGCAAAATTGAGTTTTGGCATCCAAAATGGTAAGGATATTTTTAAATAAAAACTTTATAACAAATGAGGTAGCCATTTCATTACCATTTTAGGTAGGGGTCACTGCTTTTCATTTGGATGAAAAGAAGCTAAAAAGAAAATCCCAAGAGAAAATATAACATCAGAATACTTTGCTAAACACTAAAAAATGGGAATAAGACAGTAACATGAGGTCTATACTGAATCCCATTGAAGGCTGTAATTAGCCCACGCTTCAGTATTTTGTACAATACAATGAAGCACTATTTTACCCAATATATCTTAATTAAAAGCAAAAACACAATGAAACACAAAGCTACCATCAAAGAGGCGTTATTGGCACTTACATAATACAGAAGATGGGGAAGGATTTTGTTTTCTTTGTTTGGCAAGAAAATTGGAACTAGGCATTCTATTTTTCACACAGCTCTCAATATAGAAGCATTTGTGAACCAAAAATTTCATTTGTACTGTAAATTATATGGATGAAAGCCACAGAGAAAGAGATAGTTTGTTGTTTTATAATTCAAGACTAGTAATGCTTGGATTTCTTTTCTTTCTCTTTTACAAAGAAACTAATTATTGAAAGCTTGGTTTTTACCACAATAAGAGAGTTAGTTAAATATTCTAATGTACATGTTTTATATTCCTTTTTTTCTCTAGAATGCATTAATTATGCAGTAACATTAAAATATACACACAAAATAATTTTCTTGTCACCTCAGTTTTAAATTTTGAGTATAAAAGATACCAGAGCTCTCCACTGTGGTTTATTCTTTGTACTGTAATAAAACAAGGGAAGAAAAACAATAAAGTAAATGCTAGCTTATAACAAATTATGGACAAATTCTCCCCTGAGAATCTTGTTATATCTATACTTAATGTAAGCAGTAAAAATGGTAAAATGAAGATGACTCAATACCATCAAATATCTTTGATGTGACCACTCATACAGAGATTTTGTTCCACTTTAATGAGATGGCTGAAGAGTGAAAACAAAAATACAGTTCTAAATTATTCATATGAAGAAAGACAACTCAATAGTTATACTAGAGTCAACCATAAGACAAACTATAAGGAATGTCTGAAGATCTTTTTTCACCTTCTATTTGATATCTATATTGTTATTTCTAGCAAACCCTTCAAGGATTTTGTGTAACAGCATGCCCAAAATTCTCTAGCTAAGCTTCAGCAGTATGTGAACCGAGAACTTCCAGATGTACAAGCTGGGTTTACATAAGGCAGAGGAACCAAAGATCAAATTGCCAACATTCACTGGATCATAGAGAAAGCAAAAGGACTACACTAAAGCCTTTGCCTGTGTGGAGCAGAACAAACTGTGGAAAATTCTTAAAGAGATGGGAATACCAGACCATCTTACTGTCTCCTGAGAAACCTGTATGCGGTTCAAGAAGCAACAGAACCAGACATGGAACAATGGACTGGTTTTAAATTGGGAAAGGAGTACAAGAAGACTGTATATTATCACCTTGTTTCTGTAACTTCTATGCATCATGTGAAATGCTGAGCTGGATGAATTACAGGCTGGAATCAAGGTTGCCAGGAGAAATATCAGCAATCTCAGATATGCAGATGATACCACTCTAATGGCAGAAAGTGAAGAGAAACTAAAGAGCCTCTTGATAAGAGTGAAAGAGGAGAGTGAAAAAGCTGGCTTAAAACTCAGCATTTAAATAACTAAGCTCAGGGCACCTGGTCCTATCACTTCATGGCAAATAGAAAGGGGAAAAGTGGCAACAGTGGTAGATTTTATTTTCTTAGGCTCCAAAATCACTGTGGACCAAGACTGCAGATGTGAAATTAGAAGATGCTTGCTCCTTGGGAGGAAAGATATGACAAACTTAGACAGCATATTAAAAAGCAAAGAAATCACTTTGCTGACAAAGATCCATATAGTCAAAGCTATGGTTTTTCCAGTAACCATGTACAGATGTGAGAGTTGGACCATAAAGAAGGCTGAGCACCGAAGAAGTGATGCCTTCAAATTGTCATACTGGAGAAGACTCTTGAGAGTCCCTTGGACTGCAAGGAGAAGAAACCATTCAATCCTAAAGGAAATCAACCCTGAACATTCATTGAAAGAACTAATGCTATAGCTCCAATACTTTGGCCACCTGATGAGAAGAACCGACTCATTGGAAAAGACCCTGATGCTAGGAAAGATTGAAGGCAAAAGGAGAAGAGGGTGACAGAGGATGAGATGGTTAGATAGTATCACCGATTCAGTGGACATGCGTTTGAACAAACTCTGGGAGATAATGAAGGACAGGGAAGCATTGCATGCTGCAGTCCATGGCTTTGCAAAGAGTTGGATGTGACTGAACAACAATGCCTTACCAACTAGGGAACAAAATGAACAATGATATACCAGCTGACTATTTCCACATAGAGTGCCATAATTCATAAATGAATCTCTCTAAATTGCTATAAAACTTTGACTATGAGGGTTGGCTCATTCTAAATGTTCTTGAAAAATGGAAAGAAGAAGAAAAGTACAGCTTATCATTTTTATAGTCTAGAAACACTAAATACAAATGAGGATGCACAAAGATGATCTGATTTTTGCCAAATAGATTTTTCCCATATAGATAGTAACAAAGGGAAGACCAGAACTTGACATATCTATTTGCCAAACTCTTTTCTTCAGTGTCAGCTTTACAATGATGAAATGTTTTTTACCATCCAAATCTGCAAAAGATAAGCCAAATAATCATGTCAATCAGAAACTTGTGAATTATGATCCAGAGCCTATCCTGCCCCTGTATATCACCCTGCTAACCATTTCCCTGCTCATTGCTTTATCACATAGTGGAAAAGCAGACCCCAAAAATGTCCCAAGGAGAACAGGAAAATTAGACTCTTCAGTGAACAGCTCATAACTTATCTGTGTCTGTGGTGAGGATTATGAGAACTAAATGGAGCGAAGCCAAGACTGAGGAATTTTGGGTCCAAAATGAGATAAGAAGTTTGGATGGACACTGAAGAACTAAAAAACTCAAGTTTAATGAGTCTGTCTGAACCTACGTGACATATAGCCTTGATTTTGGCAAAATTAGATTAGATCATCGAAGTGTTGATCTGATAAATGTGTCTACAATATTGGGATAGAAATCACATAAAAATCCATTAGTACAACATTTAGATATGTCACAAATACCTAAATCATCTAGCATTCTATATTCATGATGATTTTATCACAATGTAGCAGAATGCATTGTTAAGGTATACACTTTGTTAGGTTAACATATTGATGATAAAAACTGCATTCAAACCAGGGCAGTACCTACTAAAGGTCTGTCTGTCTAAGAAGTGAGCTGGTTAGAGAAGCAAATGGAGAAGCAAAAATGAGGAGAGAAGTTGAAGTCTAAGTAGATGGTGCACATAAACCACATATCCACGAAAGTGAAAGTGAAAGTCGCTCAGTTGTGTCTGAGTCTTTGCGACCCCATGCACTGTATAGAGAAGGGAGTTCTCCAGGCCAGGATACTGGAGGGTGTAGCCTTTCCCTTCTCCAGCAGATCTTTCAGACCCAGGAATTGAACCAGGGTTTCCTGCATTACAGGCAGATTCTTTACCAGCTGAGCTCCCAGGGAAGCCCCTTATATCCATGAAGTAGTCTCCAGTGCTATTCACAGAAAGAAATCTCCCTGACCCCAATCTACAGAGGAAAAGCAAAAGAGAGTGTGGAGAAAAGAAGAGTCATCCTGCTTCATTCCTTTTAGCCTCCCTCTGTGTTTGTTTATTCCTATTCATGAATTCAACAGGGAAAGATCATCTCTGGAGGCAGAGCATCCTGGTTACTCTGGAGAAGTGCTGCAGTAGTGACTTGTATAGTTTCTATACTGGTGTTTTTAGGGGACAAAATCTTCATGAGACAGTCTTAAGTTTGCTTTTGGAGCCAAAATAATCTATTACATTTTACTTTTTCAGTTAAATGAAGTATCTACTTTCTGATTTTCGTAACAGGTTATATGTTTGAGAAATCAATTGTAAAAACTACAGCAGAGTGAATTTCATAGCAATATCTCTGTGGCTCTTTTGAGCCAAAATTTCCAATTTACCAAATCTCAGAGTTATTGGGCCATTTTTGTGTATAGAAAATCTTAAGTCAGGGAGGGATGCCATCTTTGTATAATTTTCATGCCCAAAGCCTGGCAAGATGACTGGTATGTAGTAGGTACTTAAAATAAATGATGAATGAATATGTGTGTAAACATGGTAAGTTAATCCTAATGTGATGAAACTTGAAAGGGTTTGCTTTTATTTTTAATTTCTTTTATGTCAGGATTTAAAGGCATATAGATTTTCTACCATATACTTTGTACACTTTCTCTCTGTCCATTTGCTCTGATATTTGGGATAGCTTAAAGATAGTAATTGACTTATTATGAATTTTATGATACCTCCAGAATTTAATTTGCAAATTGAAACTTTGGTCTTTATCATACTTATCCTGGGTGATCTACTCACATTTATACATATTTAGATACATTGGTAAATAATAACCTCCTTTTTCCAAATTCGAATTCAAAGAAATCTCTGCCTTTTCCCTTCAGACATACATATATAGTCATTTGAGTCTCTTCTATCTCACACACACTAAAACAGCCATGGCAGAACTTGAGATGTAAGTTGAATAACTAGAGGATTTAAATTTTGTAGGATAAAATGGGTATATATGCAAGTAATCTTTGAATTTTATATACACACACACACACACACACACACACACACACACACATATATATATATAGTGACTACTATTTCCCTAATAACTAAGTTTGGTTCTCATCAAGATTGTTGAGATTTCAAGCAGGGGCTTTACGCTGGCTTGTTCCTTTTTAACCAGAGTCCCTCTTTATTCTAAGGAGTTTGACAAATGAGTGCAGGATGGTGAGCAAAGGCAGCCTGAACACTGTCTTCAGAAAACCTCCGTGAGGATCTGTCACCATCATGGCTGCAAAAACACTCTAGTCTGAGAGGAAACCAAATGAAATAGTAAAGAATCGTCCTGTCATCTGAGCACAGATATGTGTTGGGAATGAATGTGTTTCCTGTCTTAGTCTGGTCAGACTGCCGTAACAAAATACCACAGATCGGGTGGTTTGAACAACAGAAATTTATTTTCTCACCGTCTGGAGTCTGGAAGGCGCACGGCCGCGGTGCCGGCGTCGTCCGTTTGTGTGACGGGCTCGGCTCGCTTCCTGGCTCCCAGACGGCCATCTTGCCCCTGCGTTCTCACAGGTGGAGAGAGAGAGATGATTCTCTTCCTCCTTTTTTTAGGCCACTAATCACATCTGATTAGGACCCTACCCCAAAGTGCCTCTTAAAAAACTCGTAACTCCTAAATATAGTCACATTAGATGTCAGGGCATCAACATATGAATTTCAGGAAACAATTCAGTCCATAGCACTTTCCCTTTAACTAATCTCCCTCGAACAGACCACATGGGATAAAGGAATGCATGCAGACTAAGAGAAAGACAAAGTCAGAATCCGTTTTAGGATAAAGGGTGTCTCCTAAATTGAAGTTCTGCTGTACCTGGAATCCTGGCTTTGCAATAATACGGATCCGACGAGGGTAGATATTGGGGAATTGTGGTCTAGTAGATGTTCCTTACAAAATTGTTGAAATAAATCAACAAGTATTTTTCTCTGATTTTAAGTTGGTTTTAATTTAGTCTTCAAGTTATCCCTCCTAGGAGATTCTGAGCATCTGAAAATAGCCATCATGTTTTTTCCCATTTTAATTTCCTCAGCCTACATCTGAGTGCGCCCCAGCCCCTTCCCTCAGCCTGCTGCCTGCTGCCTCTAATGCTACTGCGCTAAAGCGCTAATGTGCTGCTCACTTCAGTGAGATGCTTGCTGCATATCTTGCTTTCATTTCCTGTTCTATTTGCTATAAACATAGTTATTTCCATTCTGTTGCTTTCAGTCACATATGGCATTTTGAAACAGTTAAATAAAGAGATTATCAATATTAGATCTATCTCAGCTGTAAAACCTACATTTATGGAGAAATATGATCTATTCAATTTCATTTCTGAAAGCCTAGCATCCCAGTGATGGTCATAAATTCACATGATTACCCTAAGCATTAGATTTTGCATTTGGATCACTATTTAACTAGAAGGAGAAATCAAACATTCATGCAAGCAAAGAAGCAGCTCCCTATTAATGACATGTGCAAAGAAACTGAAAAATACAAATGATTCTGACAAAGATCATCCATAAAACTTGACACCCAAACAAAATGACTCCGTAATATCTCCTTTTGGGACAGACAACGTGAAAAGAATATTAACATTTTGCAAAATTCAACATTTTTCAGGAAATCTCTTTCTCTTTCATTAATTAACTGAAATAATAGCAAAAATGATACATGCTTTTGTCATAAAAATGCTGCATACGTATTGACAACGTTTAATTGAAAACTTCCTGAAATGCCTTCAAAAACATCAATTATTTAAAATATAATATTGTTATTGTCTGACTCAGATTCTAAGGAATTATGTACTTAAAAGAGCCAGTGATCAAATTAAACTTCAAAAAAAAAAAAAATCACAGTTTTAATGACTGCAGAAAATAAGCTCATTTAGAACATTCTTTCAGTGAGAAGCAATGATGCCTGCCTGTATGAAAAATATTTGAGAAATTAATATGGCATTTAATTTTGTTATTATCTGGAGAAAATTCTGAGAATTATTATTTAACTGAAAAAGTAATGCATTTGATTCATCTTTCAAATGAATACTTCAGCCCCTCTCCAAATAATGGTCCAGTTTATCATGAAGAGGAAGGGAAGTCATCAAAAGGAGTTGCTCTCCTGGCATTTTGACTAACTTCTCCATGGTTATTCTGAGAGTATATCCCTGAGGAATGTTTGGGGACTAAGACATATAGATGTTATAGTTGAAAACCAAACAGGGGCTAATGTCCACCACAGGGGAGATAAGTAGAAAAATCATGCATTGGACTGCTGTTTGGTATGATAGTCAAGTAGAGCTCTATCATTTGATTACAAGCTTCATTCAGCACAGAGCGTGTGTCCTTGGGCATGAAGTGATTAAGCCATAAGCGTGCTGAGCTGTTCCTGGGGGTTAGAAGGGTGGCAGAGATAAGAGGGAAGGTAGGGAGTTGTTTATTAGCATAGCAAGGGAGTGTCATGATGCTCAACAGAAGAAAAGAGAACTAAACCGAAGACCAGGACTGAGAAAAAACTCAGAAAGGACGCCATGTTGTCACATGATTAATCCTGAGTGCTAAGCAAGGATACAGGTACTAGTCAATGAAACAGGCTGCCCGTCTTGGAAGGATCATTTTCCTGCCACTGGAAGCAACAACTAGGTTTGGCACTTTAAGGACTGAACTCTGAGATGAGTATAAGCCAGTGGTTATCGTCACTACTAGTTCTGCCGATTTTTAACTGCACGCCCACTCCACTAATAAATGAGAATCCCCTTGATCTTGCATCTTGCCACTATTAAAAGGATTCCTGGTAAATTCTGATTTACTATGTTTCAGAGTCTCTGGCAAGTGTAAATATAAACACCCTTGAAAAAACACACTCCATCTCTGAAGCAAGAAGAGTTTTGAGCATAACATCTAGGAATAAGAGCAACTTGGAGCACATAAATAAGGTCCAGAGCAGATCTGACAAAAATGAAACATTTTGTTGGCTACACATTTAAGTGGCCCAGAAACTGATATTAAAGTCCACTATATATTCTTTATAGTACATTTAAATGTTGACAAACTTTCTGGCTCATGGATCTGAGTTGAAGAAACATCTTGAGGGATTTATTTCTTTTCCTTTTTTTGTCCAAATGGAGACTCTCTCCAAATTTATTTAAGGACTTTCACATGATTTCTCTGGTATGGGTTTAAGAACAAAACAAAAGCTAGAAAAACTTTGGCCAAATCTCACATATAATACAACAAATATCCCTTTGAAACTTGTTCCAGCATATTACAAATCCGTCTAATATCTGAATATTTATCAAATCATGGTTAGGGTAATTTATGCCTATTTCCATTTCATCTCTTTGTAGGATGCCCTTTTGGTGTGGGTGAACCATAGTCCACACAATGTCATCTCTTCGGTGAGTACATTTGGTTCTGAAGGTTTTATAGCATGCAATCAAATATGAAACCCATATCTAATAATCTTTGATATTCACATATGTTCATCTTCAAAAACCTCAGGTTTAAATGCCTTGACCAATCAATCATTATGTTAGGGGAACAGATACACTCTTTATGGTCACTGCAAATTTTATAAATGAATAAAGTGAAAATTTAAGACAACCTAACATGCAAACAATTTGTCCATCAATAGTTATAAAATATAGCATACATTCAAGAATATGGAACTTCCCAAAGTAGCGTGTCTTATGAGGAAATGTAAAGAAGTGTTCTTTCTTTCAAAGAATAAGCCTGTGGGGTAACTCTGATAATTGATAAATGTCTGGTCTGCACAGATCCTTTGAAAAACACGTTTCTCATATACACTATGAATAAATGTGTTACCATAGAGTTAATGTTAATTAGGTACTATATTTCACTTGATCTTAATTTGTAGTTATTCAAGGTATGTTTCAAAGCTACTGTTTATAGTTTTATATATTTATATTTATGTATTTTGCATACTGTAAAAGCTTATATTCATAATATGAACATAAAGTCACACAAAAAATAACAATTTTTAAAGATATATACTCTATACTTTTTAATTATTAAGGTTTAGGTATTTTTCTTCTGACCTTTAGGATTTTCTGAACCTAGATTTAAATTTAAGCCTACTTTAAGGACATTGAAAGAATGCCTAAGAAATATTTTGAAATTGGGATCTAATATATGTTACATCATTATGTATAACATTTAATGTAATTATTTTAAAACTATATCTCTTTGATACACTTTTGGTTACAAATGCATATTGTAGTTAAAGAATACCCTAGGAAATGGTAGGTATGTTCTTGTGTAAGAAAAAGATTTAGAATGTTTCATTTCCACTGAAAGATGACATGAATTTCATCTTCGGGCTGTGATCTATTAATTAGTGGTGCCTAAAATACCTAGTCTTCCCAAATGATAATCCTTTAAAACTGGAATTTCTTGACCTCACTGCTTTAATGACACACCTTTAAAATACTACAGTAAGAATGAAAATAAAATACAGATTTACCCAGCATGTTAAACTACTACTTCCAAAATATTGTCCTATGAAATTACATGTATGATGATAAATATACATTTAGAAAACCTAAACTTACATAAGTGCTCAATAAATACAAAATGTTATTAGATGGAAATCAGTCTGCAAAAATTCCCTTATATTTGCATCAAATTAATTATTGAATTTTCATCACAAACAGGGCTACCTATATCAGTACGAGTTTCTCAGGGAAGTAGAATGAATACAATATACATACTCAGGAAGGTCCCCGGGAGAAAGGAATGGCTACCCGCTCCAGTATTCTTGCCTGGAGAATTCCATGGACAGAGGAGCCTGGTGGGCTACAGTCCATGGGGTCCCAAAGAGTCGGTCATGACTGAGCAACTCACACACACAGGCACACACACACACAGAAAGTAATATTTATTTTAAGGAACTAGCTCTCACAATTATAGGGGCTGGCAAGTTCAAAATTCTCATGGAAGTCCAGCAAGCTAGGAATTCCAGCGGGATCTGATGCTGTTGCCTTGAGTCAGGGCAGTCTGAATGCAGAATTCCTTCTTTTTCGGAGAACTTCAGTCTTTTTTTATCGACGTGTATTTGATTTACAGTGCTGTGTTCATCATTGCTGTACACAAAGTGATTATGCTAATTATACATCCATTTTTAAATCTTACTTTCCATGAGGGTCTATCATAGGACGTCACAGGACGCATCACAGCATAGACTGCAGTCTCTGTGCTGCCCAGCAGGGCCTTGCTGTTTATCCAGTGTGTGTGCAAAACCTGACATTTGCTAACCCCAACCTCCCACCACATGCCCCCACCACGCCCGTGCCCCAGCCACCGCCGGCCTGTTCTCTACGCCTGTGGTGCTGTTCCTGTTTCATAGATAGGTCCGCTTGTGCCATACTTAAGATTCCACATATGAGAGAGAGTGTATGGTATTTGTCTCTCGCTTTCTGACTGACTTCAGCTAGTGTGATAGTCTCTAATCGCATCCCTGTTGCTGCGAATGGCATCATTTCATTTGTTTTTATTCCATTGTGTCTGTGTACCACATCTTCTTTATCCATTCTG
The DNA here is from genome assembly GCF_033118175.1 of Dama dama. Lineage (NCBI taxonomy): Eukaryota > Metazoa > Chordata > Mammalia > Artiodactyla > Cervidae > Dama > Dama dama. Next base: position 105,941,314 of record NC_083689.1, read on the forward strand.
TTGACAGACGTTTAGATTGTTCCCATGCCTTGGCTAGTGCAGATACTGCTGCTATGAACATAGAGGCGCATGGATCTTTTTTAATTAGAGTTTTGTCTGGAGCTCTGCCCAGGAATGGGATTGCTGGATCATATGGTAATTCTGTGTTTAGTTTTCCCAGGAACCCCCATACTGTTTTCCACAGTGGCTGAACCAACTTACATTCCCACCAGCAGCGTAGCAGGTAGAGAACCTCAGTCTTTTCTTTTAAGGCTTTCAGCTGATTGGATGTGAGCAACTCACATTGTTCAGGCTAATTGCTTTATTCAAAATTTACTGATTTAAATGTTAATCACGTCTCAAAAGGGGCTTCACAGGTGGCTCAGTGATAAAGAATCCACCTGCATTGCAGGAGTTGCAGGAGATATGAGTTCAATCCAGGCAGGGATGGATTGGGAAGATCCCCTGGAGGAGGGCAAGATAACCCACTTCAGTATTCTTGCCTGGAGAATCCCATGGACAGAGGAGCTACAGTCCATAGGGTGGCAAAGAGTTGGACATGATTGACACGACTGAGCATGCACGCACACACATCTAAATAACAGCTTCACAGCAGCACCACTAGAATGGTATTTAACCAAACAACTGGGCCCCATAGATTAGCCAACCTGACACATAAAATTAATGATCAGACTAAGCCAGGACATCTTTCTGGTCTTCCTGAAAATTGCACCAAAGCAACAAGGAAAGGGTATACCACCTGTGACCTCGATTTTCAGGAGAATCAGGACGAAGCTATAATAAGTTGCCTCTCTCGTATATGTGAAAGCGGCCAAAAGGAGTTTAGATGGTTAGAAGTCATGAAGGAAGAAATCAAGGTGAGTTGGTCAGGCTGTCCTGTGACTGCATCAGCAATAGGTGAAGGGGCTCCTTCAGAAGTGCAGAAGCCACATCTCTTGAACAGGAAAGAGCATGACCTCTGCACCAAGCTTGACAAAAGAACAGAAGGCAGGGGATGTTTGGGATGTTGTGGGAGCACACGAAGACACACAGGACCCAAGGAGACCTCTAGGTAGGAAGCGATCTGTTTCTACAGCCGCAGGAGCAGAGACTTCAAGTTGTGAAGTCTGGAATATTGCCTAAGATCTTCTCACACCCCACATCTGTGCGAAGAATCTATAAATAGCTAGTTCAGGAAAATCCAACTAATTCTGTGATATGTACTATAAAAGTTTATGGCCCAAATCAATGTATGAATGTTGCAAAAAATGTAGTAAAGATTCCAAAATTAACCAAAAAATTTTGTAAATCTCAGATTCTTTCATCTTCTATTCCATATACTCCAGGGTGCTCTCTCCATCTCACTCAAGCAAAATCTAAACTTTAAAAAGCCTAGAAGCCCCTATATGGTCTCATACCCCATTACCTCGGACTTGCAAATTTCTGTGTCCCTGGCTTTCTCCCTTTTCCAAGAAAATTCCAAGTATAGTAGTCTGTCAGTGACTTTTTTCTTGCTCTTTTTCGTCCCTAGCATATTCTTCCCCAAATATCTATATGGCTCACTCTTTTAGCTCCTTCAAATTATAATCAGTTATCACTTCCCAGAAGTGATTGTCACAGGTGACCTTATTTAATAACTGTGACCAACACATGAATATTCCTTATTCCTCTTCTCTGAGTTGTATTTTTCTGCATAGCACAATTCGCAATTTGACATATTAAATATTTTCATCAGCTTTTGTTGTATTTTATTTTATTTGCTGTTGTATCCTCAGTGCCTGCTTCAGTGTAGGGATTCACAATATATTTGTTAATTACTGAACGGTTGAATGAATGAATGGACACTCTTCAGCAAATGTTTTCACATAGCAGATAAAAAGCATGGCCAAGTGTATTACTAAAAAATTAAGAAAACTGACTTAAAGCATGACCCAAGAAAGGAAACTTACAAAGGACAAATATCAGAACTTAGAGCAGAAATAAGGGGACAGGAGCAAAAGATGCAACAAGAATTGGTGCAAGAAAGGAGTAAGTAGGAAAAAAAGAAACATCACACATATAAAAAATGAAATTTTAAGAACAAAAATAGACACCTCGGATAACCCAATAAGTAATATGTGAAATAGAAATAAAGCAAGGAAAAAGTACTGGAAATTAACTTTATATAGACTGGATAAAGAAAATGTGATATATCCGGATATACAGTGAACCATCAAACAGAAACATACAAGGAAAAAAACTATGCAGACAATATAGATAAAAGAAACCAGATATAAAGCATACATACTATATGATTTCCTTTATATGGAAATCTAGAAAAGAAAAAAATGAAATTCTAGTAGCACCATGGATTGGAGATTGCCTGGAGCCGGGAGTGGAGGCAAGAACTAACTTCAAGCAACATGACGGAAGTTTTCAGGGGTCATGGACGTGTCCTAAAATTTCCATTTCCAATTCCACTCCATTTGCCAAAGCTCATGGACCTCTGTACTAAAAAATATACCTCAATATATTCTCTTTGTTTTTGTATAAGAATGAGAGAGAAAATAATTGATTTATAAATGAGGCAAAGAACATTTAATTGCACACATAATTGAAATTCTCTGTGAAGAAAATTGAAATAACATTTAAATACATAAAATCAAGAAAATATTTCTGAGATAAATGTTTATTTATTAATTTAACTAAATGATGTATTTACTATGTATTAATCATTAAGCATTCTTTACGGGTTAACTCAAACTCATAACAACCCTCTAAGGTAAATCTTATTATTTTTCCCATTATACCGATGAGGAGACTGAAATGCATATAATTATATCAAGCTTCTCAGCTAATAAGTGGCGATGCCCTAGCTATTCACACATTAAAAGGACACATTATAAGCCAAAGCAAACTGAATAGAATGCTGAACAGCCAGACATTGGTTGGTCAAATTATTAGACCTTACAAAGAGAAAATAAACAATATTTATACAGGGTTAAATAAGGCTGGATTCACAACCTGCCTGACTTCAGACTATACTACAAAGCCACAGTCATCAAGACAGTATGGTACTGGCACAAAGACAGAAATATAGATCAATGGAACAGAATAGAAAGCCCAGAGATAAATCCACAAACCTATGGATACCTTATCTTTGACAAAGGAGGCAAGAATATACAATGGAAAGAAGACAACCTCTTTAACAAGTGGTGCTGGGAAAACTGGTCAACCACTTGTAAAAGAATGAAACTAGAACACTTTCTAACACCATACACAAAAATAAACTGAAAATGGATTAAAGATCTAAATGTAAGACCAGAAACTATAAAACTCCTAGAGGAGAACATAGGCAAAACACTCTCTGACATAAATCACAGCAGGATCCTCTATGACCCACCTCCTAGAATATTGGAAATAAAAGCAAAACTAAACAAATGGGACCTAATGAAACTTAAAAGCTTTTGCACAACAAAGGAAACCATAAGCAAGGTGAAAAGACAGCCCTCAGATTGGGAGAAAATAATAGCAAATGAAGCAACAGACAAAGGATTAATCTCAAAAATATACAAGCAACTCCTGAAGCTCAATTCCAGAAAAATAAATGACCCAATCAAAAAATTGGCCAAAGAACTAAATAGACATTTCTCCAAAGAAGACATACAGATGGCTAACAAACACATGAAAAGATGCTCAGCATCACTCATTATCAGAGAAATGCAAATCAAAACTACAGTAAGGTACCATTATACTCCAGTCAGGATGGCTGCTATCCAAAAGTCTACAAGCAATAAATGCTGGAGAGGGTGTGGAGAAAAGGGAACCCTCTTACACTGTTGGTGGGAATGCAAACTAGTACAGCCGCTATGGAGAACAGTGTGGAGATTTCTTAAAAAAACTGGAAATAGAACTGCCATATGACCCAGCAATCCCACTTCTGGGCATACACACAGAGGAAACCAGATCTGAAAGAGACACGTGCACCCCAATGTTCATCGCAGCACTGTTTATAATAGCCAGGACATGGAAGCAACCTAGATGCCCATCAGCAGACGAATGGATAAGGAAGCTGTGGTACATATACACCATGGAATATTACTCAGCAATTAAAAAGGATTCATTTGAATCAGTTCTAATGAGATGAATGAAACTGGAGCCCATTATACAGGTGAAGCAAGCCAGAAAGAGAAAGACCAATACAGTATACTAACACATATATATATGGAATTTAGAAGGATGGTAACGATAACCCTATGTGCAAAACAGAAAAAGAGACACAGATGTACAGAACAGACTTTTGGACTCTGTGGGAGAAGGCCAAGCTGGGATGTTTAGAGAGAACAGCATCGAAACATGTATATTATCAAGGATGAAACAGATCACCAGCCCAGGTGGGATGCATGAGACAGGTGCTCAGGCCTGGTGCACTGGGAAGACCCAGAGGAATCGGGTGGAGAGGGAGGTGGGAGGGGGGAGTGGGATGTGGAACACGTGTAAATCCATGGCTGATTCATGTCAATGTATGACGAAAACCACTACAATACTGTAAAGTAATTAGCCTCCAACTAATAAAAATAAGTGGGAAAAAAAAGGAAAAATGCCAAAAAAATAAAATAAGGCTGGATTCAGATTTCTACATAGATACCAAAGACAGTGGAAAACATAATAAAAAATAATAGAAAAATGAAGAAAGCCATTTACCAATTTTATAGTAACTATAGATATCTTAAAGATATAATACTAAAAATGAAAAAAAATCAGAAAATGTTGCCCACCTTGAGTTCATCTTACAGCTAAAAATTCAGCAAACAGAATGATAATAGGGAAGTGTAGACTAAAATGTTGGGTGATGTGTTAAGTGTTCTCCAGAGGAAGTGAGGCAATAAAATATGGGAATTTCTGATAAGGAACAGACTCACGTGGTTTTGGAGGCTGACAAGGCCAACATCTGCAGGGTGGATGGTCAGGCTGGGGAACCAGGAGAGCCAGGGTTTCCGTTCAAGCCCCCAGTCCGTCTGCTGCAGAGAGTCTGACTGCAGTCTGCTGGAGAATCCTCACTTGCCTGGGGGAGACGCTTCTGTCCTTTTGTTCTATTCAGGTCTTCAACTGATTGAATTGTTGGATGAGACCCGCTCAAATTATGGAAGACAATATTCTTTACTCAAATCTACTTATTTAATATTAATCTCTTTCAAAACTGTCACAGAAATATCCAGAACAGTGTCTGACAAGGTATCTGGGCAGTCCATGGGCCAGCCAAGTTGATACATAAAATTAACCATCACAGTTGGTAAAAACAATATTGTGATACATAGGCAATAAGTTAGAAGTTAACAAAACAAGTAAAAGATGTATCTATAAACCTGGTTACAGAAAAAACTTCTCTTAACCCCAATTAAGTGCTAATCAAAACTATAAAACCTCTAAGATAGCAAAGATAATACAAAACATTCTGTATTTGAGTATGTGAAGTGTAGATATGCAGTGCTCAGAGAAAAATGCACAGCCTTAACTGTTATCAGTTAAGAAGAATGGATTAAGTAACATAACTACGTACAGAAATAAATTTAAAGCAAGCATAAGGAAAGAATTAATAAAAACAAAGGAAGGAATTAGTAAAGACAGAATTCAAATTTAATGAGATAAAAATAATCAAAATCCAAAAACTGCTTCTTTCAAGAAAAAAGTCAGCACTAAAACAATAAAAATCTAGTTAATTAAGGTCACTTGGAAGAAAGCATATAACAGGAAGGCAAATGATGAAATGTCAAGAAAGACACAAAAGTAGAAGAATTGGATGATTGATAAGTGCTGTGATGACACTATACAAACACATTTGAAATCTGAATAACAGATATTTTTCCTAGCAAAAATAATTTGTCAAAACTGATGTTGAAAGCCAGAAATTCCAAAAAGGTTAATTCCCATAAAACAATTGAAAGAAAAATGGTCAAAGATTAATCCTCCTAGAGAGCAGTAGAATCAAAGGGATTCATAGGAGAATTCCAACAAATGTTTAACAATCAGGCTATTGAAATGCTATTAAACTGCTTCAGGCATGAAAAAGAAAGCGAGTTTATAAAGTGAATATGACATTGATACTAAAGTCATGTTAAGACTGTGCTTTAAAAACAAACTATGGAACAATGTTACTTATAAATATTGATGTAAAAATCCTAAATAAAATACTAGAAAAAGAAATTAGAGCAAAATTATAAGGTAATTTTACCGTGACTGATTAAGTTTTATCACATAAATGTAATGATGTTTCAAAATCAGGAAATCTTTAATATAAGTAATATAATCACCAGCACAGTGAATAAAAACCATTTGAAAAAATTTGAGCAACAACACTTAATAAATATTTAGTTATTATATGGAGTGTCATTTTTGTAGGTGAAAAAATAAATTACATATTGTCCAATCTAATGATATCAAATGAAATAAAATTCAATATATTAATCATAAAAATATATGTTTCTGTTCACAAGTCAATGAGTTTAACAGAGGAAGAAATCAGAGGTAAAACATTTTAGAAGGAGCATGTAAAAATTTACTACTAAAAAAAAAGTTTACTCTTTACTAAGATATCAGATATCTTTACTAAGTTTATCAGAAGAACACAAGGGAATAAATTAGAAAATTCTTACAAAAATTCAGTAAGTTTAAGGAATATTATTAATCAGTCAGGCAGTTCAGTCACTCAGTCATGTCTGACTCTGCGACTCCATGGACTGCTAATATTCAGGATCAAACAGCTTTCATATATGCAAATAACCAGTTAGAAAATATGATTCAGGGGAAATAAACCCTATTTACAATGTCAAGGTTAAACAGGAAAAAGTAGCAATAACAAAGATGAAAAAGGTCTCTTTCAAGAAAATTTTAAAGCAGCATTGAAAGACAAGATAGACAGCCTGCTGTGTCATTGGGTAGGTATGCTGAATATCGAAAGATTGTAATTCTCTATAATTTCTGATACAACCTGAACAAATGTTGCTGCTGTTGTTGTTCAGTCACTAAGTTGTGTCCAAGTCCTTGTGACCGCATGAATGGCAGCACGCCAGGCTTCTCTGTCCATCACTGTCTCCCTGGGCTTCCTCAAGCTCACGCCCACCGAGTCAGTGACGCCATCCAACCACCTCACTCCCTGTCACCCCCTTCTCTTCTTGCCCTCAATTTTTGCCCTCTTTGCCCTCTTTGCCCTCTTTCCCTCTCCTCGCAGTCCAAGGGGCTCTCAAGAGTCTTCTGCAGCACCGTTCGAAAACATCAATTCTTCTGCGCTCAGTCTTCATTATGGTCCAGCTCTCACGTCTGTACGTGACTACTGGGACAACCATAGCTTTGACTATATGGATCTGTGTCGGCAAAGTGATGTCTCTGCTTTTCAAAACAATGTCTAGGTTTAACATTGCTATTTTTCCAAGGAGCAAGCATCTTTAAATTTCATGGCTGCGGTCACCATCCGCATTGATTTTGGAGTCCAGGAAAATGAAATCTCACATTGTTTCCACATTTTCCCCATCTATGTGCCATGATGTGGTAGGACTGGATGCTATGAGTTTTTTGTATGTTGAGTTTTCAGCCAGCTTTTTCACTCTCCCCTCGAATCCCATGAACAATAGGAAATAAATATAGTAAGCATACATTGGGTTTCCCTGTTGGCTCAGATGGAAAGAATCTGACTGCAGTGAGGGAGGCCTGGGTTCGATCCCTGGGTTGGGAAGGTCCCCTGGAGGAGGGCATGGCAGCCCGCTCCAGTGTTCTGGCCTGGAGACTCCCCCGGGCAGAGGAGCCTGGCTCGCTGCAGTCCACGGGGTCGCAAAGTGTTGGACTTGACTGAGCGCCCAGCACATGCATACAAGTATAAATCAGACAAACTGATAATTAATTATAATCTCAACTAGTTACAATGTCTAAATAGAAAAATATACAGAGAAAATATTTTAGCAAAGCTATTTAAAAGAGAGGAAGACCAAGCTTATGAGATAGCAATTTATTTATCATACAGTAAATATTAGTAAAGCTTCAACATTAAAACAGTGAGGTATTGGCTCATAAATAAACAGAGAGATCAATGGCCCAGAATAGAGCATCCAGAAATATATATAAATATATATATATGTATATATATAAAATATATCTATCTTTGAAAGATGATGAAGGTAGCATATCAAATTGGTGAAGAAAAGATGAACTATTCAATAAACGGCATTGAGATAACTGGAGAAAAGTAGGCTGTATCCATACCTCATAGCAGATAATAAGATAAACTCCAAATGAAGCAAATATTTAAATAATATATTAACATACCTTTAAAGAAAAGAGAGATATATTTATCTATGTAAATGTGAAGAACTTCCATAAGGCCAAATAATGTATATAAGTGTAGTCAAAGGGGGAAAACAAAAAATGAAGAAATAATATTTGCTAAGTCAGGTCAAAAATATCTCAACAAAAATGTCCTGAATATTAATATTGAAGAATATTGTAAGAAAAATAACTAAATAGCTCTTTGATGTAAGAAAATAATCAAAAATTTCACAGGAAAGAAAATATTCTTTTAAATGTGAAATGCCATGAATAAACTCAATGAGAATTTTTAAAATGTGCACTGATGACAGAGAAATGACACTTTTTTAGCCTTTGATTTGAAAAAATGAATGAAATTTCATTTTACACTGTTAGTAATGCTTTGTAGAAAGTCAGACTCGTACATTTTCAAAATGAGTATGCATTCATAGCTTTTATGATGATCAATTTTATGTCCATGAAAAATGAAAATGTATATGTAGTCTGACCTGGTTAATCTTACTTCTGGAAATTTTTCCACAGATATACCCTTGTTTTAAATAATATAAGTACTAGGCTATTAATTGCATTAAAAATTTTTAAAAGACAAATTTTTTTTCCATGTATTTTTGTTAGTTGGAGGCTAATTACTTTACAATATTGTAGTGGTTTTTGTCATACATTGACGTGAATCAGCCATGGATTTACATGTATTCCCCATCCCGATCCCCCCTCCCACCTCCCTCTCTACCCGCTCCCTCTGGGTCTTCCCAGTGCACCAGGCCCGAGCACTTGTCTCAGGCATCCAACAACAAACAAGACAAATTTTTATCACTAGGTGGCTGTTTAAATTATGCTGCATTCATATAGTACAAAAATGCACAGCTGATAAGATGAGAAAGCATCTAAAGTGTGGATATGGACGGATTTAGTATTAAGTATTATGCTCTAGAGAGCATGTATAAAATACTACAGTTTTGTGAAAATTGAAAAACAAAATGCATATCATATTTACCTGTACACGCATAAAGGAACTGCTGATAATTGGCTGTCCGTGGGACAGAGGTGATACCTGGGTAGATAGAGAATAGGGATATGGAAGGCTTTTTCTCTATATTAACTTACACTCAACATATTTTAAAAAGTTTTGGCCAGGTAAAAATTTTATCTAGTAAAAGTATTAAATTTTTAAAAATATAAATTTTAATGCTGAATATTGTGTGAATATCCCTGAAATTCAGCTTCCTATTAAGTCTAAGTCATATATCTAGAGTTATGTATTTGTTTTTACATATTCATGCAACAGCTCCAATTCTGTGTTTATTTCCGCATTGTTCTCATCTAGCTTAAATTGTAGATATCTCATATTATACATCTATCCAAATGGTTTATATTTAGCATGATGCATGCAATTTGAGTTCGTATTGATTAGGGAATCTTTTTTTTAAAATGTTTTAAAACAGTTAAAAAAGCTTTAATCAAAACCAATTTATTTTAATGTGAAAAATGCACCATTTAAGTCACCAAATTTACATTCCTCCCACTCTCCTCTCTCGCCCCACCAAAAAAAAAGAAAGAAAGGAAAAACACGTAATATAGGGAATCCATTGAAAAGTCTGCTCCAACCAAGCCCCTTCTCTGCTTACCACCTCCACTACCATCATACACACCCATTTGGAAGTGAAACCACAGGGTGGGGTGTTAAAACTTATTCTTATTGGTGATGCCTTCTCAGACAGGAAACAAAATTGAAATATCAAGAAATTGTCCAAAAATACTAGTTGAAACTTCTATGTTTGATACGTGAAGAATATTTATAGTTTCGATACCACGTTGAAATTAGGATTAGATGTATCATTGATATCAGCAATCAGTAATTTAGTAGCATCCCTCGACTCCATTGGTGACTAATTGGTGTGTGCTGATATGACCCTGACATGAGGCCAAGGCTCCATGGAGAAGGAAGAAGGCATGGGCCCAGCTTCCGTTGTCCCCACCAAGTCACTAGCCACCTTGGACCCTAGACTGGACCAGCCATCTTCTAGATACCTCCAAGTGAACCAGAGCAGCACAGTGCGGGGCAGAAGAATTGTCCAAACAAGTCCTACCCAGGTTACTGACCCTGCACATTTTGAGGTATAATAAAATCACTTGCTATTTTAAGACACTGAGTTTCGGGATAGTTTGTTACGTAGTATTATACCGCTGGTACAATGAATATAGGAAGCACTATTAACTGAATTGGAGATATATTTGATATATTTTTAAATTAAAAAATGTTGAAATTGTTTTCACTTTCCATTTTGAAACCAGCAAAAAGCCCTCTCCTAACAAAGTGCTGTTTAACTAAGATCAATTTTCATCTCCCTTTGAGTCTTTTGTGGCTATTCAACCTCCACACAATTAGGCTACTGTGTCTCATATCAATTAAATGTGTATTTTTATAATTCAAAGAAAACCAAACAGTTTGAAAATTGAGAGATTATTTTCCCAGTGTTTGACTAGTTATTCACATCATGACAGTGTCAAAGATTCACAGTGAGCATGTTTTATTAAATATTAATTCCTGCCACCTCAACAATAATAATAATTTTTCAATTAGTCTAGTTCCTTTTCATTTTTCAGCCTATAAATCCAATATCCCTAAGACTGAAGATTTGGCAAGCCCCCGGCAGCCTGACGAGGCCCCTTTAATAACTTCTGCTTGCTAAGAACAGTACTGCTGACGTGCGCCTGCCTGGAAAAGCCATGCTGAATATTAACTTGCCATCTCAGTCCAGGGATGTGACCGAGACTCTGAGCTACATCGCTTTAGGCCTGCTGGCAAGAGAAAACCTGTTTAATTACCTGCCCCAGCTGTACTTACTAAGTGGAATGATTATTAAATCTGTCTCTCTATTTCACAGTTTCGGCATACAATTCAAATATATGCCAAGAGAAATGGGGGACATAGCTCCTACAGGAGTAGACAGCTCTAAAACCCTCATCGCGACAGGTGTCTTGAGAATTGTTGCCCAGAGCTCAGCCAAACCTCTGTTCTCTGATATGAAATTGGAAGGTTCTTAGTTGCTCTGCCAACTTTGTAACTGAATGTAACCTTCATCATTTATCCGTATTGTCGTCCAGTTCATGCACAAAGGAAGAGGATGCTTGGCCTTTTCCTTCTTTACCCTCTGGAGGATAATTTGAGTCATTTCCTCTGAAGTCCAAAGGCGTGGCAAAGCCACAAACTTGTGCTGATCCACTTAGTAAATTCTTTCTGTCTGTTTCTCTGAGTTCACTGCTATCCTACTGTTAATGACAGATAACACATATCCTCAGAGAACCCTAAGTGGCCCACTGTCGTTAGAATTCCTGCTGTATCATAAAAAGTGATGCAACCTTTATCCATGTTCATAACAACCTTGCACCTGTCCATAGCCTCTGCACACTCCTCAGACACAAGCACCAAAATTTGCTAAGTACAGTCGACCTTTCGCTCACGTTTTTCTAAAAGCATTTCTCCATTCATAAAAGCCTTTTGTTGTCTAATTTCATAACCTGTATCTCTTTTTGATATCACGTATCTATTTTATAAATCACTGGTAGATTAAATCTCCTTTCTTGCCTGGAGACCTTAATATTGTGTCTGTTAAATTCTGCTACTGCAAGTAAGGTAGCTTGTACATTTACTCAACTCGTATCAATGACTAGGTATCTCAACCTAAGCGCCCGTTTAAATAGTTCAGGTAACCTCCTGTAGCATTTAGTAATTAACATCCGTTCTGTTTTGCAGTTTTGTTTGGAATTTTGAGGCAGAAATTTATTTAACTGTATGGCAGTTATTAGATGGAGTGGACATAGTAACCCATGAGAACTGACTAGAAGAATGTTGTATTTCCTTCCAGTCAGAATTTGATATGACAGTGTCAAATACAGCTCTGAACCATAAAGAGACGGACTTCACTGATAAGCATTTGTGGGGTTAGTAGTGGGGAAACGGCACTCTTTCTCATTGCACTACACCATGAGGTTTTCAGTACAAATAATGCATTATCATTTGGAATATCTAGAAAACCCACGTGACCAGCCATGTGCTCCTGAGTAAATCATAGAAATTATGTCAATATTTGATAAAATGTAAAAATCCAAGTACATTCCTATACTCTCCTCTTCATCGTATGCTCTTTACTGAGAGGTTTATAACAGTGATTTTTGTCTAACTCTATGAAATGCGACAGAGCCTTCATGTAAGCTTTGGGCTCCAAACCATGGGAAACGGAGGAGACTGTGATGGAAGAAAAACACTGTGAGCTTAGAGTTCATTCTGAGCTTGATTCTTAATTCTGTGATTCATTTTTTATGTTATCTGAGACTCATCATTTACCTTTTTCTCTTGTTAAATTATTTTCTTGTTTTTTGGCTGAGTCTCTGTGATAAATAAAAATGCTTGGGTCTCCTGTGCATAGGATGGTCACTATTCTCTGTCAGTCTGTCAACAAACTTGGTATTTTTGTTTTGAGGGGGGTTGTATATTTCAAATTGAGGAATAATTGATGTAGAACACTATATTAGTTTCAGTACATAATATATATATATATATATTTAATAAATCCAGTAGACTTCCATCACCATACCTAGTCACAAATATTTTCCCTTGGGATGAGCATTTGTAAGGTCTACTCTCCCCCAAGGGCCTTATTTATTTTATAACTGGAAGTTTGTACCTTTTCATTTCATTTTTCTTAAGATCAGTTCTTCATCTGCAAAATAAAGGGTTTGTTTTAGACTAACCATTTGAATGTTCTCTTTCAAGTTTAAAATTCAAAAAGTCATTAAGATTTTTGTGTTATTGGATGGTTGTAAGGATGAAATTACTGAATTCTCTTAATATGCACGGGTTAATCACAGGCGCTGGCAGAGAGCGAGTTTTCACAGAGTGAGTGGCCAGAATGTTTCCATACGGCCAAACCTAGCCTGTCTCATGCTGCATAACTTTACGCCAGAATAGGTCACCGTTCCTCTAGGTTTCACTGCAATTCACTAGTTGTCATCAATATTTGGTTCTTCTTTACCTCTGGGAATCCTGAAGATCACATTTTTCAGGCTTGTAAGTTGGATATGCCGCTAGTTCTGACCAAAGAAATGCAAACAGACCAAAGGTGTGTTACTTCGTGACTGAGTTAGGATGTGTTGCATACACTTCTCCAGACTGTCCTCCTCTGCTGCTGGTTCAAGACTCAGCTGTGAGTACAGAATGAGCCCCCAAGAGCTTGTGTGGAGCAGAGATTCCCCCAATCCAGGGTGTGAGCCACAAGGTAACATGCTGTTAAGCTGGATTAGGAAATGGTCAGCCACTCCAGTCCTCTTGCCTGGAGAGTCCCATGGACAGAGGGGCCTGTGGGCTACAGTCCCTGGGGTCACAGAGTCGGACACGACCAAGAAGATACAGAGACAGCACCATTGCTGTTCGGTCTCTCGGTCAGGAAGCTGAAGTTGAACATTTCTATGAAGACCTGCAAGACCTTCTGGAACTCACACCAAAAATAAAGATGTCCTTTTCATCATAGGAGACTGGAATGCAAAAGTAGGAAGTCAAGAGATACCTGGAGTAGCAGGCAAGTTTGGCCTTGGAGTACAGAATGAAGCAGGGCAAAGGCTAATAGAGTTTTGCCAGGAGAACGCACTGGTCATAGCAAACACCCCCTTCCAACAACACAAGAGTCAACTCCCCACGTGGGCATCACCAGATGGTCAACACCAAACTCAGATTGACTATATTCTTGCAGAGCACAAGAGCCTACACTGAATAACATGCTGCATGCCATTCAAATGTATTCACACACTTTCTGCCTTTTGCCATGACACTTAGATAGTTATCTGTTTCCTGTCCCTCAAGCTCTTCATTAAACCATAGCCCAATTTGGTTACAATCCATATAGTTACCACCTAAATCTCTTTCAGATATGCCCCTTGCTCTCAGTCCTACAACGCCCCTGGTCCAACCTTTCAGCCTTTCTCCCTAGGTTACTGCTGTAGCCTCCTGACTGGATCTCTGCCTGCAGGTTACCTCGTGTAGATCTCTACCTTTGATTAAATGTGAAGTGTAAATCTTGCCTTCTCGGTCTCCTTTTAAAAATGTTTTTTATTCCATTGTATATCCTTGCCTCCTTTGTCAAAGATAAGGTGTCCATAGGTTCGTGGATTTATCTCTGGGCTTTCTATTCTGTTCCATTGATCTATATTTCTGTCTTTGTGCCAGTACCATACTGTCTTGATGACTGTGGCTTTGTAGTAGAGTCTGAAGTCAGGCAGGTTGATTCCTCCAGCTCCATTCTTCTTTCTCAAGATTACTTTGGCTATTTGAGGTTTTTTGTATTTCCATACAAATTGTGAAATTCTTTGGTCTAGTTCTGTGAAAAATACCGTTGGTAGCTTGATAGGGATTGCATTGAATCTATAGACTGCTTTGGGTAGAATAGCCATTTTGACAATATTAATTCTTCCAATCCATGAACACGGTATGTTTCTCCATCTGTTTGTGTCCTCTTTGATTTCTTTCATCAGTGTTTTATAGTTTTCTATGTATAGGTCCTTTGTTTCTTTAGGTAGATATACTCCTAAGTATTTTATTCTTTTTGTTGCAATGGTGAATGGTATTGTTTCCTTAATTTCTCTGTCTGTTTTTTCATTGTTAGTATATAGGAATGCAAGGGATTTCTGTGTGTTAATTTTATATCCTGCAACTTTACTATATTCATTGATTAGCTCTAGTAATTTTCTGGTAGAGTCTTTAGGGTTTCCTATGTAGAGGATCATGTCATCTGCAAACAGTGAGAGTTTTACTTCTTCTTTTCCTATCTGGATTCCTTTTACTTCTTTTTCTGCTCTGATTGCTGTGGCCAGAACTTCCAACACTATGTTGAATAGTAGTGGTGAGAGTGGGCACTGGGAAAACTGGTCAACCACTTGTAAAAGAATGAAACTAGAACACTTTCTAACACCATACACAAAAATAAACTCAAAATGGATTAAAGATCTAAATGTAAGACCAGAAACTATAAAACTCCTAGAGGAGAACATAGGCAAAACACTCTCCGACATAAATCAAAGCAAGATCCTCTATGACCCACCTCCCAGAATATTGGAAATAAAAGCAAAACTAAACAAATGGGACCTAATGAAACTTAAAAGCTTTTGCACAACAAAGGAAACTATAAGTAAGGTGAAAAGACAGCCCTCAGATTGGGAGAAAATAATAGCAAATGAAGAAACAGACAAAGGATTAATCTCAAAAATATACAAGCAACTCCTGCAGCTCAATTCCAGAAAAATAAATGACCCAATCAAAAAATGGGCCAAAGAACTAAACAGACATTTCTCCAAAGAAGACATACAGATGGCTAACAAACACATGAAAAGATGCTCAACATCACTCATTATTAGAGAAATGCAAATCAAAACCACAATGAGGTACCATTACACGCCAGTCAGGATGGCTGCTATCCAAAAGTCTACAAGCAATAAGTGCTGGAGAGGGTGTGGAGAAAAGGGAACCCTCTTACACTGTTGGTGGGAATGCAAACTAGTCCAGCCGCTATGGAAAACAGTGTGGAGATTTCTTAAAAAACTGGAAATAGAACTGCCATATGACCCAGCAATCCCACTTCTGGGCATACACACTGAGGAAACCAGATCTGAAAGAGACACATGCACCCCAATGTTCATCGCAGCACTGTTTATAATAGCCAGGACATGGAAGCAACCTAGATGCCCATCAGCAGATGAATGGATAAGGAAGCTGTGGTACATATACACCATGGAATATTACTCAGCCATTAAAAAGAATTCATTTGAACCAGTCCTAATGAGATGGATGAAGCTGGAGCCCCTTATACAGAGTGAAGTAAGCCAGAAAGATAAAGAACATTACAGCATACTGACACATGTATATGGAATTTAGAAAGGTGATAACGATAACCCTATATGCAGAACAGAAAAAGAGACACAGAAATACAGAACAGACTTTTGAACTTTGTGGGAGAATGTGAGGGTGGGATATTTCAAAAGAACAGCATGTATATTATCTATGGTGAAACAGATCACCAGCCCAGGTGGGATGCATGAGACAAGTGCTCGGGCCTGGTGCACTGGGAGGACCCAGAGGAATCGGGTGGAGAGGGAGGTGGGAGGGGGGATCGGGATTGGGAATACATGTAAATCCATGGCTGATTCATATCAATGTATGACAAAACCCACTGGAAAAAAAAAATAATAATAATAAAAAAAAAAAAATGAAAAACACTAAAAAAAAAAAAAAATGTTTTTTAAATATCAGGAGTCACAGCCCAGCAGTGTGACAAACAAGTCTTTCCGATGACTTAATCCCTCCACCCCCTACCTTTCTTTGCCCGGAAAGCTAATGTTTAGTAAATACTGCGTTACCTGTAGCGCTGGGATACACCCTGCTGTTGCACACCTTGCTGACATCTCTTACACTATTCTGTTTACTTAGAATGGCCTCCGCCTCATCCTGCAAGATTTGGTCGTAAACCTCGTCCTTGAAATCCCGGGATTTCAACATCCCACTGTGTTGCTACACTTACTCTGCGTATACTCCTAAGCCTGTTGTTATCCTATCATAATGAAACTGTTGGTGTCTTTTCTGCCGGCTCAATCCAGAGCCCCTCAAGGCAAGGCCATGCATGTCAGGTAACTTTCTCACCTGCCTGCACAGCGCCTGCTGGTGCTTTGGAAACGTTGGTGGGACATTCCCAGCTGGAAGAGCCGCGGTTCTGCCTGCCTCCAACACCTATGCTGTCCTCTCTGATTCCGCGGTTGCTTGTCCCCCCGTCTGCCATCTCTGGGCCGCCTCACACAGCCACCCTGCCAATTGGCTTCTGTTTCAGTGTTTCTGATGAGACAGAAGTCATGCCAAGCTCTCTGCCCGTGGGCTGTCTAAACCCTACTCTTGTCACTTCCTCATTGCAGAGCTAAACGTTGTTCCCCCTGCACCCCGCTCAGAGGAGGACTGTCACCAGCACCAAACCCATCCCTTGGGATTCCTGATGCAACCTTCTTTCTAACATCACGCTTACTTTACCTGTGGTATGACACTTTTCATATCTAGCTGCAGCCCAACTCAGGCCCAGAGGACCATAGAACTATCTTTTGCTTTTCAAAGGGACTCATTCTCCTGTAACAGAAACAAACATTTTGAGCATCCGCCTTTGCCCCTGCACTTTACAAAAGAGTTTAGCAGGTCTAAAAGATCTTTCCGTTTTGGGGGTGGGGGTAGGAGGAGCAGTTAGAGAAAAAATGGCACTTCATATTGAAGTGGTAGGAGATGGCACAGTGATATGGTTCAGAATAAAAGGAGTTTGAAGCAAAAAAAAAAAAAAGAAAAGAAACTAGTGCATAGAGAGGCTGACATCAGCTGCAATAGTGTATCTGCATTGTATCTTTTCAAATTAAGGTCTTTTTAATATGGACAATGCCCACTTTTTTTCAGGTACTTCATGCTAAAATTTTTACAAAGAGGAATTTTATAATTAATAAATTTTATGATTAAAGTGCATTAATAATTAATTTTATAGTCCTAGTTTATGTCACAGAAATTACTCCACTATCGGCACTTTTATCTCTACTCAGAAGGGTCCAGCATGTTCTGGGTGATTGCTGAGTAGCATTGTTGATGATCAGTTAAGGTTCACATTTAGGGCTCCCCTGAAACTCTTTCAAGAAGCAAACCCATTTTTCATCTGCAGTTCATCAACATTTACTCAGAATAGAGAAATCCCAGGTTAACCTCACCCTGGCAATATCAGGAGATAGGAGAGCCCCAACCTCATGAGTGAGGGACGTGTGAGACTCGGGAGGGTTCCGCAGGTTGTCGAATGCTCTGCTGTCAGCCTCCTGGAACTCCTTTAATAGTTTTGAACCAAAGGGCCACATTTTCACTGTGCATTGGATTCCACAAATTATATAGTTGATCCTGGCTGAAGCAGTGGTCATGGGTTTCTCATGAGACCTTCCATAGAGATGCCGTTGATCATTTGCAAAGAATCTACAGCATATGAATCCAGGAGTATATGTGGGAAGTCCGTTAATTCTCCCTTAACTAGATTCTTTGACCTTTCCAAAACTCTCAGGATATATATATAAGCTAG
This sequence comes from Dama dama, assembly GCF_033118175.1. Taxonomy (NCBI): domain Eukaryota; kingdom Metazoa; phylum Chordata; class Mammalia; order Artiodactyla; family Cervidae; genus Dama; species Dama dama. Next base: position 105,959,715 of record NC_083689.1, read on the forward strand.
ACAAAAAGAAAAAATAAAATACATGTTCCGGAAAACATAGTTGGTCTCATCATCATGTGCATGCGTGTGTGCATGCATCCTTAGCTGCTTCAGTTGTGTCTGACTCTTTGCGACCCCATGGACTGTAGCCCACCAGACTCCTGTGTCCATGGGATGCTCCAGGCAAGAATACTGGAGTGGGTTGCCATGCCCTCCTCCAGGGGACCTTCCTGATCCAGGGATTGAACCTGGGTCTCTGATGTCTCCTGCATTGGCAGGCAGGTTCTTTACCTGGGAAGTTCCCTGGGAAGCCCCTTGTCATCATTTTCCATACCACATATTTAGCTTTGTGTGTTGGGAAGGAAAAGTAATTTTCCCTTTACCCTTCTAGGTTCTTGGCTGAGACCTACCCCCACCCCCCCGCCACCCGCCAACCACCACCATGTTATAAACCTCAGGTTAACCCGAGAAAAGCAAACAGAAGTTTAATAGCATGTATGCCAACTGTATACATGGGGATACCCAGGAAAACTGACTAACTCCTAGAAATAACCCAAGCTTCTACCCTAGATACCATCTCCAGCGAAAGACATAAAATGTTGGGGGTGGGGAGAAAGGTTATCAGGCAAAGCGCATAGGCAAAGGCTTGGGGTCCAACTCTTCTCCGTTGATAGGAATTCCTAGGGTTTCAGGATCTTCCTCTTCCTGGTCCTGGAAGAAGACATTTTCACAAATGGAGATTTCCCTTATAAATGCAAATATCTCTTAGAAAGACCTCTGGTTTTTGGAGTTTTTCCTATGCCTGCTGTTTCTTAAAAATTATGGGCCCAAAATAATCCTTGGGCTTCCCTGATGGCTCAGACGGGAAAGAATCTGCCTGCAATGCAGGAGACCGGGCTTCCATCCCTGGGTGCGGAAGGAAGGGCATGGCAACCCACTCCAGTATTCTTGCCTGGAGGATTTTATGGACAGAGGAGTCTGGTGGACTACAGTCCATGGGGTCACAGAGACTCGGACACGACTGAGTGTCCAACTCGTTCAGTTTTCAAAATAATCCTGATGCCAAGGAGACGTATGGAGTTGGGGGGAGGGGGAGGGAATTATGATATTATCAGAAGATTTGGTTAGGAAATTTGAAAAGGTAATTTCTGAGCTCAAAGACCCCTGTGTGGAAAACCTATAGAGGAAAGAGTAAACAATTATCTTGTCCGCAGTTAATCTGCTCCTCTTCCTTTGTGACCTAAATTGGAAGAAGTGTGATTAAAACTTTAGTTATCACATCAGTATAAAATTAAGCTATTTTCCTTATAGTTCATCAGACTGCAGCCCAGTTAAGAACTGTTGCATTGTGAAGAGCCGTACTTTGCTCACAATTAATTCACTGAGCCTTCCTTTTAGTAGCCTTGATCAGAACAATTTCATTTGTTATTCATTCTGATTTACATAAATACTTCACAGCATTTTACTATTAAAGGACACTTAAAATGAAGGACAACATTTATTTTTCTCCTCTTGTATGCAGTTCTTTATTTCATGTTTTATTTGAAGAGGGTTGTTATGATCAGCAGACAGGAGCTAGTGAAAACATAATTTAAAGTCTTAAATGGTGATCATTTCCAGTCTTTTAAAAACTGCTAGCATTAATTGATTTGTCTCCAGTGTGAATTGAACTGTTATGTCTGAAGAGAAATGTCCTCTGATCTCTCATACTCTGAGGATCTAAGCATAATTAATAATTTGCTTTAAAAAATGATATTACTAACCCATCCATTCATTCATATAGTCACTTGCTCAGAAAGTACTAGTTAGATATCTGCTGTGTGCAGAGCATTACCGTTAGGCATAGGGGAAATAAAGATGGAAAAAAACAAAAAATGCAACATGATCTATAAGCCAGAAAATCAAGTCTGGTGGAAGGAATAGCATATAATAAAGTAATCATAAACATAAATGCAAACAGCATCTGTGTTAAGAATATGAAAAAGAGGTACCCAGAGTGAAGAAACATATGCAGGAAGTCAGATGGGTTTGAAGGCAACATACATAAGTAAAAATCTAAAAAATAAGTAGTATATAAAGAGCAACTACATTTATTTACATCAGGAAAAGCATTTAGAAAATATCTTTTAAAAGACAATATTATCTCCAATTGTAATCAAAACTAAGATGTACCTAGGAATGTTTCTTTAAAAACCATGTGCAAGAAATTTATGGAGAAAATTAAACAATGAATTTAAATACACAAAATAAAAATTTTAAAATGTCCATGAACTAAAAACCCCATGTCAAGATTAGATAAATTTTCCAGAAATTAATCTCTAAATTCAACATAATTTTCATCAAAATTCAAATAGAGGTTTTGTTGAATTTTATAGCCTAACTCAAAAATGTGTATGAAAGAAAAAAGGGCCATAAAGACCAAAAACATTATTGAGTAAGAAGAAAACTTACTCCACCAAATATCAAAATTCATTTCATATAAGAAGTTCTAACATGTTGAGTATTGATACAGGAATAAATTTTTAATAGATGAAGCATAAAATTCATGGTATGGGACAGATTTGATATTGTAAATCAATAAGAAGGATTATAAACTACTTAATAGATGATACTTACACACTTGTTTGTTTATGATTGTAAAAATATATCCCTGTTTTGCATAATACATGAACATAAATTTTAGGTTTAAATACAATGTTAAAGCATGATTATGGAAAACACTAGAAATTTGACAATATATAAGAGCATGTTCTTATAACCTTAGGGTAAAGAGACACTTCTGGAGAAGAGACAGGAAAAGCAATCTGTAGATGAAAAACTAGTAAATTCAGTTGTACTAAAATTTAAATTTTTTGTTCAACAAAATATATCATAAAGTAAGCCAAAAGTGACATATAAGGAGAAGTTATTTGAAACCTATGTAATGACTATATTTTAATATCTAGATGTAAAGCATTTTTATAAATTAATATGAAAAAGAAAACTAACCCCATGTAATTTTGGGTAAAACAGGTGAATAGGCAAGATCTAAAAAAATTAAATTAGCCAATAAAAATATGAAAATATCTAATCTTGTTTATGGAAATAAAAAATGAAAATAAAAAAATATGGCATGTGTTGATATGACCAAGTTTTGGAAAGCAAATAAAGAATTGTGAATCCCCATGTACTATAAGTGCAGGGTGAATTTGTAAATATATGTTAGAGAGCAATTTGACAGTATCTTGTAAAACTGACAGTGTTTAAGATCTCAGTCCAGCCATTGTATTCATAAGTGTATATCCTACTCTTACACTTAGGCATAAGTAAAATATGGAAAAATGTTCACTGAACCATTACATATATTATAAAATAGGAAGATAATGACAGGATGCATAATTAAATAATGAAATAATTATACAATAATATAAACCAATTAAAGTAAATAAGTCAACATAGATAAATCTACAAAAAAACATAATCTTCCTGAAGTAGCAGAAGTTATGTATACCACATGAATCATTCATTCATTTGCATTAAAAATGCAAATTATACACACATATATTCAAAAAATCCCTCCTTATCCAAACTCTTGTTCTTCAAACATAGGAACTGATGAATTCAGGTAAATTTTTATATAAAACTTTCTCTGTTTAAACTCTTATTGCTTGCTATTTGAAATTTCAGAACCAAATAAATTGAGATAATTTGCTATTCTTTGTTCACTAACCTTCTATACAAATTCTCATTATCCAAGTTCAGATAAGAGCATGTAATTATATAGAAAGGGGGACTCATTGCCCTAAAATCGTTAATGGGAATACATTAGATTCAAAATAGTAGCCGATTTGAAGTTTAAAAGGAAGACAATGAAATAATAGCTATACAACTTACTTTCAATGATTCTACGAATATAACGCAGTGTTTTTAAACATTCAGAAACAAATTTGACAAAATATCTAATCCAGTAAGTAAATGTTTAAACAATAATATTTGCTTTATTGCTGTATGTATGTTTCCTAATGTTTAAAATAATTCTGAATGTGAAAACTGTAAAGAAATGGTTAGGAGGAGAGGTGAGCTAAGAATGTTCCAGATGGAGCAGCATATGCAAGGTCTTGTGACTGGGTGGTCCACAGTAGCCAGAGGGACCGCGGCAGGCAGGGATTCCCGAAAGGATTATGCAGGGCTTCCAGGGCCCCCTGGGTTCTGGGGGCTTCATTCTAAGAGCAAAAGAGGAGGTAATAGAGAACCTCAGATATGTGTATATGGGGCTTAGGGGTGGTAATCAGATGGATATTTTTAAAAGTTTAATTCAGTTACCTAAGATATGAAGATGATACTACCCTAAAGGCAGAAAGTGAAGCAGTCCTAAACAGCCTCATGTGAGGGTGAAAGAGGAGAGTGGAAAAGTTGGCTTAAAACTCAAAAACCTAAGATCATGGAATCCAGTCCCATCACTTCATGGCAAAGAGACAGGGAAAAAGTGGAAACGGTGACGGATTTTATTGTCTTGGGCTCCAAAATCACTGCAATGACTGCAGTCCTGAAATTAAAAGACACTTTCTCCTTGAAAGGAAAGCTCTGACAAATCTAGATAACGTATTAAAAAGCGCAGACATAACTTTACCAGCAAAGGTCTGTATAGTCAAACCAATGGTTCTTCCATTAGTCATGTAATGGACCCTAAAGACAGCTGATCACCAAAGAAATGATGCTTTCAAACTGTGGTGCTGGAGAAGACTCTTGAGAGTCCCTTGGACTGCAAGGAGAGCCAACCAGTCCATCCTGAAGGAGATCAGTCCTGGGTGTTCATTGGAAGGACTGATGCTGAAGCTGAAACTCCAATGTGTTGGCCACCTGATGCGAAGAACTGACTCATTGGAGAAGACCCTGATGCTGGGAAAGATTGAGGGCAGGAGGAGAAGGGAATGACAGAGGATGAGATGGTTGGATGGCATCACCCACTCGATGGACATGAGCTTGAGTAAACTCCGGGAGTTGGTGATGGACAGGGAGGCCTGGCATGCTGCAGTTCATGGGATCACAAATAGTAGGACACGACTGAGTGACTGAACTGAATTGAACTGGTGGGTGTGGGTGGGCATTTGGAAGACATTGTAGTTCTCCAGGTAATTAAGGAAAATGGTAAAAAATATAACAACTTTAGCAGAAAAAACAACAAACTGTATGTGATGTAGATGTAAATCTTGCCACACTAATAGACTCCTTGGAAGATGGAGAGATGTATGCAAAAATAAATGGGTCTGATCCATAGAGTTGATGCTTCCTGCATCTTAAATTGGAAATTATTTCCAATTTAACATCTGGAACCCATTTTCAATTCCTAAATCCCAAAGAAAAGGTGATAGTTTAGGGTAGTATCTCCACATAGAGGATTTAAATCAGACGGTGTCACTTGATAGTTATTACACTGTTTTATGTAGATCTCCACAGACCCTAAAATACATTTTTAAGGATCAGATTTTTACAGGGATTGGATCTCATCATTGGAATCTCAGTCTAAATAGCACCTTAAACTTTAAGCTTATATGGTGATATATGTCAATCATTTCTCAATGATAGTGTTAGTCGCTCAGTTGAGTCCTATTCTTTGCGACTCCATGAACTGTAGAGCCCATCAGGCTCCTCTGTCCTTGGAATTTTCCAGGCAAGAGTGGGCTGGGTAGCCATTCCCTTCTCCAGAGGATCTTTCTGACCCAGGGATCAAACCTGGGTCTGCTGCATTGCAGGCAGATTCTTTACCATCTGAGTCACCAGGGAAGCCCTTATTTCTCAATAGAACAGTGAAGAAAGAGGGTTTTTAACATATGACTTCCCCTAAGAGGTCTTACTTGATCACGTCCTACAACACATCAACTTGATACCGGTTATGAAATCATCACATGTATTTATCTTGTTGATTGCCTCTCGTAGAGCATAAGTTCCATGAGAGCAGGGAAATTGGTTTTCAAGCGTTCTGCCTCATCAGCTGGCACAGAGCAGGTCCTCAGTGATAGTCAAGTATCTGAGCATGTGATGTCATTGGCATAAGGGAAGAGAGTATGATGGAGGGAAAGTCTCTATGCCCCTATGCACTCAACTTTTGAGAAAAAAATAAAACAAAGAAAAAAAGTGCTAACTAATGCCTTTCAATACACTTATAGATTTTTTTTTCCCTCAAAAAGCGTAGAGTCATTTTCAGAGATGTCAGCTTTATTATCCATTACACCTCGATGTGTACATTGGCATTCGGTATGGAAATTCCACATGCTTGTAGTCCATCTCATAAATTTCAGTGTCATGCTTTACAATTAATAAATATTTACTACCACCATTGTCTACTTCAGATGCTGAAGAGCATATTTAAGACTCCTCGGGAGACATAAATATTTCATGTTAAGCATTCTATGTGACAAGTACAAAATATAACAACAAAATTCAACGGGTGGAGCACATTTCACATAATCAATCATGTCCTAAGACAAGTGTTACAAATAAAATGGATGAGTTCAACAGTTCTGGGTCAAATATAATTGCCACCATGCACTTACATATTGATAGCAGTGAAGTGAATAGAAACATTAGGTATAAACGTATTTTAGATAAATATAATAATGTATATGAAGATACAGTATTAAAATTATCATAAATGTATGTTGAGAAGCACTTTTTTTTTAAGTGGATTCAATCAAAATAGTATCTGAAGAGCGATAACACATACATTCATAAACTTTCTATTGAAAAATAAAAACCACAGTTGGCAGATTGCCCAATGTGTCTGTGAGAAGGGTCGATGCTGCAGTAACAAAGGTATCAGTAGTTTTCTGTATCGTCCGTGTGAGGTCTGTTTGGGTCCAGGCTACTTCCCAGGGTACCTCTCCGCCCTGCAGTGGCTCAGATATCCAGGGGCTTCTCACCCTGTGATTCTGACATCTCAGCTCAGGATGTCCACAACCAACACAGGAAGAAAAGGAAGACAGAGCTAATTGCTAAGAGGCTTTTCATTTCATTGCCCTGATAGTGGCACACATTATTTTAACACACATTTTATTGTCCAGGGCTGAGTATATGGTCTCACCTAACTTCAAGGATTTGGAAGCTATAATTTTTTGTGTGCCCAGGAAGAAGTGACAACCACACTTTGATTTTTTTTTTAAGCCCTTAAAACTCTTCATACTTGGCATGATAACATATCACAGATCCATCACAGATTAAACCAAATAGATTTCTCATCTAAAAAAATATATTCTGTATAATCATGGTAAATTATCATTCAAAGAGTTTACAGAATACAGATGGCAAGAAACAGTCCTAACATCTAATTTGATGTATGATAGAATTTAGTTGGCAGATGTGAGAATTACTTTTCAAAAGAACATTTGGTCAGCATCAAATGTAACCAAATAAGCAGGCTTTTACTTTGTGGCACAACTGAATCAATCTTCCAAGAAAAAATTTTAACATCACTCGCTAGAACCAAAAGCAAATTACCACTAAAATGTAGAAAACAATTGGGGCAAAGAAAGATCTTGCAGCTCATAGATAGAATGCAAACTTGTCATCTCATTGTTGTAAGACACCAGAGACGAGGCATATCTCTGTTTCCAGCACGGTTCTTTGTCTGATCCCGCCCCCCTCCCTCCCCTCTCACCAACGCAAGGATGGCTGTAACACTGGCTAGGACTAATGGTGATTCAGCGCCCGATGTCACCGGAACTTCCTAAGGAGCTTTGTAAAATGAACGTCAGAACTGCCCACCCAGGGAACAAGTGAAAGAAGCGTTTATTAATCCATTGGCTCCTAGTCCCCATTGACGAAGTGCTGCACTGTGGAGGTTTAACGCTCCCACATTTCCAAGCAGTGCATGCAGAAAAGATCAAGGCTTCCCAGCTAGGTTCCTACACTGCGTGTTCAGAAAAGCCCCAGAGCAGGAAGTGAAAGGTGCAAGGAATGCAAATAAGGCTAGGTGCACTCAGGTTAACCTGTGCAAAGCGTTGGCACAGAACCAGTGCAACGTGGCCGGAATGGCTGCTAAGGGCGAGAGCTATGAAGTCAGCACAAGAGCTCTTCAGACGTTCACTACTCTCCAAGGGTTAAGGTGGCCACGGTGGGAGTGAATTCTTATTATGTAGTTACTCTGCCAATATTTCCTTCTCTTCCTCCAAGGTGCATCAGGTTGAGCCTTCAACATATCCTATAAATATATGGCCATGACAAAAAATACCACTTTAAGAAAATAAATGGCAATTACAAGAGATGTCTATGACATGCAGGTATTCTGAATTGTTTTCTTAGCCTGCGGGGGAATTTGTTCCACTAAGTTAGTAGATAACTTCCTTTCTTCTAAAGATAATATTAACTAACCATGAAAATTGATTTATTCTCCCACATAAATATTTGAGTCTCAAAGCAAAGAATAGGAGGATGCCAATTAATTTAAGGGAAATTATTTGTTAAATTTTTATTTTTTTCACCTTTGACCCTCGTTATCCATTTCTCCCACCTCTCCCTGCTTCTGGCAACGACCAATTTGTTCTCTGCGTCTATGAGTTCAGTTTGGGGGAGAGGGAGTTAGATTCCATATGTAAGAGAGGTCACACACTGTCTCCTTTTCTGTAAATCATTTCATTTAGCATAAGGCCCTCTAGGTCCATCCATGTTGTTGCAAATGGCAAGATTCCCCTCTTTGTATGGCTGAATAATATTCCACTGTGTGTGTGCATGTATATGTGTGTGTGTGTCTATATCTTCATCCATCCACCCTTCAGTGGGCACAGGGTGTTTATATATCTTGGCTATTGTAGATGGTGCTGCAATGATCATGGAGTGTGTCTATCTTTTCAAGTTAATGTTTTCGTTCCCTTTGGATAGATTTCCAAAAGTCAAATTGCTGGTAGTTCCATTTTTAAAAAGTTCAGAAGTAAAACCAATGCACCACCAAAGTGGTAATTAGTAAAATTTATTGCACACACATCAGAAATACAGTTTGCAAACCAGTAACACTCAAACCAAAACATGGAATGAGGTACAGGGGTATCATGTCATAAAGCAGCTTAACAGTGAAAAAGCAGTGACTGTTTATTCTTCACAGTGCCTGGTTATAATATTAGAATTTTCTTAAATGATGGGGAATTGCTTAGCGGTTACCTCATGTCAATCAACCTTGGGGAACAGTTTAAATTTTGCTTCTGATTTCTAGAGACATAAGCAAGTAATGACCCAGGTCAAGTTAGTCTTACAAAATAAAATACATTTTAGTTTTGCTTCTATAACTAAACCAGTTTTCTCTATGCAGGGAGTTTTAAAGGCTGGTGTTCATTTGTTTTTGGTTTTAATAGGGACTTCCATAGTGTTAAATATAATGCATGGCTGTACCAACGTACACTTTATGTCCCTAGTAACAGTGCACAAGGGTTCCATTTTCCTCACATCTTTACCAACACTTGTCTTGTTTGTCTTTTTTACAATAACCATTCTGACAGGTGTGAGATGATATTTCCCCTGGTTCTGATTTCTGTTTTGCTGATGATTACTGACATTGAGTATCCTTTCCAAGTACCTGTTGGCCAACTGCAATGCCTTCTTCAGAAAAGTGTCTCCAGTTTTAAATCAGATTGTTTGCCTTTATGCTAGAGAGTTTAATAAGTTCTTTTATATTTTGGATATTGAACCCTTATCATATATATTATTGTTGCTCAGTTGCTCAGCCGTGCCCGACTCTTTGTGACGCCATGGACTGCAGCACTCCAGGTTTCCCTGCCCTTCACCATCTCCTAGAGTTTGCTCAAACTGATGCCCATGAAGTCGGTGATGCCATCCAACCATCTCATCATCTGTCATATATATGATTTGTAAATATTTTCTCCCACTCAATAGGCAGCATTTTAATTTTATTTATAGTTTAACATGTGGAAGCTTTTTAGTCTGACATAGTCTCACTCTTTATTTTTTAATTTTAATTTTTGCTTTTTTAACTTTTATTTTTGGTGTCAGATTTTTTTAAAAAAATCACTGCCAACCTACATCAAGGAGCTTAGCACCCATGTTTTTGTCTAGGAGTTGTATCATTTCAGGTTCAACATTCATGTCTTTAACATATTTTGAGTTAATTTTGTGTATGGTATAAGGTAGTAGTCCATTTCCATTCTTTTGCAAGTGGCTGTCCAATTTTCTCAACACAATCTCATTACTCTAAGATGCTAAAGACTAGTTATACCCCTATTTTCCTCATTAGTCTTTCTTTTAAATGTTAGTCTGTCTTTAAACAACAGAAGTAAATATGCTCTTTAAATATGATCTGAAACTTTTGAAAATTGGTAAATTTTTTCCTTTTCAGAAAAAAATAGAAGCCTCAGCAAATATTTAACATAACTTTAGAGCAGAAATTTTGAATTGTGGAAGCATATATAGAAAATAATTCAATTTTTATTTGACTTTTACAGTTTAATTTGGACTTCTGGTTTTAATGGATTCCAAAATATAAGCACAATTTTAATTATTTCCACTTAGGAACTAATAGCTTTTAGGGCAGAGTAAAATGTTATTTTCATAATTTTCATATTAAATGCATTTTTAATTTTATCAAAATGCTTTGTTTTTTGGACATTTATACCATTTATATTTTTGTTATCAAGTTTTGATTTACTGAATTGCAGGATAAAAATGTGGTCACATATTTTATTTTCTTTGTACTCACTGAGTTTTATCTTTATCAACAATGTCATAAATTTTAAAAGTCGTTTCATATAGCTGAAAAGTTGTGTGTTCTCTATTTATAGGATATAGTGACATGTTGCTGTTATTGTTTCTCAGTCACTCAGTCGTGTCTGACTGTGACCCCATGCACTGCAGCACGCCAGGCTTCCCTGTCCTTCACGATCTCCTGGGGTTGGCTCAAACTCATGTCCATCAAGTCAGTGATGCCATCCAACCATCTCATCCTCTGTCGTCCCCTTCTCCTCCTGCCCTCCTTTCCCAGCATCAGGGTCTTTTCCAATGAGTCAGCTCTCCGCATCAGGTGGCCAAAGTATTGGAGCTTCAGATTCAGCATCAGTCATTCCAATGAACACCCAGGACTGATCTCCTTTAGGATGGACTGGTTGGCTCTCCTTGCAGTCCAGGGACTCTCAAGAGTCTTCTCCAACACCACAGTTCAAAAGCATCAGTTCTTCAGTGCTCAGCTTTCTTTATATTCCAACTCTCACATCCACACATGACCACTGGAAAAACCATAGCTTTGACTAGACGGACCTTTGTTGGCAAAGTGATGTCTCTGCTTTTTAATATACTGTCTAGGTTGGTCATAACTTTCCTTCCAAGGAGCAAGTGTCTTTAGAAAATAAAAACTTAAAATTATTTAAGCAACTTAATTCATCTAAACAACTAATTAGTGATGAAGGTATTATATTCATATACTATTTATAAACACAACAATTTTAGCATCTTTGAAAAGTTTATGAATGTGAGAAATGGGATAAACAACTGAAGAAAATTTCTAAAGTTATGAAATGCTAATATCCATGAACTCATATTAATACATTTTCCATCTTAATCTAATGGATTTTCTGACAAAATTGGAATTCCCATAATTATTTCAATAAATAGATAATTAATTTAGGCCAATGACAATAAAATGAGAAAATACAAGAAGGACTTATCCTAAAATAATATCTCCATCCATATATATTTTCTGCTGTATTCACCCAAATATTAAACATTGAACAATTCACACTCTTATAATCTTTTTCAGAATACATAGTGGGAATAAATGTATATATTCCCCTAGTATTAAAAAAATAGACAAGTTGACATAAGCAAAAAATTATAGAATGAGACATAAATTATATGTAAAAATGCCACATAAAATACTGCAAATTGAATTCAAAAATGTATTAAAAAATAATCCAGTACAATCAAATAGGGTTTTCTCCAAAGTGCAAAAATAGTTTTGAATAAATCATTAACACAAATAGACCCTAGATAAAATACTATGTGATCATCCCAAAATATCCAGAAAATATCTGATGAAACTTGACAATCATCCCAAGAAAGATGCTTAGTAAAATAGCAATAAATGGACATGTCTTAAAAAAATATCATATCTGACTTAAATGAGCAAACAACTGCACATTAACGAATAAGCATTACAGGTTTTCCAACAATATCTTCTTACATTTCATATTAAGTGTATCTGCTGTACTAATTATTATTTAACCTCATTATATCCTATGCAATAAGACAAGAAATAGAAATAGATAAACATTTTATAAAGTCAATATTATTTTTTTTAAGATTCATGGTCTATGTGGAAGAGCTAAGAAAACATACTAAAATAAAATTAAATTTAAAAAGTAAGTTTATTAGATAATGGACAAGAAAACCAATATGATAAGTTCCAAATATGTCTAATAAAGCAGCAATAACAATTCGCAAAGGACTTCTGTGTTTCCAATGGAGGGGACACAGGTTAAATACCTGGTTGGAGAGCTAAGATCTTACATGCTTCAGGGTTTTTTGTTTGTTTTTTTTTAAGTAACAAAACACAATTAAATGTAACAAAATATAAATTAAATAACCACAATAATGTGTAGAGAAATGTATCAAATTTTGCTAAGAAATAAAAACAGATTTGACTGTATAAGAGATACAGAAAGTTCTTGATGGGAATAATGAATGTTATGAATATGGTAATTTCCTCCAATTTAACATAATTCCAATTAACATCCTCATTAAGTCAGTTTGAATTTGATAAAAAATCACATTTTTAAAAATGATTATGTAAAACAGAAGAATTTTGAAAAAGAAAGTCATAAAGGGAAATAAGAATAAAATTAAAATCCCAATGAATTCATCCACATATCTCATAAAAAGAATGTTCTTAAAGTTTTAATTAAATTGTGCCTGGCAAGAAGACCAAAAAAATGTTCTAGGGCTTCTCTCAATTCATCACTTTGCTGCAAGTTGGTTTACTTCTGGGATAAGTTAGTTGCTTTAAAAGAAGCATTGAAAAAATAGCATGCAGTGATGAGAAACAGGTTTAGAATTTCATCAATGCCCACAGAGATTTTAAGGGCCTGCCCACAGAAATGAAAATTTAAGCCAACCATAAAAGACAGTTTAAAGTAAAAGAAATTGTATATCAAGGATATAGATATCCTTGGATATAGATTATCAAGGAAAGAAAAAGTTTTTTTCTAGCAAAATAAGTTTCTTTTTTAAGATAATTGCTTAACGGTTTGTCACTGGTGTAACATGATTTTAACCTTTATTGCTCATTTGGAATAAACGCAAACTTTTATGAAATGTCTAAAATTTTAATCATTTCCTTTGTAAAGTCTATATATTTATTTGCAATTTAAACATGAGTGAGGAAAATTTTAACAAATCGATCCAAGAAAAACGGAGGATCATATGGATTTTAAAATTCACTGTCCAGAGAATACACATTATATCATAAGCAGTATTCTCCTATAATTCTTCTGTCACTCTGAGAAATGATATTTCACAGACATAATTCAAATTAATATTTAGGCTGATCAAATGTAAAATTACAATTTAAAAAGTAAAGTAGTACTTAAAGTCATGTCTAGCTAGAATTCCCTGCTGTCTTCTGGGGTTTGTGAGAGAAAATAAGATTAACCACTTTCAAATCTTACCTATTATTTCTGCATAATGTTGGGATAGCCAATTAGATCTATTATTTTACGTTAAAAAAGTATATATATCTCTTATAATCTAATAGTTGTGCTTTATCTTTAGCTCCTACACTGTTTCAGATATATTTGCATCTATTATGCCTCCTTCATTTGTATTTTTTAATGTATATAGTGTCCCTCCTAATCCTCTTTAGTGCCATTAATAAACCCCACCTTGATGGACAGTAACTTTACCATTTTTTCTTTTCTTTCAGTTTCTGATACTTGATGTCTCTTTGCTCTTTGTTTTCCCCTTCTTCTTTGATTTCTTCTCCCCCCTCCCTCCTCCTCCTCCTCCTTACTACTATTTTTATTGTTTTAAGTATATTCTTTGGAAACACCATATATCTGTGTTTTCTTTCTATTCTAATATTTGCCTGTCTTTTAATGGATGGTTTCAATCTATCCTCATTTAGTGTAGTTAATATCTCTGATTTTATTCATTCTACCTTAACCTGTTCATTATATTCCACATTTTTTTTCTTTTTAGCCTATTTTTGTCAGCTGTTTTATTGATTTCAAATCTAAATTTCTCCCAATTAGTTTGAAGGTTTCATATTTTTCCTTCCTTTAGCAATGATCCTTATTACTTTCTTAAACACTCATATTAAAGTCTATTATTATTTATTCTGTTAACAAGTATTGCCTCACTAAAACTCACTGCCTCTCTCACCATGATTTCTACTTCTCATATTCTTTTGCTTTCTCCTTCCTCCTGTGAAATAAAGCCTTTAAAATAGTGCTTTTCTCTTTTTTTTCCCCGTTTTTTTTCTCTTTTTTTTCCTTCCCATGATGAGTGAAATCTTTGGAACATTTTTATTTCCTCCCCTCCCCAACCTCACAGGTAAGTGAAGTTGGTAGTTAGAATTCCTTTCACAAAATATCTCTTCTGTTTTAAGTGATCTTATTAGCACTTGTTTATGTATTCCTGGTCTAGTGTTAATCAATACATTTCTTTGTATTGATATCTGCATTTTTATATTGCTATACATCATTCATTAATATTTCCATTTGAGGGTTTCTGTTTATTTGCATTTTAGTTAGAATCTTTACTCTGACCTCAGTTGGAGATGGCAACTTTCCTTATCCATCCACTGGACCTTCTTCCTTCTCTCCAGGTGGACGGTAGGATCTGCACTTGCATACTTCTGTCTCCATGCAGTTCTGTAGGATCATGACACTGGTCTACTCAGTGAGCTGTAAGCACAAGTGGTGTATTTTGTCTGTTTTACTGTGAGAAACTCCAGGCATCTCTTGTCAAGGACATTAAACTTAGTCTAAGCAATGATCATACATACTAGTTTGTACCCCAAAATACATTTCTGATTTCCTGATGCTTGTGACGTGTTTGGGTTTTCCCAAGTGGATATATCAGTTCCGCTATCCAGCTTCTCCCTAGGCATTCTGTGTCATCAGGCTTGTGTCTAGGTCTTCCAAACTGATGGTTCTCCCTCCGTTAGGCTTCCTAGGTGGGTGGCTGCTTTTCCACGTCAGCTCATGTCAGCTCATGGTTTAGACCTCATTGTTGTAATATCCGAAATGTTGGGACTCCTACAGGTGTGAAAGGTAAAATGTCATTCATAGACTCACCCCCATCCCAAAAGCTCCAGAAGAAACCATCTGTTCTCGTCTCCCCACATTTTCTTGGCTTCAAGCGAAACTCAGTCTCCTGGCTCCGCTTTCTTCCAGTCCTCTGGAAATCTGTGATATCCAGCACACTGATAGAACTCAACATCCACCCTGCCTTTGGGTTGACAACTGGCTTGAGCAAAGCTTCTCCTATGACCTGCTGCCCTCCACACCTCATCCCTGGTCTCCAGCCCCATTGGCTATGCCACTATCAGGTTCAAAAGAATAGAACCTTATCCTAGGGCAGTGCAAAATTTCAGCAAAAGCCAAAGATCTCATGCAGAGGGACTTCAGGCGTGTGGACCTCTTTGATGGTTTCAGGAAGGCATGTAGGTCGGAAGTGGGAAGTAGAAGGGAAAAGGAGACGACAGGAAGAGGCCAACTCCAGACTATCAATTCCAGAATTCTCTCCTTTGATGGCCTTTAAATCTATTAGCTCTCCCTTTGGTATTCATCACCATTTTCCTAAGTAAAGTACTTAGACATTGTAGGTCTTTATTTTTGGCCCTAACTATTGACTTCCTCCCTGGAGAATGGAATGGCAACCCACTCCAGTATTCTTTCCCGAAGAATTCCATGGACAGAGGATTCTGGCAGACTATGGTCCATGGGATTGCAAAGAGTCAGAAACGGCTGATTGACTAACACAGTATTAACTTCCTATTTTAGTATTTGAGACTGAAGTTCTCATATTCTGATACCACCACTCTCACATTTATTTCCCATTGCATTACAGTATTACAGTATTGTTTCATTAAATAATTATTCAATTTTATATAGTCACACTGGAAGAACTAAAGGGCCTCTTGATGAAAGTGAAAGAGGAGAGTGAAAAAGTTAGTTTAAAATTCAACATTCAGAAAACTAAGATTATGGCATTTGCTCCCATCACTTCATGGCAAATAGATGTGGAAACAATGGAAACAGTTTTATTTTTATAACAGACTTTATTTCTTTGGGCTCCAAAATCACTGCAGATGGTGATTGTAGCCATGAAATTAAAAGATGCTTGCTCCTTGGAAGAAAAGCTATGACCAACCTAGATAGCATCTTAAAAAGCAGAAACATTACTTTGCCAACAAAGGTCTGTCTAGTCAAAGCTATGGTTTTTCCAGTAGTCATGTATGGATGTGAGAGTTGGACTATAAAGAAAGCTGAGCACAGAAGAATTGATGCTTTTGAACTGTGGTGTTGGAGAAGACTCTTGAGAATTCCTTGGACTGCAAGGAAATCCAACCAGCCCACCCTAAAGGAAATCAGTCTTGAATATTCATTGGAAGGACTGATGTTGAAGCTGAAACTCCAATACTTTGGCCACCTGATGCGAAGATCTAACTCATTGGAAAAGACCCTGATGCTGGGAAAGATTGAAGGCAGGAGGAGAAGGGGACAACAGAGGATGAGATGGTTGGATGGCATCACTGAATCAAAGGACATGAGTTTGAGTAAACTCTGGGAGTTGGTAATATACAGGGAGGCCCGACGTGCTGCAGTCCATGGAGTTGCAAAGAGCTGGACACGACTGTGTGACTGAACTGAACTGAAAGCTTGTTTATTTACTACTATACTGAGCAGCTTATGTTTCCTTCTCAATACAACTGTTTTTTTCTTAGAATGCATTTGTGTTTTTCAAATTTTTCTTGGGCGTTTGTGTATCTGTTGTTGGTATTTGTCCAAATGTTCCATCAAAGCTATCGAATGCCTAGTAATAATTTTTCAAAATACCCAAATAATTTAGAAAACTTGAAATTCTTCCACATAGCCCTCTAACCACCTGCTCTATAATGAAGGATTACTTCTTTCTGGGCATGAAACACAGCTGTTACTTGGAGTTTCAATTTTTCACTCTCCTGGACTGTGTAGAATTTTTCCTGGACAGCATGCGTTTTTGTGCATGTATGGGTTTATTGCTGATTCTCCTTTGGTACATTCTCTGGAACCTTCCTATGCAGGTTATATAAGAGCTAAATTGTTGAGTCCTTTTTGAGATTGTGCTTATATTCCTCTCACAACTGATTGGGGTTTCGTCTGACCACAGTATTATAGGATGAAAATTATCTTCTCTTAGAATTTGAAGGGATCATTTCAAGGATTTCTGGGGGATGGGTGAGCATTGAGAGACGAATGACATTTTGATTTCCTATCATTTGGAATGAGCCAGTTTTCCACTCACACAACCTTTTAAATCTTTAAGAAATGCCTCTTTAGTTCCAGTGTGCCGAAGTTACACTGATATGCCTTGAGAGTACATATCATGTACAATGATATGCCTTAGTGTGTCTTCTTTATTTTACTGGACATTCAGTGGACACTTGATCTGAGGACTGGTGTCTCATATCTGAGGAGTTTCTTCTATGATTTATTTGACACTATTCCCTTATTTTTATTGTTCTCTTTTCACTACAGCTCATATTATTTGCAAGAACATAAACCTTTTTTTTTGTACTGTCCAGAATGTTAAGTGGTCAATCTGCTAAGTCTTTGAGGAGATAAGCTATAGAATTAATAACTTTGATTATGGAAAAGAATTTATATTAGAAAGCCTGGGAAAATAATCAAAGCGTAAATTTATTAAGCTATGGATGAAATGTAAGATAATTATGGCAATGCTAAATAATTAATTTTAGAATCTTGAGATTACACAACATGAATGAAAATAAATATATTATGTATATATGTTATCATAATTAGGGTTTAAGGATAAACGAAATGGAAAAATAAGAAATATAGATTTGGTCTCTGTCCCCAGTTCCTGAAACACTGCTT
This sequence comes from Dama dama, assembly GCF_033118175.1. Lineage (NCBI taxonomy): Eukaryota > Metazoa > Chordata > Mammalia > Artiodactyla > Cervidae > Dama > Dama dama. Next base: position 105,977,765 of record NC_083689.1, read on the forward strand.
CTAAAATCCTTGTAATTCTGTGAGTAATAGTCATGATAGTAGCACCTTAAACAGTACTCTTAAATCTCCTGAAATCTCCTGGGTGAATGGATAATCTTTTGTTCTAATTAGAAAACTCTTGCTGGGCTTCTGGATGCAGAAAGACCAAGAAAGAACAAACATGATTAGAAGTTTGGAACTTTCAACACCACCTTCATTACTCCTAGGTAGAGGGGTTGGAAACTGGAGACTGGCCATTCCTATGTGACAAAGCCTTTATTTAAAAAAAAAATCCCTAAATTATGAGGTTCAGAGAGCTTCCAAGTTGGTGAACAGTACATATGCCAGGAGGGTGGTACACCCCAAATGGACACAGAAGTTCCTGAGATCAGACTTTGCCCTGTATTCTTCACAAGACTGTTCATCTGTATCCTTCCTTCATTGTATCCTTGACGATAAACTGGTAGATGTAAATAAGTCTTCTCTGAGTTCTTTGAGCTATTATAGCAAATTATGAAACCTAGGAGGAGGTTGTGAGAACCCTTGATTTATAGACAGTTGATCAGAAGTACAAGTTAAAACCTTGGATTTACGAGTGGCGTCTGAAGTTGGGAAGAGTCATATGAGAGAGGGCCCTTAACCGGTGAAGCCTGTGCTAACTCTGGGTAGTTAGTGTCATAACTGAATTATAGGACACCTACTTGGTATTGAGTGACTTGGAGAATTGGTTGATGTCAGGGGAAAACATATATTTGATATCAGAAGTGTTTGTAAGTAGAAGAAAAAAAATGTTCCCATCAATAGCATGTGTGTGTGCCAAGTCACTTCAGTCATGTCCAACTTGCAAACCTATTGACTGTAGCCCGCCAGGCTCCTCTGTCCATGGGATTCTTCAGGCAAGAATATTGGAGTGGGTTGTCATTTCCTCCTCCAGGGGATCTTCCCAACCCAGGGATTGAGCCCACGTTTCCTGGGTCTCCTGCACTGTCACGCGGGTTCTTTACCACTAGCACCACCTAGAAAGCCCCATCAGTAGCATGTCAGTTCAGTCAGTTCAGTCGCTCAGTCGTGTCCGACTCTTTGCAACCCCGTGAACCGCAGCACGCCAGGCCTCCCTGTCCATCACCAACTCCCAGAGCTTACTCAAACTCATGTCCGTTGAGTCAGTGGTACCATCCAATCATCTCATCCTCTGTCGTCCCCTTCTCCTCCAGCCTTCAATATTTCCCAGCATCAGGGTCTTTTCCAATGTGCCAGTTCTTCACATCAGGTGACCAAAGTATTGAAGTTTCAGCTACAGCATCAGTCCTTCCAATGAACACCCAGGACTGGTCTCCTTTAGCATGGACTGGTTGGATCTCCTTGCAGTCCAAGGAATTCTCAAGAGTCTTCTCCAACACCACAGTTCAAAAGCATCAATTCTTCAGCGCTCAGCTTTCTTCACAGTCCAACTCTCACATCCATACATGACTACTGGAAAAACCATAGTCTTGACTAGACGGACCTTTGCTGGCAAAGTAATGTCTCTGCTTTTTAAGATGCTCTCTAGGTTGGTCACTACTTTTCTTCCAAGAAGCAAGCGTCTTTTAATTTCATGGCTACAGTCACCATCTGCAGTGATTTTGGAGCCCCCCATAATAAAGTCTCTCACTGTTTCCATTGTTTCCACATCTATTTGCCATGAAGTGTTGGGACCAGATGCCATGATCTTAGTTTTCCGAATGTTGAGCTTTAAGCCAACTTTTTCACTCTCCTCTTTCACTTTTATCGATAGCATATTTCATCAGTAGAACATAGGACATTATCATATCCAGGTATTGGGCTAAGTTCCTTAATTAAGTAAGTGTTTGTCACTCAGTTGTGTCCAATTCTTTGTGACTCCCATGGACTGTAGCCTACCAGGCTCCTCCATCCATGGGATTCTCCAGGCAAGAATACTGGAGTGAGTTGCCATTTCCTTCTCCAGGGGATCTTCCCACCCCAGGGATCAAATCTGGGTTGTCTGCATTGCAGGAAGATTCTTTACCATCTGAGCCACCAGGGAAGCCCTAAGTTCCTTACAGATATCATTTAATTGAGTTCGTATGGCCATTTTAAAGATGAGATCATTAGAGAAGATTGGAGAATAATGGCATGTGCCCATGGAATAAGCCACAGAGCTAGGAATGCCACCTAGGTCTGATGGCATAAAAGGTCTGTGCCCCACATGCTCCTGCCTCTACGATTTCTATGTTGGCCTTTCAGTAGTTTCTGTTATATGAGGATAGCCTTATGAGTAGAGTAATATTTCATATGTTACTACATGACAGAACAAAAGTGGCCTAGTAATATTTTAAACTTGCTCTAGTCATGAAATACAGTGTAAAAGAAGTATACTTTCAGAATGAGATATTTGAAGGAATTAATTTGAATAGCTTGGGCACTCCTCATCAGCCTGAACCTTCAGACCGGGAAAGGTGAAGAACTATTCTTTCTGCTCTCACAGTTGATATTTCTTTTTTCCTTTCTTCCTTTCTTCTAACACATTTTCTTGAAATGCATATCCTATGCATTATGGGGGATGTAAAATGAACCAGATGATGGATTCTGCCCTCAAAGAACTTAAAGGGCTATGAACTATCAATTCTCAAGCTGAGGGTTCAGAGAAGGTGAAATGACTTCTGGCCGAGATTAGTTTGAGGAAGTGTGTCGAGCTGGGTGTGGAGAAAAGCAGCTCCTTCCCTGTCGCAGAAGCACACGGAGCGTGAGGGAAGAGTGGCGGGAAGCGATGGCTGAAAAGCAGCGTGGGCTCAGATGCCCAAAGCCTGAGTTTGAAATGTAAGGGATTTTGACCCCATTTTGTGAGTCAAGGGCCTATAAACTTTTAGACCTTCTATCAGTTAAAAAATAAGTTAGTAAGAATAAAATCAGAAGCACTGAAAATGTTTAGCAATCAGTAAAAAATAGAATCCTACTGTGTGTATAGTGTGCATAATAGATGGATACAGAGATGGCAGATCATTTCTGCTTGCTCACTCACTCAGTCATGTCCAACTCTTTGTGACCCTATGGGCTGTAGCCCACCAGGCTCCTCTGTCCATGGGATTCTCCAGGTAAGAATACTGGAGCGGGTTGCCATTTCCTCTTCCAGTGGATCTTCCTGTCCCGGGGATCGAACCCATATCTCCTGCATTGGTGGTTGGATTATTTTACCACTGAGCCACATGGGAAGTCCATAGCTGATATTTAGCTGATATCTATAGGCAAATATCCACTTAGAGTAAGGTACATTACTAAAAATAGTTACTATAAATTCATGTTTCAGATAATCTTAATTGCTTTAATAAATACTTGGTAATTTCTCATGATGTCATATTGAAAGTGAAAGTTGGTCATGTTTGACTCTTTGCGCCTCCAAGGACTGTATTCCATGGAATTCTCCAGGTCAGAATACTGGGGTGGGTAACCTTTCCCTTCTCCAGGGGAGCTTCCCAACCCAGGGATTGAACCCAGGTCTCCCACATTGCAGGCGGATTCTTTACCAGCTGAGCCACAAGGGAAGACGCCCTTGTATCATATTAAGGAATCCTTCTTTTTATCTTGTAGCAAGCCTGACAAAATGCCCATGAACAAAATGGAAAGAACCAACATCACACTTTTCATGTGTGTTTACAATATTTATGATTCCTTCCACCTGCAAGTTCTTTTTAGGTATTTCTTAGCTACCTTAATTTGTGAAAGTTCATGTGGTTAAAACAATAGTATAATTGGTAATTCTGTGGTCTGGCACAGATGGACTGCATTAATAACAGCATGCCAACAGCAAAAACATAAATTAATAAGGAAGACTCTGCTTTTTGCCCTCTATTCAATGTGCCACTTTCATTCTTTCTTCAAGGTAGCTCTCAAGTCGTATATGATGTATGATGTACTGGAATACTGACCCCACTTGTACACAGGTATTGTGTTTACATTATTAGTAAAGATATGTTTCCTACTGGCAGATAAAAATAATAAGGTTTAATAATTCTTCTCTGCCTCAGTTCACATGTACATGTCTCACTTTGAAGACTTCTGTAGGCAGAGATGGACCAGTGAGGAGTCTGGCACAGAAGACATAGTCAAGCTTTGGCTGAAACTGAGCAAGCTGACTGCAGAGTGTGCAGAAGTACTGAGCAAGGATACGGGAGTGATGCTGTTAGAGCCAGCTCGGGAACACCACATCCAAATCTAATGGTGGCTTTGTTTGTGGTGGTTTAGCCGCTAAGTCGTGTCCAACTCTTATGACCTTATGGATTGTAGCCCACCAGGTTCCTCTGTCCATGGGATTTCCCAGGCAAGAATACTTGAGTGGGTTGCTGTTTCCTTCTCCAGGGGACCTTCCTGACCCAGAGATCAAACCCACGTCTCCTGCAGTATAGGCAGATTCTTTACCTCTGAGCCGCCAGGGAAGCCTAAGATGGTTTGATTGGTGTACAAAGAGATTGCTCATATCAAATGTCATCATTACAACTAATGTTTCTATTCATTCTGATTTTTCCCGTTGAGATTTAAAAAAAAAATCCTGAAGTATGAAAAAGATACAGCTAGCAATTTTGAAGTGAGACAAATAGTAATATGATATCAAATCAACTTCATATATGATGTTGATGATTCTCACAGATGGGTGTTAGGAGCAAATGACAGGCTCTCTTTTTTCAGTTGAGGTATAATTGACATATAACATCAATTATTAAGTGTATTATATATATCAGTTTCAAGTGTAGAGCATAATGATTTGATATTTGTATATAGAGCAAAATGATCACCACAATCAGCCTAGTTACCATCCCTTACCATACAGAGTTACAATTTTTTTCTTCTTGGGATGATGACTTTTGAGATTTCCTCTCTTGGTAACTTTTAAATATATTTACAGTATTATTAGCTATAGTCCTGTACATTATGTCCACACGTCTTATTTGATACCTGAAAGTTTGCACCTTTTGACGCCACTTTACCTACCCCCACCCTCTTCCCTCTGGACTCCGCTGATCTGTTCTGTATCTATGAGCTTGGTTGATTTGTTCTTTAGATGCTGCATATACGGGAAGTCATACAGTATTTGTGTTTTTGTGTTTGATTTATTTCACTTAGCATAATGGTCTCAAGGCCCATCTGTGTTGTTGCAAATGGCAAGATTTCATTCTTTTTTTATGGCTGAATTAGTATTTGAGTGTATTAAACTCATCATCTTTATCCATTATCCATTGATGGACACTAAGATTGCTTCCACGTCTTAGCTTTTGTAATTAATGCTATAATAAAAACAAGGCATAAGTTCTTAGACTGTTTTTGCTAACTAAATACTAAGTTCAGTTATTCCTAAACGCAAGAATCTGTGTGTTGCCGAACCCTAACATCACGAGAAAATACAATCTTTTAAAAATAATAATTTTACAATGTCTCAATAACCTCTCATAATAAAATTGAGATTATTTGAACTACAATGAAAAGAATAGCTGACAAAATACAAACGTAAACCAGTAGTTCTTGAACTTTGGAGTGAATAATAATGACCAAGAGGACTCCTTAAAACAAAGAAGACTTGGTCGCATACCCAGTGTTTCTAATCCAGCAAGCTTTGTGGAGAGGGGAGGGGGCAGAATTCTCCTTTCTAACATGTTTTCTGGTAACACTGACTTTGCTGGTCCAGAGACCACGTTTTGAAAATCGCTGGTTTAAATTAATGCGTTCTGGGGGCAGGTGTCTTCTTTGTTGGCATGCCAGGAGTAACCAGGTCGTCAGCCACACCCCACACGCTGCCCATCTCTCCTCTCCCGTTTTCCTGCTTTCTGTCTTATTGTCGCAGATACCTGCTGGAGTTGTTTGCACCATGTATTCATACAACCATCTCCAAAAGCAAGGGTGTGGATGCGCTTCTCCTCTATCATCAAAGAAACCTTTCCTCACGACCTTCAACAGGCCTTTCCCCTCCGTTCACATTAGCCAAGGTTTGACAAATTTCACTGTCTACTTTTAAGGAAAACTGGTGAAGGAAAATATCTGACATTTAGGGCCTTGTGTTGAAAAACTAACTTTCTCAGTCTAGAGGTAGAGAGGTAACCTTCCACAAGGTTACTGCAGCCTTGCCTACCCACGCTGCCTTCCTATTAACCCCAAGGGAACATTCAGCTGTAAAAAAGAAATTAAAAAATAGGGCTGAGGTTTAAGGTAGTCTGTGTTACGTTAGCCCATGCCCTAAGAACACTCATTATGAAAATCAGTTTTCTAGAAAAAGCAAAAAGTGTTTCCTGTATGAGACACATTCATAAAAGAAGGGGAAAAAAGTCTCAATCTAATTAAATAAATGCTAATTTTGTAAATTAACCTCAAGCCTATGGAATAAAGCATCCCTAGTGTCCAAAAACTCAGGGCTACAGGATATAAGAATCATTAGTTCTATTAAATGGCTTTACACAGTATTTGGTACATTGGTTCACACCTAGAAATAAACCTAAGACACTTGATTGGCAATACTTCACTATATTTAACTCAAGTTTTGGACTAACTTAACAAAAATGGAGTGTTGCTCTCCAGGACTGACTATATAATTTGCAAGTACAATGTCGTATAAAAATGCAAGCTGCTTGTTTGGTGTCTCAGTGGTAAAGAATTCACCTGCCATGCAGGAGAACCTGTGTTCAATCCCTGGGTCGGGAAGATCCCCTGGAGAAGGAAATGGCAACCTACTCCAGTATTCTTGCCTGGGAAATCCCATTTACAGAGCAGCCTGGTGGGCTTAAGCCCACATAGTCACAAAAGTTGGACATGACTTAGCAACTAAACCACCACTACCTCTTTAAAAACCATTAATAATTTCAAGATAGTGACAGTAGAACATTAAACCAAGCATGGAGCCCTCCCGAATGCCCTCACCTGTGAAGTGGCCAAGTTGCTATCTCCTTCCTGAGATGCCTTGGAAAACTCCAGCTTCTTCTCACTTTCGTATGCATTTTCTTATTTGCCCCACTCAAGTAAGGGCATGTGTGTGCACGCTCAGTTGTGAACAACTCTTTGCAACTCTATACAGGGTCCTTTGTCCATGGGATTCTCCAGGCAAGAATACTGGAGTAGGTTGCCATTTCCTCCTCCAGAGGATCTTCCCAACCCAGGGATCGAAACCAGGTCTCCTGCATCTTCTGCATTGGCAGGCAGACTTTTTACCACTGAGCCACTTGGGAAGCTGGGTCCAAGTAAGGGTGAGAAGCACAATTTGTGGTTTTGGGCCGTGAAATTTTAAATCATTATAACTAGGCTCAAACAATTCTTTATTAATCAAAATGGGAACCATTACAATCAATACATTTTTGCCAACAAGATTTTTTTTTTTTTTAATTCTTGTAATGTAAAAATCAGTGCTTCAGGATTCAACGAACTCTAGGAAAGCATTTTCTGCCTTCTGCTGGTTGTGGAAACATTTTCCTTGCAGAAAGTTGTTGAGATGTTTGAAGAAGTGGTCATCGGTTGGTGAGAGGTCAGGTGAATATGGCAGATGAGGCACAACTTCAAAGCCCAATTTGTTCAACTTTTGAAGCACTGGTTGTGTGATTGTTTTGTGGAGAATTGGGCCCATTCTGTTGACCAATACTGGCGGCAGGGGTTGCAGTTTTCAATGCATCTCATCAATTTGCTGAGCATACTTCTCAGATGTAATGGTGTCACTGGGATTCAGAAAGCTGCAGTGGATTAGATGGGCGGCAGACCACCAAACAGTGCCCATGACCTTCGACTGGTGCGATTTTGGCTTTGGGATGTGTTTTGGAGCTTCTCATGCCCCCCACTGAGCTGATCATCTCTGGTTGTCATATAAAATGCCCTTTCCCTCGAACACCACAATCTGATTGAATATTGGTTCGTTGTTGTTGCATAGAATAGGAGAGGATACTTCAAAACGATGACTTTTTTTGATATTTTGTCAGCTCATGAGGCACCCACTTATCGAGATTTTTCACCTTTCCAATTTGTTTCAAATACCGGTGACCTTAGAATGGTTGATGTGGAGTTCTTCGGCAACTTCTTGTGTGGTTGTAAGAGGATCAGCTTCAGTGGTTGCTCTTAACTGATCATTGTCAAATTCTGGTGGCTGGCCACTTCGCTGCTCATCTTCAAGGACCTCATCTCCTTTGTAAAACTCCTTGAACCACCACTGAACTATACGTTCGTTAACAACTCTGGGCCAAGTGTGTTGTTGATGTTGTGAATTGTCTCCGCTGCTTTACAACACATTTTGAACTCAAATTAAAAAATCACTTAAATTTCCTTTTTGTCTAATATCACTTCTAGAGTCTAAAATAAGTATAAAATACACAGCAAATAATAGGTCATTAGCAAAAACATAAAGTGAGAAATGTGCATTAAAATGATGTATAACATAACCACATTTAAGAATGTATTCCAATAGCAAAGTTGAACAATGTAAAACCACGATTACTTGTGCACCAACCTAATAAATCATCCCACTCAGGAAATGCAGGTGACTTTGGTTTAAACAGCTGTATTTTTCCATCCCACTTTATATGGAGAGACATCTGGATGGACTGAGTGACTCAGCAGGTAGAAAGATTTTGTCAATTTGATATTACAGCACCTATGTGTGTAGAAGGTGAAAATTTTGGACCTAGAATCAAAATGAAAAAAATAAAGCAGGTTTATTTGCATTTGAAATGTGAATATCAATGAGGGTCATCAGTTACGCTGAGAGTTATAGAGCAGCCTCTTAAAAGTTAAAGCACTCCACCTCCATGTCAAGTTCAATGTGGGTGCAAACTTTATCAGTCTAATGTCCTCGTAGCATCAAAGGATTATTCCTCGGTTCCCCTTTATAGCACCAGGGAACAGGGCACATTTTGCCTTTGTAAGGAAGATGAAATGCTGGCCTGATAAATCACCTGTCAATTGAATCGATGGAGATGATGTAGACGCTTAATGTAGCTAAGCAGAGAGCGGAGGAAGGCCCGAAAGGAAGAGGGATAGAAGACAAGGGATTTGGCAACTAAGCAAATAGCACTATCTTAGTAACTGGCTTTTTGCTTTAGGAAAAGGATGTATCAGTGAGTTCTCTGAAGTGTATTTTTTCTTCCTCCTCTCTCTTCCCTTAAGGTATCTTTTGTACAAATTGCAATTTTCATATGCACTCAGCTTACTTGAGTGGAGTAGGAAATGGCAACCCACTCTAGTGTTCTTGCTTGGAAAATCCCATGGACAGAGGAGACTGGCAGGCTACAGTCCATGGGGTGGCAAAGAGTCTGACATGACTGAGCGCCCACATGCACACACACACACAGACCACACAGCTTACGTGAAATCACGTAACTCCTGTACACCAGACCAGCTTTCCACCATCTGCTTGTGAAGAATGGAAGACACGGCCCTATTTTGGTACATCCGTTACCTCACAGTACCAAACATAGTATTCACTATACCATCTGAATAGTTATGATGACTAAATCCTCTTAATGACTTAGAATATAACACCAATATCGTAAGCCAATAGATAATCCTTTATTATGCTACTGTGACACTTCTAAGAGGTAATGGTTTTTGAATTTCTGAGATAATTTTGGGAATTAGGTCTGGAAAACTAGATTGCTGAGTTTAGCTTTTATCCTATAACCAGCAGTTTGGAAAGAGGAGAGCTATATTTTGTTCTTTGTTGAAAGTGGAGACTTTGGAACACTTGGTCATTCAGTGGTTTGAATGATTTTCTTTTTAAGGAGATATTCAAGAAACATTAACTGAATGTTTGTTTACCACATACAAGAGAATCACATTGATTGTGTGGAAATGAACAAAAATAGTTATTTTCCTTAAAAAAAGTATAATCTGGCTGGAAATGGAAACATAGAAAAAGTTATCATGATGCAAGAAAAAAAATGGGAAGTATAGCAACTTTGAAGTTAACCAAATTGTACAAGCTGAAGTTTCGTTCCAGTCTAGGACTAAATAGCATAAACTATGCCAAAATCCTCCTTAACTCCAGAATGTATACCAAAATTAAGGAAAGAAGATGAAACAAAATTGTCCTTTGAAAAAAATTAAAAAATCAAATGTGGTTCAGTGAAAGATAAGCTACAAGTTAGGGAAAGCTTTATTACAGTTAAAAATTACTGCATTGGTTTAAACTATTGATAAGAAAAACATGCACAGAAATATTAGTTAACCAATTTTAAAAAATGGTTTCAAAATCTCCAAATCAAAGGAAAAATATATTTATACATAGATATTTATTATGAGTATTTAAGTCATAAAATAATTTCCAGCCAAAGTAAAAAGAATATTTAAAGAAACATATTTCCACAAGGACTTATATGTATTTGTAGTTTATAATATAAGAGCATGATCTTAAGTTACACCATCTAGAATCTTAGAGGCTTCTCTGTATACTAAGCCTCTTTACTTCTTGAAACTTTATGAAAGGGCCAATGTGTCTGTTGAGAGAATTACTTGTTTCTTACTCTGTAGACCTAAATTGGATTTAATCATCACTTCATATATAACACATCCCTTTCCCCTTCAGCCCCCCACCACACACACACTCTAAATTTAATTAAAATAACTGAAATGAAACTAGAGATAATTTGTTTTTTAAATAGACTGCCACATGCTCCATTTACATAAAGCCCATTAGTTTGCATTAAATACAAATTAGCTGCTGATATGAATTAAATCACACATAAATAGTTCAGAATAGCCGCAGAACCCGGCATTTTAATTAATGTAACAGTTAACCAGATTTATTTGTTGGGTAATCAAGACTCTTACTTATTTATTCTCCAGTACAATAGGCCAGGCGATACTGGCTGCCCTAGAACAGGACCATCGTTTTATAGGAATACAAATCTAGGAGGAAGATTGATTAGATTCCCTGACTTCAAAGTGTGCAAATGCTCACAGCATTCCAGTTTAGAAATTATGACATCTGGGAGGATGAATGCAGAATCCCCTCAGATAATTAACTCATACAAATTATTGATCACCTGAAATATCCTACTTGTGTTTTTCCTTCCATCCTTAGTTCTAGATTAATTTGAAGCAAGATATTTTTTTTTCAAGTATGAAATAAGTGTCTTTCGTTGCTATTCTTTATTTGACTAATTCACGCATCACTAATAAGTATTTCATAGTGAAGAAGAACTTTCCAGACTAATTAGAAGTTGGAATTTAGCAAAAGTGTCTGTTAGTCAAGACTCTTTTGTTCCAAGTAATTGTGCCTCAAAGTGACTCGCTGCACATAATTCACATAGATAGGTGCACAGAAATGAAACCCCACATGCTGACTTTAGGCACAGCTAGATCCAAGTCTCTAATTAGGTCACCAGAATGGCGATAGCGCTCACCATTCCTGAGAAATGCTTCCCTCTATAGTTTCCTTTCCCTCTCAGACTATGCTGTCCTGGTGGATACACGGCTGTTAGCCGCTCCAGGCTTAACACAAGCTCTCAACAGCCCCGATTTTTTCCCAATACTTTCAATGAATATCCCTCAAAATGAGACTTCTTTGCCTCAATCATTTATGCCTCTGTCTATGACAATCACTGTGAACAGAGAGAACAGAATGCCCTGATTGGCCTGAGTTACATGCTCACCCCGGAATCTGGAGAAAGGACCAACCCCAACTGAATCATAAGAATTAAGAGTGTGTGTGTTGGGGGAGGGGATATTGATAAAATAGAAGGTTAATTGCATTCCTACAAAAATGATGGGGGAGGAATATTGATTCAATAAGTGCAGGAAGGAGCAGCTATCCATTACAGTATTGTAATCCTTGCTTTGATGCTAAATTGTTAGGCTTCTTCAGTCACCTCATTTAGGAACTGATTTATCAATCAGTAAAAAATCAAAGGTAGGCAATCAATATCTACCTGCAAAAATCCCTGATGCAAGCAGCCACAGCTTGTAAATAGCGGCCATGGATATTCAGCAAATAAAGTACCTACAGAGAAAGCCTTCATCAGCCTTAAATCATGCTGTTGGACATACAGTCTTAAAATATCAATGCTACATTATGTGTGCATTCTAACTGAAGTTTAGAGGGGACTAATGAGACAGGTTTCATTGACTGTAACAAAAAATCCTGGGCATTTGTAAAAGGAAAATGCCACTTAAGTCATAATGTTAAAATTTTGACATAAAAAAGCAGCATTTCATATCATTAATAGCTGCTGAACCTAGGTAATTGCTTATATTTTCTGCCGATTTCAGTAACAACATTTCATTCCAATTTTATCCTCTTCCTTTCAGTCTTTTAAGTGTTATGTAACATATGACAAATATTGACATACCAAAAAACAGGCATTCTTAGCTTACCACGAGACATGAATACCTCTGCTAACTTTATGAAGCTTATGAACAACACAGAACCCTTCTAAAAGTACTAAGTTTTTAAAAAGTTATAGAATACAGAGGAAGCCAATTATATCGAAATATAATTATCTCAAAAATTAAAATTATAATATTTGTTGTTCAATACACATTAAATAAAAAGCAATACCATTGAGTTATATAATACCTGATACTTTGAGGTACTATAACTTTAATATGATGTGAAAATATCTAATATTTCAATTGGGTAAATTGTTACAAGAACTACTAATACTAATGTGGTTTGTGGCCTATAATCACAATTGAAGGAAATGTAAATTTTAGTTCAAGGTTACTGAAAATAAAGATGTAAATTTTCCCATCCTCAAACATGGAACTCTGCCAAAGGACATTTGATCATGACTTGAGGAAAAAACTGCAAATCATTGTAATAAGGCGTGCCATCCATCAGCTCTTGGACCCTTATTGCAATTTTCTTATTCATCTGTAGTTGACTCCCTGCCATATTTTCACAGCAGCAATTCTAAACTTTATTACCCATTTCTATCCCAACTTTTTTTTTTTTTCCTATGTGGTTAACTTTGCCTTCTCCATTACTTAGAAAGTGAAAGCAAACTGCCTCTAGTTTCCTTCTTCTGTATCCTAAAACGATCTGGATCTTGGTTGTTACCCCTTTCTTTAAGAGTCTTACAGATTATAGAAAATGTATGCCTGCCAGTTAATTGGTGCTTAATGGGAGAACCAAGAAATGTAAAGAAAAGAAGAAATCATTCTAGCCATTCTGTAGTTAGGACTCGTAAAGAAAGAAAGATGCTGTTGAGGACAAGAGAGGAGCTCTCGCGTTCACTCCCTTGCTTGAAATTCCGTCCTGAGTGTATGCAGGGCCTCGTTTTCTCGTGTTAAAGATAATCAGGGTGGGCCCACATGTGACACTGTGATAATTCATCTATCCAGAGCTGGAAGATGAGAAATGTGGCCCAACCCAGCTCTGTCAGTCACCATGAAAGACAAAAGAGAGAAACCACTGGGATGGTTCAGAGTGAACCACACCAACGAGACGGGCTTCTCCCACCCAACGCCCCATCTCTCGCTGGCTGGGCCCCTAGGTAACACAGAAGCCGTAGGAGCGCCTCTGCCTTCCTCATGTTGTCTTTGAGGGACATGGTTCCACGGTCATGAAGTATATTTATGTTTATTTCAAAAAAAATTTTAACAGAATATACATTTTATCATGAAAGAGAAAGAATCTGCTTTATGGCCATTTTTGCTGAGATATATATACTCACCAAACAAAACCCCTAGTGACGTTTGAGGCTTTTCTTTCCCCCAAAGGGAAAAAGAGTTGAGTATTCTTAATTATGATTACCACATGACCACGTGGCTCTCTTATTACCCAATTCCTTTTATTTTTAAAGACAAAAACACTTAAGAAATCCTGATGATTTGTCAGTGTTCTGGCCAAAGGTTACTTGTACAAATAGAAGATTTGCAGATGCAAGTAATTGGAGAGAAAAGTTTATCCTATTTAGGAGAGCTGTTTCGCCCAAGAATACTAGAGTGGGTAGCCTGTCCCCTCTCTAGCAGATTTTCCTGACCCAGGAATCAAGTCAGGGTCTCCTGCCTTTCAAGCAGATTCTTTACCAGCTGAGCTGCCAGGGAAGCCCTGTCCCACGTGATGTACCTTTTATTCAAAGATCTGTTTGTCTTCAGTGTTTGAGCCTACTATGGGAGAAAGACAATACAAGGTTTTTATTTCTGTAGAAATACTGTGTTGTAATCACAACTTATGTTTACTTCTTAATTAAAGTTGGTACCACCTGCTTTCCCAACGGATGCTTGAGGTTTAGCCTTTCGAGCCCCAGAGTCCTGCAGTTAAGATGACTCAGCTATTCCTTGCTTCCGCTGCTACTGCTCCCAGTAACATTAGTCTAACCTTCTCTGTTCCGTGGCTCTTACTTGTTTATTGATCTACCACCTGCCAGATTTTACTGCCTTCTTTTTCTTCTCACCCCGTGGATTCCGCTGGCTGGTAGCATACCACTTTCTTTCAATGTAACTCCCATTTTTGTTGCCCGCTGCTGCGTCTGGCAATATCGCTCATGCAAACCCGTCAAGGGAATGGTGTGTTGGGTCAGTGAGTCACACTCAAGTGTAGGGAGCATTTGCTTGTTAGAGCTCTGGGGCCAAGCCACCTCACTGTCTTCCAAGATGGTTTTAGAGCCAAATTGTTGATCCAGTCATCAGTTGCCGGAGTGGTGGGGTAATCTAGCACGAAGCATAGCAGCCGGAGCAGAAGGAGCTGCCAGGTGTGGATACGGGGTTAACACAGCTGCTAGACATGTGTATTTTCTGATGATTTCATGGGACAAGGTTTGCTCTGTCCTCCAGAGTTCAGCTTTTCCCTGTCCACAGTTGGAAGAGTTCAGGCCTCCCCAAATACTTGTTTTCTATTGATATTAAAAAGACTCCTTTTCCCTATGTGTTCCTTACATGGGTCCCTTCTAAGAACTCGTATCACTCATTCTTTTTCAGCTCAGCTCTTTCAATGTTGCTGCTGAGTCACCCTGATAAGAAAATATGAGAGCTTTGCAAACTAAACAGATTAGGTATTTAACTGGCAAATTTGTTTTTATTGTTTATTTGTTTGTATGTGTTCTTAATCTCTGAACAATTACGCACATCCCATTTAAGTACTCTAAACGTTTCCTCTTGGTGCTGCGGTTTCTCTGGGTTTAAAACTCGTGAGAGGACTGAAATCCATCACAACTAGAGATTCTCGCGTAATCATCATTTTTATCTTCCAGTGTCTGATACTGTGTCAGATGCAGAGAATATTCACAATAAGTATCTCATGAATGGAAGTAAGCCTAAGCAAAATGAATTAGGATGGGTCTGTTGGTAGAACAGTAACAAAGTCAAATACAAGTAACTGCCTGCAGTTTGATGATCCAGCTAAGTGGGGAACATCCGCTTAGCTGCATGTTCTCTGTCTTTTCAGAGATAGAATTGTAAGTTCACCTATGCAAATGTTTGTGTTTGCATATGTCATCAGTTCTTGAACATACGCTTTCTCACCACTTTCTATACAAAGTACATTGGAAATATATTTGGTGTAAAAGAGAATCATTCTTTTTTACCTGGCTAACATAAATTCTACCTGTGGGTAAGTCATTGTGATTTTTAGATACAGATCAGGGACATCTAATTGTGGGGTGTGTGTGTGTGTGTGTGCACATAGATGTACATGAATAAGTCAAAAAAGGAAAAGATTGGAAATACTAAAAAAAAATGAATGTAAGATTGGCCCAGAAAAATAAGTTAGTCTCTTCTCTTTGATGCTTACATATGTACTATGTGATGTTAGACAAACATGTTTTCCGCTGTGTGCGAGCATTAGTTAGCCCGCAATATCAATAAGGAGATAGATGTAGGCATCAGTGCCTAGAAAACTCCATCCCTTCACAGTCAGCTGACCTTATGAGTTGGAAGGAAATCAGTCCAGTTACATAAAACATTGGCAGAGCATGTAATAACTGAAGTGGCACTAATAGTGAAATACAGCAAATGCTCCAAGTCCTTTTAATAGCAAAAGGAGGTCAAGCTTCCAGATGTTTCCACTGATTCATAAATAATTGACTACCGTTACTGTTACACTGCATTGTAATGGAGTTAGACCATGTGGCTAGTATTAGTTTGAGTAGTATAAAATAGTTCAGCTGGTATTTAAGAAAAATGTTAAGTCAACTTGAATATCATTTATTTGTAATGTCCTTAGCATCCTATTTCATACCAATTTATCTTTCCAGCCAATGTAGTATTTAGATAGTAAAGACTTTCAAGTAATAAAATTATTAAATAAGTGGAAAATTGCAAGTTATCTCTTGATCCCAAAGATCTCTTGATCTAAACATTGCAGTTCTTGTTGAAAATGTTTATTCTGTTAGCAATACTGATAAAATCTGCACACAATACCTGTATCCCCTCCCTGTGGCTTGCATTTATTTGCTGTGTGTCTTCCCTTCACGTTTTTTAACCTAGTTGTTGTCCAAAGGTCTCTGGAAACAAACAAACAAACAAAAAAAGCATTTTGTTTTCAATAGACTAACTGCCATTGACTTTTTTAAAATCCATGCTCCACTAAACTATCCTGCCTTAGAATTTATGTGTCACACCTCTGACCACATCCTTCTCCAGCCAAGCCTTAATTAGCATTTTGATACTTTCTCTGCAAAGATTCAGTAAAGATTGATAGCAGCTGCCTGGATAGCTATTTTATATTGAGTGGTCAAGAAAACCTGCATTAACGTGAAGACATTTAAGCTGATATCTGTGTGATTAGAAGGCATGCAAGAACAAGGAAGAAGCAGAGGTCCCTAAGGAAAGAGCAATTTCACCATGATCAAGGAGCAGATGGAAATCCAGGGTGGCTCAAGAGCACTGGGGGAGTGTCCAGTGGCAGGGAATCGGGACAGGGCATGGGCCAGCCAACCATGAAGAGCTTGGAAAGCCAGAGCAAGGCATTCAAAATGTACTTCCCAGGTGATGGGGAAGCACTGTGAACTGAATGCAGTGGAATGAGATGAAATTATACATATATATATATGTATATTTAAAATATTTTACTGCTCAGTAGAGAATCGATTGTGGCAACTACGTGGCAGTGTACTGTGGGAACTCAGGTTGGAGATGAAGGTAACTTGGACACGAATATATGAAGTAAAAGTAAATGGATTCCATATATATATATATATATGGAATATATATATGGAGATATATATATATCTCATATATATATATGAGATATAATCTTGCAGCTTAGCTAGCCATGAGAATAGGGAAAGAGGAAGGAAGGATGGCAATATGCAGTATTTGGATTTGGCTTGAGGAGCTTAGAAGACGAGGGCATTTCAGTCCCTGTTTCCATTTGAGTCCAAAGGCAAGGGGGAAAAAAAAAAGAAACACATGTTCCCATCAAGGCAGTCAAGCAGGAGGGAATTCCCTCACACTCAAAGGCATATCAGCCTTTGCATTTTATTCAGGCCTTCAACGGACTGGATGAGGCCCACTCACGTTAGAAAGAACAATCTGCTTCACTCAGTTTACCAATTTCTATCTCAATTTCGTCTAGGAATACTGTCACAGACACACCCAGATAATGTTCGGCTACATATGTTTGGGTGCCCTATGGCCCAGTCAAGCTGACACTTGAAATTAACCACCACAACAGCTCCGAATTCATTTCTCATGCCTTTGATCTTCTTACTATAGGTTCAAGGAAGATGGTTCTCTCTGAGGGTATACATTCCACAGATGTACTGGGTACAATTCTGATTACCTAGTCAAGAGCAGCTCTCCTGTAAATAATCAGTAAAGATTTCACCAATCCTCTTCCCCCTTCCTTTGGTTATTTTCACAGTAGCTATTTGTATAGGGGAGGTGAATATAGCCAGGACTTTAAGGACAATGCTATCCAGTGTCTGACATGACACCAGTACCAGGGTACCTAAAATTTGATCGAGTTCTAATTCAGTTCAGTCAGTTCAGTTCAGTTGCTCAATCATGTCCAACTCTTTGTGACCCCATGGACTGAGGCATGCCAGGCCTCCCTGTCCATCACCAACTCCCAGAGTTTACTCAAACTCATGTCCATTGACTCAGTGATGCCATCCAGCCATCTCATCCTCTGTCGTCCCCTTCTCCTCCTGCCCTCAATCTTTCCCAGTGTCAGGGTCTTTTCAAATGAGTCAGCACTTCACATCAGTTGGCCAAAGTATTGGAGTTTCAGCTTCAGCATCAGTCCTTCCAGTGAATATTCAGGCCTGTTCTTCTAATTAGGTGGTAATTTTATGGTGATGAATTCATAAATGAAATTTGGACTCCTGTTTCTCTATACTGATTCTGCACTGTGGATATATATAGTGGTGCTTGTGATTATTTATAGTCATTCTACCCTGTGGCTATTTAACTGGTCACCTGAGTATACAATCAGGGTGTGTGTGTGTGTGTTATAGCTGGCAGAACTCTCCCATTACCTCTCCACCTGGGGAGTAAGCATCATCATGCAGGAAAGTTCAAGTGAGAGATTCTGAAACTGCCTACTGAACCCACTTTGCCTTGGCAAAATAGTAAATTGAAAGCAATAGAGCATCTCAGGAGGAATAGTGTTGCAGAGATTAGTGCCACTCTCAGACCCTCATTGGATTCAAGGATATTTCCCACCATCCCATTCAATTCACCTCTCTGACTCTTAAAAAAAGCAGGTGAAATGTGGCAAATGACAGTAGACTAATGTAAACTTCGCCAGATAGCACTCCCAGTCTCGGCTGCTGCGCTAAATGTGTTCTTACTGGAGCAGGTCCACAGGCACTGTCTCTTAGGAGGCTATCGATCTGGTGGCAGTCTTTCTTCTCTAACCCAAACAAGAGAGAAGCAAAAATCAATTTGCATCCACATGGCATTCATAGAAGTTCAGATTCAACATATTGTCCCAGAGCTACTTTATCTTTCCTGTGTTTTTAATAGAAATACAGTCACAGGGACAAGATCATCTTTACATTCTACAGAATGTCAGCCAGTCCACTGAATTTATGGCATCAAACAAATTAGATCTGGCAAGAAGGAAGCAAAAAGAAATACTCTGGACACCCTAATAAAACACTTCCGTATCAGTGAGAGGGAAATAAACTCTCAAAAGGCCCAGGGGACCGCCACGTGATAGAAGGTTTTAGGGCCCAGTGTCTAGAGGCATGCTGGGATATCCACTTGAAAGCAAAAAATAACAATTGTTCTACTTTGCCCCTTCCTACACTTCCTACTAGTAAAAAAGAAACATAGAGATTGGTGGGCCTCATTAGATTTCGAAAGCAAAACACATTTTGTAGAATATAGGCATGCCTTAGATTCAAGGAATAAAATCAGCAGATTGTATGACTAGATCCTGGTCCCTGTTAGAACGTTGAATCACAAGTTATCATGAAGGCTTTCAGTTCAGTTCAGTTCAGTTCAGTCACTCAGTCGTGTCCGACTCTTTGTGACCCCATGAATCGCAGCATGCCAGGCCTCCCTGTCCATCATAAACTCCTGGAGTTTACTCAAACTCATGCCCATCGAGTCAGTGATGTCATCCAGCCATCTCATCGTCTGTCATCCCCTTCTCCTCCTGCCCCCAATCCCTCCCAGAATCAGGGTCTTTTCCAGTGAGTCAGCTCTTCACAAGAGGTGGCCAAAGTATTGGAGTTTCGGCTTCAGCATCAGTCCTTCCAATGAACACCCAGGACTGATCTCCTTCAGGCTTTAGGGTCAATTACCTCTCCACTCTCCAGCCTTATTCTCTGCATTCTCCTGCTGAACGCTCTCATCTCCATTGGATACGTGTTCCCCAGGCCCTGATGGTATATATGGATGCTAAACTTCCTTAAGCAAATAGTTCTGATACAGCAGTGGCTGTACTTCTCAATGAGGCTGTGCTGAGAGATGTGACCTGCCTATTGGCTTGAAGGCAATAAGTGGTGGGGGCAAATCCTGCAGAGAACAAGCATCATCCTGCAAGGTACCTGCCTCCAGTAAGGTGATTGCATGGTTTTCACGGAAAAGGAGCCTTCTTCTGCAAAGAAGCAAGAGGAAAGGTGTTGCTTCTGCCAACCAGAGGTTTCAGGGAATCTAGGGACTCCAGAATCTCAGTCTTGCCCAATCAAATGGCCTCATGATAAGTGTTGGAATCCCTGTCTTTTTCTATTAGAGACCTGATTTTGACATGGAGACCTATTTAGGATGTTCAGTTGGTGCAGTCTGTGTTTTGGTTTCAGAATAAGGGGGTTTCTTAAAAGCTGCAGTAGAGGTTCTTGGGCTTCAGTAGTCATTTGGTTTTCTTTAGCCTACTGCTGTCTTCTGCCACCGATTCCAACGCCAATTCCAAAAGCCTGCCCTCTGCACAATTCTTACAATTATTTTTGCCCCATTCTATTAAAAACCAACTGCCATTGTGAAATGCAACACCGTACCTTCTATCTGAACCTTATTTAACTTCTTATTTAACTGCAAATCAAACCCTTAGCAATTGCAAAGCTACCATACACCATAATGTATCATCATCCTGCTTACCATCAGTGAATAAATTGTTACTGCTGATAGACCTATGAGTTTTGTCTTTGAGGGCCATTCCTGACACCAGTTTTAATCTGAGTTCTCCAGAAAGCGGGGCCTGAAACCTTGAACTTTTACTTGAGTCTCGTGCCGGGGAGAGGGAGTGAGGGGGGAAAAGGTGAATCAGAAAGAGACATCACCCATAAAAGGATGTGTTGTTTAACTGGGGATTGCATTGTATTAAGTGTGACCTATTGATGGATTTCACTGAGACTCTCTTCCAAAACGCCATATATGAACAACTGCTTCTCAGTACGGTCTAAACTCAGATGGAGAAAAGGTATTAATCGCCTCCTAGGTCACTCCATAGACCTTCTATCTCACTGGTTCAACCCACAGGGCTTTCATTCACATACATCTGGCTTGTGCATGCGTGGACACTGAGGGGCCCTAGATGTCTCCTGCGTCAGTGTGAACCAAGGACCTACAGGTGTAAGGCTTACGGCATGCGGCACAGACCCATGGTGAGGCAGTCTTGGCTTATGCCATCGTGAGGCTGGTTGAAACTTGGGCACAGCTGGATTGTCTCAGCAGCACCCAAAGCGAGACAGAAAAAGCTAGAAAAATAGGAGAGATTATATGTAAGAAATGTTTCTTGGATAGACCAAAATGTGGGCTGGAGAAGCTATTGATGGCTCAGAATAAGAATTACCCAGTACCATTTTGACACTCATATTTGTGTTGATATAGCTTATGAATATATATATCCTGCTGATTTTATTTGGATTTTCAATTTGCATATTAGAATTACAATATAAGTAAAAAAGGATTTCTACCCAGATACATGAATATCTTCACAGTGGTACTAATTTTTCTATTTTATAATAGATATGAATCTACCTGTCAGCAAGAAAACTGAAGAAATATAAAGCTTTTGTTTTTCTCTCTGTGGTTACCCACATGCATGTGTGCACATACACACAGAGAGGCAGATAACTGTTATTTTCACTAATAAATGAAAAAGTGTATTTAAAAAAAGAGATAAACCATGAGCCATTCATATTTTCTATAGATCTCATCCTGGATATCTTGGTTGCATAGACCATAGGGAAAATAAAGCATTTTTTAAGGAATCTTAAATTGCAGAAACACCCCAAAATATATCGATACAGAGGTAGTCAGCTAAATGTGATCAAAGGCATGTATGTGGATGTGTCTGTGTCTCACACAGGCATACGTGTAAGTGGAAAATCTGTTTCCTTGTCAGGCTTTTGTTATTATCCCACCTCCATGTTTCAGATAACTCTCGAACAATTCAGATACAGGCTTGGATCCATTCTGGCAACTTACAGTAATTGTTATAGGTATTTTTAAATACAGATAATGATTGATTCTTGAATAAATAAAAATTGATGGCATAAATACCGTGCATGAATGTATAATAAATAATTTCCAAAGCATAATACATGTTAAAAAGTATGGTGTTTGTATGTATGTATTGAGTTTGTATTGGATTGGATAGTACAATATTAAGTCTACATATTTTTACAAATAAACATATCAAGAACTGAATAAATGATGATGTGTATGTGGCAAAAACAATCTAAAAAGTAGATTACCAAGTGCAAGCCAGATAAGGATCTGAATTTTTCAACCCTTTTTGAAGATAATATTTTTTTAATGTTTAGATTGTCTATTAAACTTTTGAAATCAAACATGCTATACCTCTTGGGAACATCCTGAGAATTAAAGGAAAGCTTTATTACAAACCTCCAATAAAGTAGAATTCTGCCTCAAGAGCTACAAAGTTTTGATAAAGATGGAGAAGTTAAAGTGAGCAAGTGTCAAAATGAACAGAATTTTGTTGGAGTCCTAATTGCAACCCAGAGAATTAGCAAAATCTACAGTATTATGTATAGTATATTTAGGATGTACAGGTATTTTACAATAAAATTTTAAATGGTTTGCTTTAGGGATTCCAAGTTATCTGTTATAGGAAAATTTGAAGCAAATAAAGTGATACCAAATTGTAAATGGTATTATTAAGTAGAGATAATCTAACCTGAACATGCAAATAACATCAATGTCAATATAAAAATTTATTTACAACTCTGAGGAAAGTTATTAAGCACTGCCGTTCTTAGGCTGATATAAAACAAGTCCTCTGTCCAGACATCCCTTGATACACCCAGCAGAAAAGCATACTGGTTGAGGCAGATAACTGGCCATAGAGAAGCTTCGGTAGTGTAACTGTGGGGGAAATTTGCCGTTTGCCTTCCATTGTGGTTATTATGAACATGTAACTATACTCTGTATAGTTGTTTTTTCCAGGGAGTTAGATAACCATGAGCAGCACATTCAGGGCTTCCCTGGTGGCTCAGAAGTTAAAGTGTCTGCCTGCAATGCAGGAGACCTGGGTTCGATCCCTGGGTCGGGAAGATCCCCTGGAGAAGGAAATGGCAACCCACTCTGGTATTCTTGCCTGGAGAATCCCATGGACAGAGGAGTCTGGTGGGCTACAGTCCAAGGGGTCGCAAAGAGTTGGACACGACTGAGCGACTTAACTTTCATTTTCACTTTCAGATAACCATGAACAGTACTTTACTTGTAGAAAAATTTAATAACTTGCGTTTATAGGTGTCCAAATATGGTATTGTGTCATGCTATCAGACGTACCACAATTTGAAACTGGTAGATACGTATTGTGTTTAACAAAATCCAAATGTATTTGTCAACAAACACATGTTTGCACAAGGAAAGGTTTGTGTTTTCAAAGTTAAACCACCCTATATGGTTTTTCAATACCAAAAAAAGTAGACTTTTGGTGTAATCTTGACTAACTATAATTAAATATTTATTCTTCTTTTAAAATTTTAAAGAACCTACATTAGACTGATCATTAGCAGTGGATAAAGTAGCCATCATATAATTATTTTATGCCGTACTCTGAATTGATAAGCCTTTATCCTCTGTGTTCTGTTCCATTCGACATCTCATGTTAGGTTTGCTGTCACCTCACTTTTCAACCAAAACTCTGCAGGCATCAGTTTTCCCAACAAAAATAGCTCATATTTTTGTGAAGAATTAAATATTTTAAATAGATTTACATAAAAAATTATGCCTAATTGGGCTTCCCTGATAGCTCAGTTGGTAAAGAATCTGCCTGCAATGCAGGAGACCCCGGTTTGATTCCTGGGTCAGGAAGATCCCCTGGAGAAGGGATAGGCTACCCACTCCACTATTCTTGGGCTTCCCTTGTGGCTCAGCTGGTAAAGAATACTCCTGCAATGTGGGAGACCTGGGTTCGATCCCTGGGTTGGGAAGACCCCCCCCCCCCCCCCCGCCCCCCGCAGATGGGAAAGGCTACCCACTCCAGTGTTCTGGCCTGGAGAATTCCATGGACTGTATAGTAGAGTCTATGGGGTCGCAAAGAGTCGGACACGACTGAGCAAATTTTACTTTCACTTTCATGCCTAATTAGTTAACTCTAATGAAGTTCATTATTTCTTTCTTTACAGTTGCTGTTAATGAATTATTTGAAAAGTAGCAAAAGCTGAAAAGGTGGCATCTGTAATATCTTTAGCCTATTAACTCTGTGAATATATACCTGAATAAATGGGAACATGAAACTCATTTTTAGTCACAATATTATACAATAACATTTCAATATATTTATAGATAACTATAAATGAAATGAGGATTAAGCATTTCACCTGAAATATCAGTAATTAGAGCACATCTTTGGCTGGAAATGGTGTTGAGTCACCTTTCTCTCAGGTTTTGGGTTTATTGCTCTCTACTTCAATCGGTGGTTCCACTCATTGTTGGTGTGAATTTTCCATCAAATATGAATGTTACGGGAGCCTATAATTTTCTAATAGTTTTATGTTTTAGATAAATAGAAGTTCACAAAAATCTACTTTGAAGGGAAATATGAAAATCTTTTCAAGAAATCTAAGCAAAAGTTGAGTTTTTTACAATCCAGAAAATCAGAGCCAAATGTTTAATTGCTGATGCTCACCAGCTATTAATCACTGGTGTCAGTGTTCAGAAAGAGCCCGTCCCTGTCAGTTACCTCACCAACTTTTGAGATTTTTCAATACACTTAAGTCTCCTTGTCTCCTGGCATTAACTCAATAGATCCTAGTCTTTCAACTATGTCACAAAGACTAGTTGCTAAATTATTGCATAATATACTTGGGTATTAGCAATAACTCCTGTCATTAGAAAATGAGATTAAAAAAAAAAACAAAAGAAAATGAGATGAAAGGGCACATAGTTTAAAAGAGAAATATCATTCGATATCTTTTCTTTGTTCTTTTCTTTCTCTCCCCTTTTCACTTGTGTAATATTCCAAGATCCCAGAGGTAGTCGCTCAGTCGTGTCTGACTCTTTGCGACCCCATGGACTATAACCCGCCGGGCTCCTCTGTCCATGGAATTCTCCAGGCAAGAATACTAGAGTGGGTTGCCATGCCCCTCTCCAGGGGATCTTCCCCACCCAGGGATGGAACCTGGGTCCCCTGCACTGCAGGCAGATTCTTTACCATCTGAGCCACCAGGGAAACCCGCAGAAGACATAGTGACATCTAAAGAATTTCTCTCCATGTGTTTCCTGTGCATCACCCTTCACACCAAGTCCCAGCGTGTATTTTTCAGCTAATTTCATAAGATTTTTAAAAATTATTTTCAAAATTCCTTTCTATTTTTCCAGTTTTATTGAAAAATAAGTAACATATTTAACAGTATAAATTCAAGATATGGTATGACATTTTTACTTACATGTATTGTAAAATAATTCCCACAGTAGATTCAACGAACATACATCATCTCATATAGATACAATAAGGAGAAAAGAAAAAAGAAAACAATTTATTTTCCTTGTGATGAGAACTTTTAGGATTTATCCTCTTAACTACTTTCCTATATTTCGCACAGCACAGTCATCATATTGTGTCACCATCCTAGCACTTACTTGTCTTAGCCATGGAAGTTTGTACCTTTTGACCATATAAGGTGATTTTTTTTTTTTTTTTTTTTTTTTTAGAAATAAGAACATAGTTGTGTTCCAATGAAGGAAACAGTTGGAAGACATATCAGAATATAAAGATATTTTGATCTTACTTTAAGATCTGACCTTCTCTCCACCAAATATTTGTGAGTCCCGGCAAGAATTCTAATTCAGTTGACCTGTCACCACTCACTAGTAAATACATTATCTGCAAACCATACGGCTATCGACGCTGGAACACTGCCCATTCCCTGTGGTTCTTTAAAAAAAAAGAAAAAAAGACTATCTCCCCCTCTGGGAAGTGCAATCATTTATTCTACACAGGTCCTAATTCTTTTCTTCAGCAACATTTTTGGGGGTTAAAGGAATGTAATGATTACCAGAAGAACCAGAAGTAGTTAAAAAAAAAAAAGGTAGAAAAACTCAACTACTTTAAGTAATAGATGTTCACTTTCTTGTGCAATTTTTGCAATTCAAGTTGCTTCATTATTTCTAGCATTTATTCCTTCCTGAGACCCAGCTGAAATATTTGCCCCAGCCTTACTAAATATGGATTACTCTACTTTTGCATAATATCACATCTTGTGAAAGAAATTAAGACCTCCCCCCTCCTTCCTTTTGTCTCTTCAATTTCTTTTAATGCAGTGGTGATTAATTTGCATTCTTCCTGTTAGAGGTTTACACTTTTTGTCCCTACTCATGCACATGTTTTTAAAGCATTTATATTTATTTAATCCTAATTCAAGTGGAAGGCTTATTTGGAAGGCAATGATCCATTGCCTACTATTGAATGACAGAAAGAATAGACAGGGTATGGGTTGGGGTCCAGCCTCAGCAGGATCCAGGGGTACCCTCAGGACGAACGGTGTCGGCAAGAAAAAGAGAGAGCGAAAAAGACTAGACTGGGGGTGTGCAGCAGAGTCTGGCAAATCTTTATTTTTTACCGTAGCTTTTATATTCTAAGTTAGTACACTTTTTAAGGGGAAGATAGCTTAATATTACATCAGTTTATCCTTCACGAAACCAGGGTGTTTTCTGCAACTTCTTTGTGAGAGTCTTATACATTATCTTCTGGCCTTGGGGCCTATTGACATTTTATGACCTAGGTGAATGCGAAGCTGTTTTCCGTAATCTACTCTTTAATGAACGCAAAGGTCAGTCCTTTTGCAGAAGTTATCGGTTAAATTTATCTAAAAGGTTTACCACACAAAGACTCTGCAGCTCCGGGGAGGCAGCCCCTGTTTAGCATTCCTGGTTAAAATGAACAATTCTAAACTCTTATTTTTCTAAATCTTTAACTACAACCACTTTTAGAATAATATTTTTTGTTCTCTAACAGGGCTTCCTCGCCCCCGAAGGGCTCTGTGCCTATTAGGGCCTTTATGTGATCAGGTCCTTTATGCTGTTTATGGTTAAGGTGTTGTGAGCAGTCATGTGCCTTAGTACGCATTTGCCAAGCAGGCTAGAATGCCAGCAAAGGGGTCTAGATTGAAACACTCCTTTCATCCTGGATAATCTTATAGGATACCACCATCCAGGGGACACATTAAAGTTCTAAGTTGATTCTGTTTGGAGGGAGATCAGGGAAGGCCTTCTGCCTGTGTCACAGAAATTAGGGAGTAGTCTAATATAGCAAGCATCAGAAAGACAGAGATCATCTTTAAGGTGAGCGCCGGGGCAGCTTTTCGAAATCCCTGAAGTCCTGATCCGCCTTGCCTGTCAGGTCTTCTCCTCATGACCTTGTCCTGGGTGGGATCTCCTGTGCCAGCCCCCGGCAGGTGTGCCTTTATGAAACACTGGAAAGCCTTTGCTCTAAACCAGGAACTATATTAGGCATCAGCACAGACAGTATCTCATTTAATCCTCATGTCACAAATATGGAGCAGGTATCATTATACATTTGTGGTAATTTCAGAGAAGTCAAATACTTTGCCCAAGATCAGAGAAATAAATAAGTTAACTGTAGATTTGAAGCTGGTCTCCCAGTTAAACCTTACGCTCTTATATTCAATAACTGGGCCTCTTAGTACTCAAAGTAGTTTCAGGCAGATAAAGCTTATTCACTACATTTCAAAGACTTTCACTGAGTCCATATCCAAAGCTTTCCCTACCAGTAAGAATTTCAGAACGTCTTGGTTTAATGTCTATAGGATTTAAAGTAATAGTATCTATGACACCACACACTTTCAGTTCCTTTACTTCCACATTAGCATTATCAAAGTACCCTTCTGAGCAAATCTGGCTTCATAAAAATGACATTGTAGCTACACTTGCTTGGTTGTTGAACAGCAGTTACAGTATAATTAGGGCCACTTAATGGAAAGCGTTACTGAAGTGCATATCGTTATTAATCAAACTCCAATATAAAGCTGGCTACAGTAATAATGAGTGCAATTATGGGCTGATGAACTGTTAAACTTGAAAACTGACCCTAACCAAATTTTCTTTCTTCAGAAAATAATAAAACTCAAAAGGCTGAAAATCAGTTTATTTCTCTGGGCTCTCTTGCCACAAAAACAACCTGGGAGATATTTTCTCATGCTCCGTGTTTTATAATTTCATGCACACTGGAGCTTGTAAAGTGGTGTGAGAATTGGAAAATGTGACCCTAAAGATAGGGTCAACTCTAATCTGGACCTGACAAGATTTGATCCAGTCCAGACTCGTTACCTACCAGACAATGTGGAATTTTATCCAGCTACTTTGCAGAGTTTCACACACATCACTATTAAACATAAAAAGTGGCCGTTGAGCTTGAATTAGCCAGCAGGCAAATTCAAGCTCAGGATAAAATACTTGTTCCTTTAAAAATATTTGACAAAAATCCCTACAGACTTTTGTAAGATGAGAGTCCCGAGCCGGTCTTCTCTAAATCTTGGACTGGCTATTTGACAAACCTTTAATGACACCTGTATTTCTTAGTATCAGAGAGTGTGTTTAGAGTTTATATAATACTTGACGTGTTTAAAGCATGGTTTATTACCTTGCCTTCCTTTCGCTCCACAAATCTTTCTACTTAAGCTCCTTTATAAATGAAATAGCCTTGCTTTCCCCAGTAATGATTAGAATGTCTTCTCACTCTTAAGGCTTCCTAAGCGTTTTTTTTTGCAGATGCATGGGATGGCTGTCTCATGTCATTTGATCACTGGAGAGGAAAGTTCCTGGTCTGAACCATGGGCTTGCATTTTATATATACTGTCAAAGCTGGCAATTTTATCAAGTTAATAAATACCAATAAGAAGAATTAGGAGAGATTTGCTAAATTGACTAAATCAGGCATCCCAGAACTATGTCCAGTAATTGACAGATGTGAACTAGATTTGAAACACATTAAAAATACAAAAAGGGAAGGAACAAAGAGAAAAGAAAATCAGAATATAAAAGCAGTTGTACAATCTACTGAAGATGGAGATGAAAAAAATCCCCTTAAATGGAAGCAGAAGTGTAGAGGAGGAGCCTCGAGCATTCTATTACTGTTACCCCCACTCATGGATAAAGAATTGAGCCAAGCTCTTTAACACGCACTCACGCAGCCTTTTGTGACTTGGCAGCAGCCTCAACCTTCCTCCCATATACATAAATGCATATTATTGGACTGATAAATATGCCTTAAGGAATGCTTTCCTTGCCTCATCATCACACATTATCCTACGTGTCTTTTCAGCAACATTGTTGATTTTGGTGCATACCTGTGTTCTTGAGGATTCTGCAAGGGGAGGGGGTATGGTTAGGGAAGAAAAGTTCAGAACCACCTGATGAGAGAATTCAGCTCAATTTCTCAGATTCAGTCTCCTTTTAGCAACTCTCACTATGCCTAAGCATAATCAATAATTCCAGATGCATTCACCAATAATTTTCTCTGTCCAGTCAGCCTAAATGGGTACTGTTTCCTTACTGAATAAAGACATAGATGAAGAGCCTTTTAAAGACAAAAATATTAGCTAAATTACCACTATTACAATGTAGCTATTTTTTCTGTCATGTTTCAAAATATGATGTTTTCCACTTTATGTATTGAGTTAGTTTGACTCTGAAAGTTATTCTTAGACAAAATCCTTCATCTTGTTTAAGGCACATTCATTTCATATATTCAATAACCATATATAAGTGATGCAGTTAGGAGAATATACTTTGAAGACAAAGAAGGGTTATTATAGTTTTATATGAGCCCTTTCAGCCATCTAATGGCATTGAAAGCTATCTGTATTTTTTTAATAATTGAATCTTAACCAAAATACTATCACCACTTTCTAATTGCACATTTGCTATTTTTATAAATTTCTAACAATTTTAACAAATATTTTAATTGGAGTGTTTTTATTTCTACTAAAATTTGTAACAATTGCTTCATTCAAAAGAATCAAGTTATATATGAAAACCACCAGAAATCCTGCCTTTTTTTGCACACTTCATTAAGTCTTTACTTGTATTCCAACAGTGGAATGTCCTCTAGGCACTCAATGGAAGATTCATGTAACTAGGTTTATTTGTTTTTTGTTTTTAATTTTTTTCATCTGAAATAACATTGTGCCAAATAAATACATTTTGCTAATAGATACATCATCTTCAAATATGTAGTTAATATTTGTATTGTTCCCTGTGCAACACATGCTTATGTTTAACTTCCCAAAAGCTCTATTGCCTGGATGAAGTAATGTGTCTCTTCATTACACTAGAGATGTGCCCAGATGAAACTGCTGCAGATTACACAGAAATATCAGATCGCTCAGAATGAAAAATAACCGTTCAGTTGGCCTGCCTGGGTTTGAGGTTTCCAGTCAGTAGTGATTATTATATCTCATAGAGCAACCTTACTTTTAGCTACTTAGCTTACTATTTTTCTGATATTTCCTGCAAGTTTTAAATAACCGTTCCAGCTTCCCAAGCTTGAGGCTTGTCAAATGATCACAAGATGAACAACTTTTACAGCTTTCTCTTAAACTATAAAAATGGAAGAAAAGTGGTAGAAATGTGTGAAAGAGAAAGTGACAGTGTAACAGTCGCCAAGTTTTAAGGAACCCAAAAACACAGCTATACGTACTGAGAGAAAATAAATAGATCATTGTACTTCATTGCATGAGGGGAAATCCGAGGCAGCTCATTCATTTTCCTTCCCACAAAGGGCCCTCTCTTAGTCCTTGCTGCTGCTGCTGCTAAGTCACTTCATTCGTGTCCAACTCTGTGCGACCCCATAGACGCAGCCCACCAGGCTCCTCCGTCCCTGGAATTCTCCAGGCAAGAACACTGGGGTGGGTTGCCTTCTCCTTCTCCTCTCTTAGTCCTTACTAAGCCTGATAAGAAGGAAGAGGTGAACCGAGCTTACTACTTCTCTAACTGCACTAAAGTATCAATAACTTCAGATATGCAGACACCACACTCATGGCAGAAAGTGAAGAAGAACTAAAGAGCCTCCTGATGAAAGGGAAAGAGGAGAGTGAAAAAGTTGGCTTAAAGCTCAACATTCAGAAATCTGAGATCATGGCATCCAGTCCCATCACCTCATGGCAAATAGATGGGGAAACAGTGGAAACAGTGGCTGACTTTTATTTTGGGGGGCTCCAAAATCACTGCAGATGGTGATTGCAGCCATGAAATTAAAAGACGCTTACTCCTTGGAAGGAAAGTTATGACCAAACTGGACAGCATATTAAAAAGCGAGACTTACTTTGCCAATAAAGGTCCATCCAGTCAAAACTATAGCTTTTCCAGTAGTCATGTATGGATGTGAGAGTTGGACTATAAAGAAAGCTGAGTGCTGAAGAATTGATGCTTTTGAACTGTGGTGTTGGAGAAGACTCTTGAGAGTCCCTTGGACTGCAAGGAGATCCAACCAGTCCATCCTAAAGGAGATCAGTCCTGAATATTCATTGGAAGGACTGATGCTGAAGCTGAAACTCCAATACTTTGGCCACCTCATGGGAAGAGTTGACTCATTGGAAAAGACCCTGATGCTGGGAGGGATTGGGGACAGGAGGAGAAGGGGACGACAGAGGATGAGATGGCTGGATGGCATCACCGACTCAATGGACATGAGTTTGAGTAAACTCCGGGAGTTGGTAATGGACAGGGAGGCCTGGCATGCTGTGGTTCATGGGTTGCAAAGAGTTAGACACGACTGAGTGACAACTGAACTGAACTGAACTGCATTAAAAACTCAGCACTCATTATTCAGATAAATTAAAAAGTATGATATAAGTTTTGCATCTTCACTAAAATGAGTAATCATTTCACCTACTCCTGAAACTAAAGCAATGTATGTATGTGTATAAGCCTGTATGGGTGTGTGTGTTATATTCATTTTCCCATCTGAAAATGTTTACCACATTTAACTAGCACAAAAGTTAAATCATATTCTACTGCAGGCGTCAGGTGGGAGTTTAAGAGGGTACATCTCATGGACAGAGACTTTATAATAGTCTCTACTGAGGGTTTATTTTGTGAAGACTCCTTTTTTCAGGTAGAAGAGGAGTGTTCAAATTAATCCCATCAGTCCAGGGCCCAAACAATTATTAGAGCTAGTTGTAATTTCTAGAATCACTTTAACTGAACTGTTAGAATGAGAAAGTATCTGAAAAAGCATCTGATTCAACTGCTTTATTTGTACAGAGGAAAATACTGGGAAAGAAACAGAGAGAGAGAGAGAATAGTGAGCAGGAATGTCCTAAATCTGCTCCCGGTTGTTGCCAGAAAAAGGGCGAGAAACCATGTCTCCTGGAGGCTGCTTCTGAGTGTTTTCTACCATTTTAGAAAATTAGTATTTAAATTATGTAATGTGTTATCCACCTTTGAACAGTTCTTTGTTGGGGTCCCTTTAAGCAACAGATTATGGCATTTAAAACACAGTTTGATATACACACTTTCTACCCTCACAAGAGAAACATGATCTGGGCAGTGTGGTCTAGGGTAATGGCTTGAGAACTGCAAGAATCAAGATTTCACCCTGACTTTGCCAGTAAATAGCTTGGACTTGATCTTCAATGTGCTTTGGCCTCGATCTTCACAGGTGCAAAATTAGGGATCTTTGTAAGATTGCATTTATGTCTATTCCAGTATGATTTATGTCATTGTTTATCTCAATTTTCAGTCATTATTTGTTAA
This sequence comes from Dama dama, assembly GCF_033118175.1. Taxonomy (NCBI): domain Eukaryota; kingdom Metazoa; phylum Chordata; class Mammalia; order Artiodactyla; family Cervidae; genus Dama; species Dama dama. The sequence continues at coordinate 106,010,276 of NC_083689.1, forward strand.
AGATAAAACTCTAACTAAAAGTATCTCAATCAAAATGTAAAAGGATATTTGTTAAACCTTCATTGAGAATTTTTACTTAAAGACTGCAATTATTGTAAACATAATACTTAGTAGAGTTAGTATTTTCAGTCAAACATGATAATTTTAAAACAGTAAAATTCATCTTTTCCAAACATTTTGGTGACATTTCTATGAAAAATGGGGACATTTTCCTCTAATAAAATGTCCATAGACATTCACATACACAAAAATATTACCCTTAAATGTTTAGTCTTCACACTTTAGAAAGAAGGCAAATACTGATACACCCTTTTAAATATAAGTTTGCAAAAAAGGCAAGAATCCCTGTTCCTTCAAATGCCTTACTTTAAAGTATTTTAGATTGTTCATAGTTTATCTCATTAGGCTTAAAATACTAAATTTTTCATTTCCTTGTAGATTGTATGAAATAATTCTTTTTGAATGTCTTAGGAGGGAATACTTTTTAAAATGACTTGAAGTTTTTTAGTTGTTTGTTTCATTTACTCAGATTTGTTTGATTAGGTTTTTTGGCTTTTTATTTTTTGTTATTAATATTAATGTAGGCATTTTACAGAAGATTTATACATTACATTTATTCATCATTTACTTCATATAAAATGATCTTGACTTTTCTGCTTGTCTCATGGAAAACAAGCCACAAGCATCACTTCATTTTTTTAACTTCAAAATAACTGCCTGAGATAGTTATAAAGAGATATTCCTGATAGCTAATGTTGTGCAGGTTGTCTTTGATCAATGCAGGCCCCGTTGAGTTGTAAATACACCAGTGCTGTGAGAATCAGATTAAATCATTTGTTTTTTAGTCAGGTTTCAAAATTTCATTGTTTCTATCAATTCAGGAAGTTGCTGCCACTTAATACAACCCAAATTCTCTTAAACTAGGCTTCTGAAACTTTTTTAACTATTACACCACCAGCTATGAATATTTCGCCAATTTTTACTTTCTCAGGTTTGAATTTTGGATCATTTATTTCAATTTTCATATGTATAAGAAGAAATTACACTAGGGAATATACTTTTTCAAACTAAACATGCACCCCATGCTCACAGCAATTCTAATGCAGAGACACATAGCAAAATTGCTATTCTGAAATTTACTTTTCCTAAGTGTAAAGAAGCAAACTCTTTTAAATTTGTTCCTGTCATGTGAATGCCAGTATACTTAGAGAAAAGGCCCTGTTAAAAGTCCTTTCTGTTTGTAAGCAGACAGCGGCTCTGTGCTTTAACTCTGCCACATTATGGCAGTCAGTCCCCACGCAGAAAGACCCCCATCTCACCTGTCACACAGGTAGACGTGATTCAAGCCTGTTCACATCCACGCAGGTTAAAGTACAACACTCCCGCCGTTGCAGCTTTCTTCATCAAGGTCTGCCAATCATGTTTACATGTATTAACAAAAAAGATGAATTTTGCAGTTAAAAGTAAATGAGTATTTTTAGTTTTTACCAAAAATATGTTATCATTGTATTTCTCCACATTCATTTACGTAAATTTTTCAAAAGAAAGATATAATATATATAATATAAAGTATTTATAAAAGCAAATTCTGTCTAGAAAGTGTTATTGTTTACTGTTCTTCTTGTGATTATATCAGTATATTGAAAATGTAAGAGCAACGTTTTTGCCTTTTGTCAGTCTCCAGTCACTGGTATTTAGTAACTATCCGCTAGGCTTCCTGTACAGTAATCAGTGTTTTTAGGTAACAGTTTAATCAAAAGATCAAATGTAATCTTTATAGGATGACAGAAATTGCATTAGTTTTACAAATTAGTGATTATAAAAACTTCTGTTTATCCCAGGTTACATTATATTAGACTGGCTAAACAGGTAGCAAAAGGTTTTTAACATAAAGCAAGAAGAAGCAATGTGGCAGGAGGAGGGAAACTTGGGAATCAAGAGTAGAAGTTTATTGTTAACGGTTTAGCTAATAAATATTGCGTTGATCTATCAGGGAAAATGATTCTATAATAATGGAGGAAAATCCTGAGCTTAGAAGAGACCAAAACTAAATAATCCCCAATGAAACATCTCCTGGCTGCCTAACAGAGTTTCCCAGGAGTCACTCCCACCCCAAGGACAGCAATGCCCTGACAAGCCCCTGTTCTGATATACTGTGCTATCAGTAAGTCCAGCATACCCGAGACATTTTGAAGTATGCAACGAACACTCTTGTGTTCCATTTCACTTTCTGAGTTTTTCACACCAAGAATTATCATTTTCATTTTGCCTTTCATGTTTTCTCAAGCTACTTCTGTGTTAAATTCTATTATTTTTAAAAAATCATATTAATAACAGCATGATCCGAGAAACCAATTTGTGTCCTCAGAACAAAGTGAGATAGTGTAAACATTATCAGCTGAAGAGGAAAGAAACATATTGTAAAATGAAGTTTCAGATTCATGTGTCTGAGATTTATTCTACTTATGATATAAAAATAAAAAAATCAGTGGAGAAGGTATCACTAACCTAAATTTTCAGTCCTATACGAAGGCTGCCAAAAATGAAAAAAATGTTGGCATCCAGAGTTATAATATGTTCCATGTCACATGACTCAGATGAGTTGTGGGAGGCAGCCTCCTGACGCTGCTCCCTCCCTTTTCCACGTCCCATCCTACTGTACTTTTCCAGTTTGGCATTTACTGAGTTCTTGGTGACTTGTGTCCCAAGAGGCAGAGATGGTATTGAAATGATCTGAGGGCATTGGCTAAAGGAAAAAGGATAAATGAATTTTAAATTGGGCTGGGGACTCTTAATATATATTGATGTTTTTCAGTCACTCAGTCATGTCCGACTCTTTCTGACCCCATGAACTGCAGCACGCCAGGCCTCCCTGTCCATCACCAACTCCCAGAGTCCACCCCATCCATCAAGTCGGTGATGCCATCCAACCATCTCATCCTCTGTCGTCCCCTTCTCCTCCTGCCCTCAATCTTTCCCAGCATCAGAGTCTTTTCCAATGAGTCAACTCTTTGCATGAGGTGGCCAAAGTATTGGAGTTTCAGCTTCAGCATCAGTCCTTCCAATGAACACCCAGGACTGATTTCTTTTAGGATGGACTGGTTGGATCTCCTTGCAGTCCAAGGGACCCTCAAGAGTCTTCAACACCACACTTCAAAAGCATCAGTTCTTCAGTGCTCAGCTTTCTTCACAGTCCAACTCTCACATCCATACATGACCACTGGATAAACCATAGCCTTGACCAGACGGACCTTTGTTGGAAAAGTAATGTCTCTGCTTTTTAATGTGCTAAGTTGTCATAGCTTTTCTTCCAAGAAGCAAGCATTGTTTAATTTCATGACTGCAGTCACCATCTGCAGTGATTTGGGAGATATATATATATATATACATACATGTATTTTAATATATAATGTATATTTAGTTATATATGTATTTTTAAATTTTCCATTTTTGTTGATTACCACTTCTACTCAAATTGAATATTGTGGCTCTGTTGGAAAAAAAAAATCTGCTAACTAACCCTTTACTTCTATTGCCAATTACTTTTTTGTGTATATTTGTAATTAAACCCATTCTGGGATTCATGTCAACCTTCCAGCACAGCGATCAATACGAAATTGTAACAAAGGGAAAGGGAAGACCTCTGTTGTTAGTAGATTTTTGCCTGTACTTGTACAAATAAGATTAGAAGCAGCATGTAGAGTGAGCTGTGAGTACATGACGTTTTCCCGATAGCTGTTTTTCATTATTCTGAAGTGTTCGTGAAATGCCTGCTGCTCTGGGTCCCCTCGGTCTCTCCCATGTGTCACTGGGGACTCTGCTTTGGTTCATCTTCAACTCTTTGACACTAAACAAGGACCCCTTGGCACCCACCATCCTAAACACCCGAAAGATCACTGTATTCCCCAAAAAAAAACACAGAATAACCTCTTTCCAATCTGAATACTTAAGAAAAGCATGAATGTACAGATGTGATTATAATTTTTAAGTCATAAAATAAGACACAATACCAACTTGCTTGAAATATGAATTCAGAAATCAGTTCAGATAGACAGATGTCCATAAAATAAGACTCTGGCACTTAATTCACTGAAAACTGTCTCCATCCTGTTATATTTTTGTTTTATGAGGACATTTCATGTTGCCAAGTATTTACATTATTTGGGGAAAAAATAATATTCACTGAAGGTAATCTAATATCCTGAATTTTCAGAAAGAAAAAGGCTGGTACCATACTCAAGACAGATTTATTCCCCTTAACCTTTCAAAAAAAAAAAAAAAAAGCAAAATGTGTGATAAAGTAGGCTTACTTTCCCAATAACAGCTGTGTTAAAATACCAACTATGGTTATAGCATAATGCACGAGGTCAGTACTCACTTTATAGTTATCAGAATGCATAGCTCACAATTCAGAAACCTTTCACTATCTATATTACATTATCTTGGGTTAAGAGCATAATGTCAGCTCCCTGAACTTTCCATTTCGTTGCTTTTGTTCGTTTTCATAAGGCTAACCCTTAGAGGTAAGGATGCTTACCTCTTGAATTAAAAAATTTATGCTTTTTCCTCAGTACCCGAGATTTATATTCATCAGTGTTAAAGGATTTTAGATATATAAATCTCTAAGGATCAAGATAAGAACATACACCCAAAAGGGATTTTAAATGTACTCTTTATATTTACTGTTAATGTCCTTGTTACCATGGCTGTGTGATTTGAGTTTGTATGCATACGTATTAGAAAGGAAACATATTAGCTGTCACATTTCTTGCATTGCTCTTGAAACAAGATAAAAGAAAAAAATTAAATGTGAGGTCTGTACCTAGGCAAATGTTCCTATATTTTCCTTTTTATCTGTGTGCTGGTTTTTAATTATAGATACCACTGAACCATACTCATGGCCAGAGATGCACTTCTACCTTCACAGACCTACCGGACGTAGAGAATAAGGGGCTGTGGATGTAACAATTCTGAGTTCCTCATTCAGTGAATGACGTTGCTGAATTTAAAAGCTGGCCCTGTAGCTTTCCACTAGGAGCAATATGTTTTGCCTATTTGAAAAAATGGAAAACAATTGCTGACCAATTTATTCGGTTCTATAAGAGGGACTTTGAAAACTCCACAATACATTTGATTTTGCTGCTATTCTTTTTCACGCTGGCAAAATATAATTCTATTTTCAAGTCCAAAGATACCTTTTTCCCTTCCACTCTTCACAGACTTTTGGTATTGTAGTAATGGTTTCAAGATGTAATTGTCTCCCGCAGAGCATAAAGTGGCTGTAGTGGACATCATAACACTATTATGATCTACTCACTCGTCCTTGTTTTTTTGTTATACAAAATGATTTGAGCTGTCAATTTTTTATTGTCTGATCTATTAGATGAAATATAAGATCTATAGCTAAATGAATTTCAAATAAAGAAAGTAGGTTTCTTTCAATATTTGGTCCATATGTGTACTAAAAAAATAAATATTCATTTATTTCAAATTCAAATTTAACAGGGTTTTCTGGGTTTTTATCTGCTAAACCTCCCAACCTTTTTCAATTACCTATAATTTTTGACATGGAGCAAGATTCTGGGGTATTATCACATAGTTTAGTTTTATTTGGTTTGGTTTTACAAATTTCTGTTGCAACGTTCTTCAATTTTAATAGTGTCATACAAAATCAAACACCTAAAAGGACAAAACTGTTTAAATTATCAGAATTTTTTGGCTATCTGAAACAAGGGCAGTTTTTAAAATAATGTCACTTTTCTACTTGAAAAGGACAGTACCGTTTGGGAGAAGAGAGAACTCAGGGGACTGATAATGAGATACAGGCCTTTCATTGGTTTGAATATAGCCCCAGGTGGTAGTGACTGAAGGTTTTTGCCATCTGGTACCTGATCAGTAGCTGATGTGAAGCTGTTGATTTCACTTAAAAAAAGTAACAAGTGTTTAAGACGAAGAGTAATTTTACTGTCCACCACACCTCTATAACCTTGACCAAATCATTTCATTTCTGCCTCTGTCTCCGCAAAATAAAAATACAATACTAGTCATCTGTTAATTCATCTTTGTATTAAAATATCAGCTGGGATGGAAGGAAATTTTAAAGACACATAATTTAGGTAGTAATTCTTTCATTTCAATCGTGAAGTAGCTGTGCTTAGTCGCTCCGTCGTGTCCGACTCTTTGCCAACCCACGGACTGTAGCCCACAAGGCTCCTCTGTCCATGGGATTCTCCAGGCAGGATACTGGAGTGGGTTGCCACGTCCTCCTCCAGGGATTGAACCCAGGTCTCCCACATTGCAGGTGGATTCTTTACCATCTGAGCCACCAGGGAAGCCCAAGAATACTGAAGTGGATTCACAGTCCAGAGTGCTCACCCAGAGGGATGGGGTGGGGAGGGAGGCGGGAGGGGGTATCGGGATGGGGAACACGTGTAAATCCATGGCTGATTCATGTCAATGTATGGCATAAACCACTAAAATATTGTAAAGTAATTAGCCTCCAACTAATAAAAATAAAAAAAAAAAAAAAAAAGGAATACTGGAGTGGGTAGCCTATCCCATCTCCAGGGGAACTTTCCGAGCCAGGAATGGAACTGAGGTTTCCTGCATTGTAGGCGAAGCTTTTAACAGCTGAGCTACCCAGGAAGCTCTGGCAAGTAGCTACAGCTTTCTAAGTTGTAGTAAATAGGAAAAGCCTCCTGAGTAGTTGTAAAGATGTATTTTTAAGGTTTTTTAAGAGCCTGTAGTAGCCCTCAAAGTTGAATGCCAGAAATTATTTGACTTGTTATTTAGAGGTGCTTTAAGGAAGCTACTACGTGAGAAATATGGAAGTATTTTTACAGTGGGGTCCAAAACCCCTACCTTCCCCTCATTTATTTTCTTGTTCCTTCTCCCATTCCCTTCTTTTAACAGCACTTAGATTCCAGTTATGATGAAAAAGAGAAGCCCTGTGTTTACATAAGAAGACGTGAATTTAAGACCCAGGTCTGCTATTATTCCATGATGGGCAACCTTGAGAAAATAAACTTTGACTCTCTAAAATGATTAGTATAATTCTTGAATCTATTTGTGGCAAGGGTAATTTTTTTTTTTTCCATCAAAACCTTAAAAGGAACACCAACCCCACATCCGTTGTTTAAGAAGAGAGATTTGGCAATGCGTGACCAAGGCCTGACAGTTCCAGGGTCTCAGGTGGAGCACGGGGCGGAGAGGCACCACGGAGGGGAAGGTGCTGGGGTGTGACCAGCCGGTGTGTCCGAAGCCACGGGCAGTTCAGAACAGACACAGTTTGAAATGTGAGGTTCAGTCAGGGATTGAGCTGGAGAGACCTCATGGGCCAGCTCAAAGGGGCCACTGGACAGCGTACCAGGAAAATGGTCCTCCATCGTGTGGACAGCGAGAGTGCTGTCAAGCCACAGAGTGAGGCGCTCAAGCTTCTGCCTTAGGGACTGTCCAAGCTTAGATCGGAGTAGGGCGACACTAGAGGAAAAGGGACTGGGACGTCACAGCAACACTCCAGGCCAAGACAGGGACAGGCTTCAGTTAAAGCAGTAGTGAAGAGGAAAGAGTGTGCGTTGGACACGAGAGCTACTGTAAATCAATTAGCTTTTAAGAAGGTAGGCTCTGCTGGACAGCGATAAGTTAGAAATAAGAAGTAAGAAAGAGATCCTCCAGGTCTGTACCTTATGTTACTATGCAGAAAACGTTGTCATTTACAAAGTTTAAGAGTTCAGAAACGGGAATGGTTCTGTGAGCAAATGACAGCATGTTGAGTTTGCTATCTTGAAGGTCTACCAAAGCAAGTTACTCAGCAGTCAGTAATACTTCAAGTGCAGGGAGTATAAAGAATACTGACCTGTAGATGTGGTTTGAGGGTTAAACTAGGCAAAGTTCTTAGCTGCAGACACAGAATCTGCATTAGTCAGGATAATCGGAAAGAGATTTTAAGTGTTAACAGAGGACACAGAGAATTAATGTAGAAGTGTTGAGCCTATAGTCGCATTTTCCAGAAACAGCACCTCAGTGACACCAAAACCCCTGGCCCACCAGTGAGGTTGCTACATCTGCTGAGATCAGAACCAACAGAATCAGAAAGCTGCCAGCGCATCTGCCAGAATCAGAACCTCCCCAGGTCCAACAATATGCATCCTTTCCAAACAGAACCCACTCTGAACCCACGTACACTGCCGGCGGGAACGTAAATGGATGCCTCCACTGTGGAAAACAGTGTGGAAATTCCTCAGAAAATTAAGACGAGAACTACCATATGATCCAACTATCCCACTCCTGGTATTTATACAAAGAATACAAAAACACTACTTCAAAAAATATGTATGTACTGCTATGTTCATTGCAACATTATTTACAATAGCTAAAATATGGGAACTACTTAGCACACTACACATCACACACACACACACAATGGAATGCTACTCAACCATAAAAAGGTGAAATCTTACCATTTTTTACAACATGGATCGACTTTGAGAGTACTGTGCTGAGTGAAATAAGTCAGATGGAGAGAGACATACTGTGTGATGTTGCTCATATGTGAAATATTAAAAGCAAAAGCAGTGAACAAACTAAACAAAAGCAAACATGTAGATAGAGAACAGAGCAGCGATTAGCAAAGGGGAAAGGGAAGGATGGGTACTGAATGTTAACTGCATGGTGTTGGGTGAAAACTACATTTTTAATAGTGAGCGCACTGTAATGTTTATAAAAGTAGAAATAGGAGGTTACACACATGAAAATGATATAATGCTTTAAACCAATGTTGCTTCAGTAAAACAAAAATAGTAACAAAACAGCAACAAAAATCAAAGGTTGGTAAGGATGCAGAGAAACAAATCTTTGTGTTTGTAGTGAGAATATAAGAGAGAAATTCTATTTCTAGTTATAGACCCAAATAAATTAAATACAGAGGTTCAGCTACTTGCATAGCAATGCTCACAGCAGCATTATTCACAGTAGCCCCAACGAGGGGGAAAAACCCCACATGTCCACCAGCAAATGAATAATTAAACAAAATGCCATAGGCACATACAATGGAATAATAATCCATCTTAAAAAGGAAGAAAATTCTGACACATGTTACAACATGGATGAACTTTGAAAGCATTAAGCTAAATGAAATAAGCAAGTCAGAAAGGGACAAATATTGTATTATACTGCTTACATGAGGTACATGCAATAGGCAAAATCACAGAGACAGAATGTGCAATAGAGGACGCCGGGGCTGGGAAGAGAGGGGATGGGAAGTTATCATTTAAAGAGTAGAGGATTTGTTTGGTAGCTCAGCTGGTAAAGAATCTGTCTGCAGTACAGGACGCCAGTTCGATTACTGGGTCGGGAAGATCCACTGGAAGAGAGATAGGCTACCCACTGCAGTATTCTTTGGCTTCCCTGGCGGCTCAGCTGGTAAAGAATCCGCCTGCAATGCGGGAGACCTGGTTTCAATACCTGGGGTGGGAAAATCCCCTGGAGAAGGCAAAGGCTACCCACTCCAGTATTCTGGCCTGGAGAATTCCAGGGACTGTATAATCCACGGGGTCCCAAAGAGTTGGATGGACATGACTGAGTGAATTTCACTTTGGCACGATGAATAAGTTTTGGAAATGAATATTGCTGGTGGATGTACAACATTAGTAATCTATTCAGTACCAATAAATAGTACACTTAAAATAGTTCTGCTCCACTCCAGTGCTCTCGCCTGGAAAATCCCATGGACAGAGGAGCCTGGTGGGCTGCAGTCCGTGGGGTCGCAAAGAGTCGGACACGACTGAGCGACTTCTCTTTCACTTTTCACTTTCATGCATTGGAGAAGGAAATGGCAACCCACTCCAGTGTTCTTGCCTGGAGAATCCCAGGGACGGGGGAGCCTGGTGGGCTGCCGTCTATGGGGTCGCACAGAGTCGGAGAAGACTGAAGTGATTTAGCAGCAGCAGCAAAACAGTTTTTTTTTTTTTTTTTTGCTTTTTTGTTTGTTTTTTTCAATTTTGATTTGACTTCTCTAAAAATACTGAAAAGCCAAAAGACAGACTAGGAGCCATTCGCCTTGCCTCTGAATATGCATGAATTTGGGGGCCAAATATGAGGACCTCTACAAGAAAAACCAAAGGCATGTCAACTTTGCTTGAAAGGAAGATCCATGCAAACTCCACCTGGGTCTACCTTGAAATGCTGACGAGGTAGGTTGGCTTCACAAAAGCTATCCAAATACCTAGGGTTGCAGGAGTATTTGGGAAACACAGCGTTAGCTCTCCAGCCTGTAACCACCCTCTGTTAAATAGAAGATTGCACTGATGTTCAGTGAGTCTGTCTGCCACATATTTCAAAGAAGGCATGAAGATAAAAATGGTATTTAAAGAAACTGTTGTGGATATCAATAAAAGGTAACATATGCATTCAAAAAGAAGCAAGCAAGTGGTAAAGAAAAAGATGGCCAAGGACAGCAACCAGGAGAATATCAGCATTTAAAAAGTACAGAGAGAAGGAGGAGGTGAAAGACTGAGATAAATGTTAAGAAACTGGAGGGAGGAAAAAAAAAAAGCATAAGCAATCAGTACCTTGTATGTCAAAAGAAGAGACATTTTCAAGAAGAGAACTTTCAAGATGTATGCTGCATCTTAAAAGAATCATTATATGTGCCTATTAGCATGCTATTAGTGACCTTTGCTAGAAGAGATTCATTAAAGAGGTGAAAGCAGAAACCAGACAGCAGGAGGTTAAAGAGTAAATTAGAGACCATGATGTACAGACAACTTAATTCTAGAAAGGAGAGAGATAAAGTGATAGATGTAGGAGAGAAGATAAAAAAGAGACAAGGTCTTTCATGAGTGAAGAAAGACTTGACCATGTGCTTTTCTGCATATGTGAAATATGCGGACAAGAGAAAAAATTGAAAATTTGTCTAGGTTAACGATAGAATAAATGAAGAAGTCAGGTCCTAAAGGCAAGAGAGAATGATCAAGAATTCAGATAATGAGTCACTTATTCCTCTAAAGCTAAAACAAAAAGATTCACATGAGTACAGATTTGCCCAGGTTTGAGAATAGGGATGTAATATTGAGGGATTTATCATAACATATTCAGCTAACTGCGAAGGGACAGAGCATTTACTTAAGTGACTTGAGTGTGTGCTCACACTCTGGAATAATCCTGATGAAATGGAGAGGAGATCTAGAAACATGTAAAGATATTGGCATGGAGCAAAGTGGCCCAGAAAACTAAAGATGGGGAACATGCACTTCTGGTTACTCAGTCTCCGTTATGATGTGACTTATTCCACATGCTATAGTGCAGATTGTCGGACTGACCCAAAATTGAGTTAGTAGAGTAATTGTAAAGAAGGCCAAGAGAGTGAGAAAGTGAAGATGTTGGCAGAAAAGCTCTCATTATTTTTTTTTTTTAATGCAGGATTTCTTGAGAGAATAATACATGTTAGACATGATGCTGAGTATTTTAAAGTTATTATTTCATTTAATCTTGAGTAATATCATTATTCCTATTTAGCAGTAGAGAGAACTGACTTTATTGGATTTTAGAGAGGTACATTTGTTATGATGTCATCTTAGCTACTGTAAATGAGTCATCAAGCTAAAAGGGTAAAAGGTTATTTTTCTCTCTGATACAAGATGGTGGAGAAGTTCTCCACAAGTTTTCCCAGAGACCAGCTTCCTTCTACCTTGTTACGCTGCCATCTTCAAACTGTGGTTTCTGACTCATGGTGCAAGATGGTTGCTCCTGCTCTCAACATCTTGATCTCATTCCATTTAGCAGGGAGTCAAGAACAGGGCTATAAGGTTATCCCTAACACCAAGAAAAGAAAAGCTGCGAAAGTCTAATTTAGCTGGGTAGTCCAACTAAAACTGAGGAATTCTGTTACAAAAAAAAAAAAACAAAGTTAGCAAGTAGTTTGTACAGGAAAGTGTGACTCTGAAAGCATTTTTGAGGAAATGCAGGTTGGAATAAAATACTGAACATTTTTCATTTCCTTCCTAATTCCTATGATTTTATAGAACTTACAATAGCATCAGTGCCTCTTAAATTTTTTGAGGATGGGGTAACATCTGCAGAATAAAGAAGCTGAGTGAACCCCAAGTTTATGCCACAACCAATTGTGTGAGGCCCTTAGTCCTCTATTGAATATTTTTACAGTTTTTTTTTTTTTTTTTTTTGGTAAATTGCAATTAATGTAAACCAAAAATATGGAATGGTCACCCACTTCTCCAACTTCATGGTAAATATTTTCTACATTCCCCCATTCCCTTTCTTCCCACCCCACCCAATGAGCGAGTGAGCAGAGAGAGGGAGAGATGGAAAGGACAGAAGAGACGGGTCTATTCTTTGGTTTGTCTCTGCTTGGGCAGACAGCGAGAGGGAGTCCCCTACTTTCAGCTGGTTCGTATCCCAGAGCCGTCCCAATTTCCTCAAGAAAATTTCCAGCACCCGATATTCCTACAGTCAGGGAACTGTTCTGGATATCTTTAGGACCACATTTATTTTATTTCCAGTGTTATCTTCAGTCCCCAGCTGACTGCTGCAACATCACTGTTAGGCTGGCCGCCCAGCCTGTTTTCATGTTCCTCATCCCTCATCCCTTACAAACTCCTCTGCATCCATCCATCACCCTTTTCTTTAATCAGCTCTGTGTGCACTTATCTAGACAGTCTATCTGTACCTTTTGGATCCTGGATGGCCAAAGGAATGGAGATTTTTCTCACTAGTATCACTAGGAGAAGAAATATTACCTTTCCTTCCACTGGCATTGTTTCAGTTACTTCATAGAACCTTTCCATTTCATTTAAGATTAAAGAATGAGTATTGAAAACTAATTTTGAGATAATAGATTTGCTTCATCTTTATCATTTTTCCTTTCTATTATCTGACAGATTGCATCTATGCCAGATAAAGGTGTATAAACATTCTATATTATTTAACTTTGATTTTACTCCACAGTTTCACTTATCTACTCTATGGTCAGTGATAACTTAATAGAGCAAGTCATTCCTTTTTTTCTCCTTCTAATGCTCATCAGGAAAGGAGACGGCCTCTCTCCCCAACCTAACACCACTGATGTCCAGGCATCCGCCTGCCTGCTTGATGGCACATTAAATTATGATCTGCCAGGTCTGGATTTGATATAAACTCTCTGACACTTATCCTCATAGCATGACCCCATACCCACTTAGATAATAGTTTTTATCTAATTGAGAAGGAGAACTAGATGTTTAAAAGAAATCACAACCCTAAAAAAAATTTTAATTCAACCAGAGGGTACCTGTGTGCATATAATTCAAAACATCAGTGAAGAGACTTGGTACTCAGCAGAACCTCTCATTAAGGGGAGTTTCAAAGCCTAAAAAGTCAGTGTCTATCACATCATTTCTCTTTAAACATGAACTCCCGACAAATCTTGTTTGCTTAGTCTCTTAAGGTATACACAAAGCATAATGAAATAATAAAATGAATGGTAGCAACATTGGTAAGTAATACATGTAGCATTTCTGCCCATCAGGCACTTCACATATTATGAGTCTCTTACTGTAAATATGAGGAATCTGAGACACAGGAAGATTAAGTAACTAGCTAAGGTTATATAGCTCATGGTGAAGCTGTAAATCAAAGTCAAAGTTTGACTCTAGAATTTGTACTGTTAACCACTGTGCTATAGAGATGCACAAAGATAGATATTTTTAACATATTAATCATCTTCCCTTTGTGATTAGCTAGCTATTAAGAAAAATGTAGTCAGACAGATGTAAGAAAGCGATTTGAGATGATCATCCATTCTATGTAGATGGCAAGGAAGACAAACAGGAGTGCAAAGTTAGTCACCACGAAAGACCCTGAACCCTCATCTTAGTATTCAACACCATCTGTCTCCCAATAAATTGTTTTGATCACTTTTAAGCATATTGACTGTATAAAGACTGTATTTTTAAAATAATTTTCAACACATGCATTTTATAATGATAATAAAATTCATCATGTTTATGATGCTCTTGTTAGGTCAGTTATATTTCTGTTGCTTGCAGCAGCTTCCAGCATAGCTCAGGCTGTAAAGTTCTCCAGTGTGCTATTCACAGATTCTCTTTAAATCATTAATAAATGATGAATGTTAAAAAATGATCAGCCCTGATACCACCTCCTGTAACACCCCCTAAACACCTCCTGCAGATGTGTCTCAGTGCCCCTTTATTCTCATGCTTTATTTATGGTTTTGGAGCTATTTTTGAATTCATATGACTATTTTCACATCAACTCTAAATTTGAATCAGTTTAGCAAATAACACTTTTAAAGCGTGTCATCAATTTTTCCTATAATCAAAACACTGAATAATTTTGGATTTACTTTAGCCAATATTTATTGGTATATCTTTTTAAATTCGAAAAAAAAAGACATGAAAAAATGTTCAGCCACTCATTCATAATATCTACTGAGTTCCTACCATTTATGTTGAAGCATAGAGCTAGGGGCTAGTAAAAAAATATTGTTATGGTAATATAAAAATATTGTAATATTTTATACTTGTGTTCAACTATTAGGGTAATATATCCCCCAAATTATGACCACCACACACTTAAAATTGGTCACACAAAACAGATAGGAGATAAATAGACTCAACAGCAACAGTACAAAATGGGAAAACAGCTAATCATATAAGCATTTGACACCTAAAATATTAACAATATAAAAAAGGCTGGAATAGCAAAAATATGTGAATTACGTGTGATCAAAGTGAACGTGATGATAAAAATGCGGTAGCAATTTTAGCTACCTTAAATATCAACTACAGTTTCCATATAACCTTCTTCATATATATTGTCATTACCAATTCATATGGTATGTGCATGTCACTAGTTTTTAAGACTAAATTCTTATTTCAGCACGGCTTTTGCAGGCCCTCATTGACTTTCTTTTTTACTATTGGTTTCATGAAAGCAAAGTTTTTGAAGAAATTTGGGGAACTGCAGTACTCTGCATAGATGATGAGAAAAGGGGGATAATTAGCTGGAAACAAACATTTAAATCTCAATCCCAACAAAACTCCCATCCACCAAAACCATTATGATAATCACACTAAATAAGGATATGTACACTTCTAGTTGTTCATAAAGGCATTTGTATAATTTTAGAAGCCAGTAGGCTAACTAATCATGGAACTTAAAGCTCAGAATTAATCCATTGATTTAATACTTTCATAATATCCTGTATTCTCGTTTGCAAAACATACCACTATCATATGAATATTATTTGTTACATTATTCCCTTAGTATCTTCTAGCCTTAAGGAAAGTATAGGCTATTTTAGCACTGCCCCAATTGTCTAAGAAACCAGGATCTGAATAGACCACAAAAATGGAGAATGTCCAACAAGGGCACAGACACTCTTTATAACATGGAAAAAAAGTGAGACTTCTCCTTACTTCTGTTAAATATTTGTCCAGAGACTGAAACCTTCACATGTAACACTAGGGAAATATAGGTAAGAAAGATAAACACTGCTGACACCACGCAGGAGGAAAGTCCAAACCTTACTTTGCAGGTTCAGGCAGAGGCCCTGGCAGCTGCTCTTCGATCCAGTCTGTAGGCTCAGAGGGTCAGGCAGAGGGTAGAGAAGGGCCCCCTCAACTCCCAGAGTCACGGTGGAAACACTGCCACCTAGCAACTGAGAATTAGAGCTGAGGGTATTTGCCTGCTCTCAGTTAAAGATAGGAAAAGGTGTCTGATCAGGTAAACAGCATTCAGATTCTGTCTGGATGCAAATACTCAGCCTTCAGAGTTTTCTTTTTTATTACAGGGTGAGAAAAGAAGAAACAAAAGCATTGGAAAAAAAAAATCTCAGAATTTCATTTTTTTTAAATTGAGGTATAGTTGATTTTCAATTTTGTGTTAGTTTCAGGTGTACAACAAAGTGATTTAATTATATGTATATATATATTAGTCTTAGATTGTTTTCCCTTATATGTTATCACAAGATATTGAATATAGTTCTCTGTGTTATACAAGAGGTCCTTGTTGCATTTCTATTTTGTATGTAGAATGTGTGTCTGTTAATCCCAAACTTCTAATCTATCCCTCCCCACCCCTCACTTTGTTAATCAGATGTTTGTTTTCTATATCTGTGAGTCTGTTTCCATTTTATAAATAAGTTTACTTGTATCATTATTTTTAGATTTACATGTAAGTGGCATCCTATGATATTTGTCTTTCTCTGATTTACATATTGTGATAATTTTTAAGTCCATCCATGTTCCTGCAAACGGCATTATTTCCTTTCTATGGCTGAGTGATGATCCTGTGTGTGTTGGTGTATTCCACATCTCCTTATCCATTCATGTGTTGATAGACATTTAGGTTGCTCCCGTCTTGGCTATTGTAAACAGTGCTGCTATGAACAGTGGGGTGCACACATCTTTTCAAATTAGAGTTTTTGTCTTTTCTGGATATATGCCCAAGAGTGGGATTGCTACATCGTATTATAATTCTCTTTTCAGTTTTTCTTTCTTAAGTTCTTAAAAAGTCATTTAGCATTTAGCTATTCATACAGTAATAATCCAAATTTTAATAAATAGGATAGGATTGTGATGTCAACAGTAAAAAGAAATTGGTTTAAAAATTAATATATGTTTTATCATATATAATAGGCAAATGTTTAAAATTCTGGTTAAAAGTATAATAAAATAAAAACAAATGATAAAACAATTATGGACTGGGGAAATAATTATAACAAAAATAATTATAGTAGTATAAATATCACTCAAAAAATGAAAAAATAAATATTGTATAAAATATGAAACATGAATAGTGAAAATGATATAAAAGTATTTAACTCCAATATAAGCCTTAATAAGTTAGCATGTTTTTATCTGTTACACCCACACTAGTGGTAATTCTGAGTGATGGTCCCTCATATTCTGATGTAGGAGAGTTTCTTAAAACATTTCTGGAGAGCAATTTGAGGTTGTGAGGTCAATTTGAGTTCACAAAGTCCTTCAAAAATGATGAGATATCACAGTCTGACCCAATAGTTTCTAAATATAGCAGTGTCTGGTACATAGTATGAATGCACTAATGAATGAATAAATGAATTTTTTAACCTGATTATTGCAGTGATCCAATTCACTACAATAAAAACTCCCCAAACCATTAATTAAGCAACTACCTATTCATAATCTGCCACTTCACTAAGAAACTAAATAATTATCTATCAATAGCTATGAATTACCTGGCTTCTGTGAGTAAAAATTTATCCAAATTTCATGATAATATACTTACATCACATCACTACCAAATTGTTGTTTTGGAAATTGACTTTCAGCTTTATTTACTGAAAATAGAGTAGAATCTTTAGAGGTGACACTCAATTTTAAACATCCTTTTTGTTCCACATGTTCTGACTCTAGAAAATTAATTCATTGTTAAGTGGCATTCTTTTTCAGGGAGAAGAGGTGATAGTATTTTAAGAGACACAGTCTTTCAGTTTATAGGCCCACAGAAATGTTGTGTTCAAGTTCAAGCTTCCAGAGGGCAGGTGTCATGGTTTAACTTGTATTATAGTAAGAAGCTTAGTTAAGAATGACAATTATTTGGTGATTAATTTTATTATACTAATTATAAGTTCAAATTCCTATTAGAAATCTTTCCCTATAATACATGTTTTAGCGGAAATTTTTCTGAATATGGTTAAGTAATGTTACTTCAATGTTATTCCATGAATTGAATAATGTTACTTCTTGTGAGCCATGCCATACAGAAGATTCTTTGCTATACAGCTTCAAAATAAGTTCCCCTTAAGTTCATGAGAAACCCCAACTTCACCTCTCTGGAAGAAATCATTATAGAAATTAAAAAGTTATACTGATTCTAAAAGGCATGAATGAAGACATTTGGTTAGTTTGAGCAGATAATGAATTTTTAATAAGAAATGTTTTGCCTACCCATTACACAAAGTCTTACCTTATCGAAGTTTCTTTGATTAAATGGCAGCCCATAGTATTCAAATCGGTTTCCAGACAGTTTCATTATCATTCCTTAGAACATTAGGGGATGTATTAGATGTATAATTCTTTGACCTTTTGAGTAACATATTGAATTCTACAATGAAACAGAATAAGCAGCAATAATTTTCTTTCATATTATTTAAATTATATTGCATTTCATTTTTCTCCTTTTATCCTGATGAATCCTCAGGAAAAAAAGATGAACATGCTGTGTACAAAAGACATGTCAAAAGCATTTCTCTTGAAGATAGAATACCTCAAAGTAAATCTTTAAATATCAGGGCTAAAGAGAGCCAATGACTACGTATACGTGGCCAAAGAGATAAAGGGATGTGTGTCGGATGTTTAGACCACTGCTTCTTCAACTTTTCCCATGGGAAACACCCGCACTCTTGCTTAAAATCTGATTCAGTGAATTTAGGGTGGGATCCAAAAGACTCCTCTTCCAACAAGCTCCCAGGTAATGCTAATGCTCTGAATCAACAGATCATATTTTGAGAATGACCATTTTCACTCACCTATTTACTAAATTTCAGCTACATATAAACACTCTTCAGACAACAGAATAAGTGAAGCTAAAGGCTCTCATCAGCGTCCTTGTAAGGAAGAGATGGTTTCCAGATCAGTGCGAAGGTTTTCCCAAGTCCCTATCAATCCTGGAGAAGCTCGCTTTGAGTCTTCCTGCAGGTTTTAGTTTTATTATTATTATTATTTTTTAGCACACTACAGCTCAGAAAGTCTCTCTTCCAGCCTAAGTGCATGAACACTGCCACCAAAGTCGGTGTTAACAAGCACATATTCAGTGATCCCTGTGTATGGGGAATCATTGCAAGAACACACGCAGAAAAGGAAGCTGAGGAAAGCCCTGCTCTCGGGCGCCTCAGATCCAGTGGCAGACGTAGGACATACACAAAAGGGAAGAGCTGGGAGTGTGAGACCGCCAACCGAAGAGGCATAGAGTACTTGAGGGTCAAGACGAGAATGATACCTGGGGGAAGATGAAACTAGTAAGGAAGTGTAAGAAGGAAGTGACTGGATAGAGATCTTAAAAAAAGAGGGAGACTTGGTGAAAAAAATGCATCACTTTCCAAATATGCGTCTCCTTATAATGTATGTGCACTATTGTATTCTGAAAAATTTTGCACAATTTTGCAAAGAGATGCACCTTCTCAAAAGATCCTACTTAAGTATGGTGTTCATTCTCTAACAGGGCAACTGTAGAAGGAGAGGTAAACTAGACTTCTTATTTAATGGGCACTTTAAAAATTATCAGACTTTTTCACTGGGCCAAAAATGAGTCTCCTTGGAGCATATTGGTTGCTAAGTCACTTCAGTCGTGTCCAACTCTGTGCAGCCCTATGGACCGGAGCCCACCAGGCTCCTCTGTCCATGGGATTCTCCAGGCAAGAACACTGGAGCGGGATACCATGCCCTCCTCCAGGGGATCTTCCCCACTCAGGGACTGAACCTGCATCTCCTACATCTCCCACATTGGCAGGTAGGTTCTTCACCGCTAGGGCCACCTGGGAAGCCCCTGGAGCGTGTTAGCCTTGCCCTTTACGAGGGGCGAGGCAGACACAGTATTCAACGCAGACACAGAGATGGCAGTCTGTCGGCCTGCAGAAGGAGCCCAGATCCTTTAGAGAGAGGAGGGACCAACAGTGAAAGAGACCAGGACGTGGACCAGAGCGACCTGATAGGAGTTTCCCGGCAGAAAAAGACCCTAAAATGCAAAGATCAAAATCTACTCAGGAAACTTGGAATTGGGTCTGGAAACCTGGGCACCTCAGGCTACAAAGTAGCTTACTTGTGTGGCTACTGATGGAATTTTTATAGACCTAAACACTCTGGGATAATGGTTTTGCTTGAAGGACAAATGGCTTCATTTAGGAAGATGAAATAATAATAGAAGCTATAATCCTGGCCCCAGAGTGAGGGCCCACTGTGCCCTGAGCAGCGGCAGAGGGAAGCCATTGTTCCCAGCTCTCTACGTGACCGCTCTCCGCTCATTCTGTGTCAGCAAACGCAGTCTTTGTAGTTGCTCGTGTTCTTACCATACTGGCTTTTAAAAGCAATGTTTTACCCACCCACTTCCAATTAAATATGTTCCTGAAGTTTTTGAACAAATCAGAAGTTCAGGGGAAGTCATTAAAATGAAGATAATTGGACTTCCTGCTAGCATGTCATGTATAATTAATTAGAAAAATTACAAGGATAACACAGTTAAATAAGTTTATAGAAATTACAGTCCATTCATCCACAAATACATGGAGTGACAGGCTCAGTGCTAAGTACAAAGATGAGAGGAGAATAAGAGAAACAAAGGCCTTATTTGGGCAGATTTTGCTGTCGCAAGAGCCAGTCTATAAGGCTGTTCCCAGAAGAGCTCCAGAGCGCTTATGGCCACCTGGGTGAGTTGCTCTTGGATTAAAGCAGACGTGCTCACCTCCTATTAACATTTAGAGCAGTGGCACCCTCAAGCTCTTTATGAGCTTTCTCAATTTAGAGTGTTAGCGGCTCAGACACGTCCGACCCTTTGCGATCCATGGACTGCAGCCCATCAGGCTCCTCTGTCCTTGGGATTCTCCCAGGCAAGAACACTGGAGTGCGTTGCCATTCCCTTCTCCAGGGGATCTTCCCGATCCAGGGATTGAACCCACGTCTCCTGTGTCTCCTGCATTGCGGGTGAATTCTTCACTCACTGAGCCATCGTGGGAAGCCACAGTTTAGAGCAGATTCTACTAATCTTGAATAGGTGATATCCCATAAAGGAGAGCATAGACCTGCAGTCACTACAAGAGAAGTGAAGTCGGGGGTATTAAGGTAGACACATGGCAACAGGCTTGCAACTGCATGAAATGTATATATAATATAAACATATATATATGTATATGATCCATTTTTAAAGAGTGAAGCAAAATCAGCATAATTGTCATTATGGAAACACCAGAGGACAAAGAACACATTGAGAGACCAGTTGGCCCTAGAGCGGCTTTAGCCCTGAGATAAACCATGCATATTAAACTCTTTCACGTTCGCTTTTTTTCGTTCTGTGGCTGCTGCCACCACATATCAAATGGTTAGTGAACTCAAAGGCAGGTTTCAAAGACATGAAACATTGGCCACGAAAGCACTTAATGACTGGCAGATGCTCAAGACTAATAGCACACTTCAAGTTACAGTTTAACAAGTTTAAAGCTAAATAAGCACAAATTATCTTCTGGGGGTGGTGTGTCTAAAAACAATTTAAGACATTCAATTTTTCATTTTCCATGTCTGGTTTATATTTTAAAAGCATATCAAGTAGCAGCTGATAAGGAGACATGATATGTACTTTGGGTAAAATATTTGTTACATGCCAAGGTTCTACTCACTCTAAGTGACTTTCATAAAGGTATGTGCTGACAGCTGGATATTTATTTTACTATATTCAAACGCAAAATTTTTTCATTCAAACTAAATACCATAAGCCATTCTCCAAAGAATCTAATATATAATCCAAGGAAAGCAGTGGGAATGGGAATGGAAGGGTGGGGGGGGGAAAGGAAGAGAAGAAAAGAACATTTATTTAACTCCAAGCTAGGAAAACCATGGTGAAATTCACAGACTCCTACGCTTATTAGCAAGTTACATGAAATGTCACTTATCAGCAACCTTCATAATCAGACCAGCTATGGTAAGAATTCATTTCCATTGCCAGTAATCCCAACCAACATACTAGCTCCTTTCATTAAGTGACACATTCTAATCATCACCTCAGAGAAGACTTGCAGAACAGATTCAAGGTTAAGCATCTCTTCCTGGCCTCCAAGACATTTTGTTTACATGGAGAGTAAACAGTGCTAGTACACTGTCATTGCTTGTTGACTTTGAATCTGGCACATTCCGCACAGACACAACGGTCAGCAGTGAGCAATCCAACTGATGGATTATGAACTCAGTTTTTGAAGATGAGCTCTCATTTACACTGTCGGACTGGTTCAAAACTGGGAAAGGAGTACATCAAGGCTGTATATTGTCACCCTGCTTATTTAACTTATGTGCAGAGTACATCATGAGAAATGCCAAGCTGGATGAAGCACAAGCTGGAATCAAGATTGCTGGGAGAAATATCAGAAACCTCAGATATGCAGATGACACCACTCTTAAAGCAGAAAGTGAAGAGGAACTAAAGAACTTCTTGATAAAAATGAAAGAATGAGAGTGAAAAGGCTGGCTTAAAACAACGTTCAAAAAATGAAGGTCATGCCATCTGGTCCCAAGACTTCATGACAAGCAGATGGGGGAAAATGAAAACAGTGAGAGACTTTATTTTCTTGGGCTCCAAAATCACTGTGGATGGTGACTGCAGCCATGAAATTAAAAGACACTTGCTCCTTGGAAGAAAAACTATGACAAACATATACAGCATATTAAAAACAGAGATATTACTTTGCCAACAAAGGTCCATCTAGTCAAAGCTATGGTTTTTCCAGTGGTCATGTGTGGATGTGAGAGTTGGACCATAAAGAAAGCTGAGCACTAAAGAATTGATGCTTTTTGAACTATGGTGTTGGAGAAGACTCTTGAGAATCCCTTGGACTCCAAGGAAATCAACCAGATAATTCTAAAGGAAATCAATCCTGAATATTCAGTGGAAGGACTGAAGCTGAAACTCAAACAATACTTTGGCCACCTGATGCAAAGAACTGACTCATTTGAAAAAACCCTGATGCTGGGAAACATTGAAGGCAGGAGAAGGGGATGACAGAGGAGGAGATGGTTGGATGGCATCACCAATTCACTGGACATGAGTTTGAGCAAGCTCAAGGAGTTGGTGAAGGACAGGGAAGCCTGGTGTGCTGCAGTCCCTGGGGTCGGAAAGACTTGGACACGACTGAGCATCTGAACAATAGTGATGTTGTCCTGGGCAAAACTATTGTCGTTGGTATTTCCACTATGTTGGGGTCCCATTTGCCCCCTTTGACACATACAAATCTAGTTCATCTAGCACTATAAGTTATCTATATTACTCAAGCCCTTCTACAATAGCCAAAAGAATAAGGTGTATATTGGTTAAAAGCCTATACTTTTCAGCTGAACATAACTGTGTTCAAATCTTGGATAAGTGATTTTGTGTGACCTTCAGTAAGTCAGTTAATGCATGCATGCTTCAACATCTCATTTGGAATAAAAGCAATACTTGTATCTCATAGGGCTGAAATGTAGGTTAAATGGGATAAAATATGTGAAGCATTTAGCACAGTGCTTGGTACATAGTAAATCCCTGAAAAATGGTAACAACTTTTTATTACAACATGTACTAAGCAGACCAATGCCTCTAACAAGACTTTGTAATTTCTTTACAGTCCCTTAACTTTCATTCTAGGCTAAGTTTTATGCTGCTTTCCCCCAAATTCTGTTCTCTATTGACAAGAAAAAAAATTGTGCCTGATGATCAGAGAGAATGTCAAACTGTTTTGGTAGGCAGTTTAGCAGTTGGAATCAAAATACTTAAAAAGGTACATAACTTTGGATTCAGCAAGTTCATTGCTAGGAAATAAGCATGGGGGTCTATAAAGATTTTTCTGTAGGAACGCTTGTTTAAGCATACTTATAATAGTAAACCTTTAGAAAACAACTAAATGTCCAACAGTGCATGCTACTTCAAGTAAAAGTGAAACACACAATGGCATAATTAACAGCCATTAAAATGATATAGAGAAGAATTATAAAGTGACATGGAAAGGTGATCAATAAATAAACAGCAAAATGAGACAACCGCGATTCCAGTTTTTTAAATAAAATAATAGGATGTGCACAAATACATTGAGCATAGGGCAGGATTTATCTGGTTCAAGGATTTTTGGAAGTTCTGTGTAAAATGAGCATGTATTCATATTTGGGTTTCCCTGGTGGCTCAGCGATAAAGAATCTACCGGCAATGCAGGGGTTGCAAGAGAAGCAGCTTCAGTCCCTGGTCGGGAAGATCCCCTGGAGGAGGGCACAGCAACCCACTCCGGAATCCTTGCCTGGAGAATCCCATGGACAGAGGAGCCTGGCGCACTACAGTCCATGGGGTCACAAGGAGTCAGACATGACCAAACTGACTTAGCACAAACACACAGTGAATTTTTAAGCTTGCAAGTTCTCCAGAAAGTCCTTGCCAAGCGTGAACCTAGCAGAGGTGTTATCAGGCCACTGAAAGAAGGAGACTGTTTTGTTTTGTTGCCCAAAATATATCACCGCAAATCTTCAGCAGCACTTCCCAATCTAGCTCATTGCTAGATGAATCCTGTTGACACCCAAAGTTAGATGAATCCTATCTGTATAAAGTAGATATTCTTGGCAAACTTAGCAAATGTTTTCAGTTCAGTTCAGTTGCATCGTCGTGTCTGACTCTTTGCGACCCCATGGACTGAAGCACGCCAGGTCTCCCTGTCCACTCGTGAAAAAACTTTCTGTATATCTTTAACTTCACACATTTATTCTAATCACTATCTTAAACTCATTTGTATTTAAATATTCCTGTTATATTATTTAGTCTAAGTTTAATGTTACCATACAGAGAATTTTTTGAGAAATGTAATGCAACCAAGTTATAAAGCATATGAATGACCATAATAGTTGCCCACTCTGGAGGGCTTCATGCAATGTCAAACACTGTCTTTCATCTTTCCTTACCTTTTCACTGGGATATCTCTAATTGCGGCAGAGTTCCATGGGGGAAGAGAAGGATTAAGGCTTTGAAGGTCGTCACCACTCTATTTTTTTTTTTTTTATTATTATTATTTTTTTTTCCAGTGGGTTTTGTCATACATTGATATGAATCAGCCATGGATTTACATGTATTCCCAATCCCGATCCCCCCTCCCACCTCCCTCTCCACCCGGTTCCTCAAAATGTCAATATCTCATGTACACACACACACACACCATAAATAAGTGTATGAATATTCAACCAAGTTTAAAATTCTTCCCAATGAGAACTTCCTTAGTGTAACATTTGAAATTAATTTTGTTTCAAAATGCTTTTTGAAATTTGTTTCATTTTTTACTTGTGTTTTCTTATACTAGCCCTACGTGGTTAATGTGCTAAATGTTTGCTTAGTTTACCCATGGCATAAATCCAGCACGAGGCAGCCTAAATACTAAAGTAATAACAAATACAGAATCATAATTTTTGAAGGCAGATCTCTTAGGGCTCTGAAGGCTCTATTTTGAAGTTTGGATTTTTTTTCTAAGCTTGATATGAATCCATTTCAGACTGTGGGGTTAAATTAGATCATGTGTTCAAGGTATCTGTCTAGCCTCATGCCTAAACTGCTAAAGGTCTTTGGTCTTAATTACAAGCTTAATACTCGACATAAAGAGATTTACATATTAATCTGATTCCAGTCTGGCCAGAAGATAATTACTGCAGGTCATCTGAGACCAAGAACCTCCAGACCCAAGAGAAAGTCCTTGGTGGCCTCTGAGCCACACAACACACAGCTAGAATGACTGATTGCTTTCCTAACAGTAAGACGTGGGGTAGTCATTTATCTGAAGATTCAGAGGTTGAGTTCAGGAAACCCGTCTATTTACGGAAGGTTTTTTCCCCAATCCCAGTACAAGCAAAAGTAAATTCCATAATGTGAACGTCTGCTCCCTCAACAGGAACAGCTCCACAGGATCAAATAAAAAGTGTTCTCTCTACTCATTTTTTTTTTTTAACAAAGTGCCTTGGGAATAGACCGGTGTTACTGCTACTGCAAAGTTAAATTGCATTCCCATTTAACAAAAATGTGCCTTATTAAAAAGCAAAAGAATGGCTATTTAGAGTTATGCCAGCTACTGATGAAAAAGAAATTGTGAGCCCAGGGCAATCCTAGCCCGCTGCGCACCAAGTCTCCACAGAAGCAAACTCCTCTGAAAGAGCCCCAGGCCTTCTGGACTGGCGACGCTCTGCACGTGAGTCTCCAAGCCAGGGGCTGGAGGGGGCGGGTGGGAGAATATGCCACGTGGGTAGCAGACACAGCCCCCTGTTCCCTTCAGAGCCAAACCTGTGAAATTCAGAAAGAAAAGGCAGCTCTGCATTGCAGTACTTAAAGTATACATACAGCATTTTCATATAAAAGTTATGCTGAATTTGACCAGCATCTAAAGTAGAATCTGAGGGCATTTCTCCCTAGAGGTTACAGAAGAGTGTGGCCTCGGGAACAATCTGACAGCTAACACCTAGCCCTTTGTAAAATATATGAACCAGGGTTCTGGATTACCAGTCGTTAGCAATGTCTAAATACAATCGATTCCTGTTAGTCTAAAGAATAAGCTCCAATGTTAGAGAAATGTAAGCGTTAAAGCTATCCAAAGACAAGCATAATGTAATATACAGATGAGAAGGTAATGTAGATATTATATTTACAAGTATGGCATTCATCATATTTTGTTAAGTCTAAAACACAGGTTTAAGATGAGCTCATATTTTGTAATACCATTTTTAGAAGGTATGTTTAATATAGATTGGAATGAAGGCAACTCTGCAAGGATACACATTAAACTGTTAACTGCTCTTTTCTGTCAGAAATGGCGTATCTTATTTTCTTCTTTTTTCTATTATGTGTGATTTTTGCAATGATATAATATGTGCACATATTTATATGATATAGATAAAACCACAAACTTTCCCTAACAGGATAAAGACTAGCCTGAACCATCCAAGAATTTTGGAAGCTGGAATTCCCAGGACAAAGAGGTTCACAATAGACTGAAATGCCTAGTTGCAGCACGAAAACATCTTGAGGCCGTGCTGAAGGCAGGCACCTTCGCTTCCTGCTCCTGGGCTGAGCCCAGCGCTGACCTGGAGAGGGCTCGCTGGGCGGAGAGGAGCGGCTGGCTGGCTGCGCAGCATGCTCTTCTGACCATCTTGCGGGACATGCCGTTCACGGACAGTGCTGGGAACACGTGGTGTCAGCCCAGGCGAAGGATCTGGATCAAGGCCAGCGCGTCCTTCTTCGCCTGATGTCCGGGGAACGCTAAATTAATACTTGCTGAATGACCGACTGTTTAACCAAGATGTAATTGCAGAAACCTTAGACACTGCAACAGATGTGCCTCTCCCGCAGGGTGCCTTAGAGAGCGCTGTGACGCCACGGCACCTGCTCGGGCCTGGCGCACCCACGTGCTCTGCACCTCCGCGCGCGCTCCGCTCCGAGCGGCTCGACTCAGTCCGGCGTCGGAGACGCTGTAGTTGCCGCCGCATCCTTCAGAAGCCCGCCTCTGAGCATTGCTCACACACACAAGCTGCGCTAATCCAAAATCTTGTGCGCCTTGTTCAAACACTCTCATTTCTCCCCAAAACAGAGTTCTCTTGCAGTCGAGTGAGAAGCCCCCTTTCAAGATTTCCAGAAAGATACTGCAGACATGCAACAGTGTTATGGCGTTACGGTGTACCGCTTAGAAAGCCAGCTTTGCTTTTTTTTACTTATATAAATTTCTTGCCCTATAAATATAAAAAATACAAAATTAATTAAAAAAAATAAAGCATTGAAGTGTATAAAGAGTAAAATGCCCCCTCATTTATAAAGAGTAAAGTGTCCCCTCCTTTATCCAGCGCTTTCCATGACCCTGTAAAGTGCATTTGTGTGAATTTATAATAGGCACTCCTTTTCTCAAGACAAAAGGCTAACACTTAAATTAGCGCTTTTTCATGCACCTTGAACAGCACACATGTTTGGGCGATGCCTGTGTGAAGTTACGACAAGGAGTGTCCACGCCAACACGCGTGTAGGTAAGGACGTGTTTTGTCCCATCCTGACTGTGTGAGCACGCATAGCAGGCTGGCTGTCCTCCGCAGCTCCAGCCCTGGAGCCAAACACCCGGAATCTCCAGACGCTGATCCTCCATGGATGCCCACACGCCGTCCTCTAGGTGACACCTGGGTGCAGTCTTGCTGAGGGACGCACAGATAGAGCCCCCTCACAACTTGAACAGGTTTACGCATTCTCCCAGGACGCGCCAGTCTTCTCCGTCTCCCCGCGCCAGTCCTGTTCACAGACAGAACAGCACTCTACATGGGGCGAAAGTCGTTTTTAATTGGGAAATTAATGAGAGAACCCGTTAGAGACTCCCTTTCGTATATGTAAAGTTCCTCTGGGCCTACATTAAGGAAGGATGTATTCTCTACTCCATCTCTTTGAAAGTGTAAACGCCACAGTACAGTTTCAAGTGGCAGATGTTAATACAGCTTCTACTTTCCCAACTTACGCTTGAAAGCACTCTTGCAAACTCAAGGGAAACTTTTCCATTCTATATTCAAATGGCAATGGGGAGATTTTGTAATACATGTCTGTATCAAATTTGGTGTGAAAAATGTGTTTTATGGAACTTGTGAAAACTCACATTTGAGGCATCTTTCTAAATAGGACCATGCGGAGCACATTTTATACCCACCAGGTTCTTAGACTTGATCTCTTTAAATGACAGCATATGGATTTCAGATCAAATTAAATGAAATGCTTAGGGTCTTCTTTTCATGCATTCTAAGATACTGTTTTCAATAGGAGTATAAGAGCTTAACACTGCATTTCTATATGAATAAAACAATCTCTGTATGAATAAAAGAGATAATAAATGTTTTGCTTTAACACTCTTTTCACTAAAACATCAGAACTAGTTTCAGATACATTTGACATATGTAAAGAATTACTGTGATAAATTCTTTAAAATGTACCTCTCTCTGTACTGAGTATGAAATCCAAGAATTTTTATTTATTTCTCTTTTATTTTCTTGAGATAACCTAGCTATCATCAACAGAAAAAGTCTTTGTTAAAACTCTGCAGAAATATAATAAACAGAAAACCATGGAATTAATTTTAAAGAAAGAAAAAAAAAACTGGATTTTTTATCTAGTTCTTGTTCAGGCCAGGATTGATCTTAGATCAAGTTCTGAAGGCGTTCTTTTTCACCCATGGCCTCCTCACTAACTCCCCACATCATTCTTTCCATGGTTTTCCTTCCCTCCTCCTCCTGCTCCCCGAAACCTTCTGTTCACCCTGCTTTGCTCAGACATTGCTCCCTCTTATTTCCTGAAGCTCTGATTTCCGCCAGCTAATCTGATAAACTAATGCAGATTGAGACAACCTTAATGAGCCAAAATATATTACTGTTCCAGCAACATTTGATTATATTTATCAGTGGCCAGAAATGGTTATCACTCAAAACAAAAAAAAAAGAGTAATGATTGGAATTTGGAGTCTTCCAAAACCTATGAAGCGAGTGACTGAAGGGTGAAGACTCTTCAGTTTACACTATGCAGACACATACATAATTTACATCATCCTCATGGCTGCATCTGTATCTTCCAACTCAGGAAAGGCACTGCTACTTAAAAACCACAACTGGTGATTGATCTCCAGACCAAAGGCAAGACTGGGGGCCTCCAATCCATTAGAAACAGGTCTGGCAGACCCTACTAGGGAAAGAAAGCTCATCTTCACAGGTGGGCCTGCTGCCCCAATTTTGGCTAGTAACTGAAATAGATTGGACTCTTTTTCTAACTCCAATGCTAAATCCGTAGAAATTTGGCAACTCCAGGCTGAGTGCTGAAGAAGCAATTTACTAAACCATGCCCCAGTGGCCTAGAAGCACGGATGTTTCTCCCAAAGCCCCAAATTTGCATCTCGGTATTTCTTGACTCAGTATTTCTTGTTAAACAGAAGTGATGGAAATGCCAGTTTCTCCTGGAATCCTAATATCAGCATTTCCTATTTAATTTCAATTATCGTCCAAAATTTGACTACCAAATCTTAGAACTCAGTAATGGCAGCGGGAGGTAATGCTGAAACTGGAAAATTCAAACGTCAGGCTCTGTATATCCACATTCTTAGTAAAAATCTTATTCTTCATTTACCTACACATTTACAACTAAAATCTAAATTATGACCCCTGAATTATCCAGTCAGTGCATGGAGTAGAATTCAGGGGAGCAAAATCCAGCTATTAAATAATTTAAAAAGAAATCCAATATTTATTTCAGGTTTTAAAAGAACATTAAGGGGAATCCAGTTTACGGAAACATTTTGTCAAATATCTTTTCCAAGACCCATGTCTTCTGTAAACCATAGCTGTCTCAGAACCCATCACCTTACAAACCCCAGGATTGGCACACACCTTGGTTCTGCTGTCTCTCAGTTCCCCTCTCCTCACTCTCCATTATAACAACTTCCTCCCCGGATTAGTGCCCCTGAAGTCTAGGCCACATCTCTACTCTGGTTTCCCCTTCCCCTGATTGTGCAGCAAAAAATATTCAGAAACAAAGGTGGCAGAGGATGGATAGACTCACAGGCTAAAAAAGGATTGTTGTTATTGTCCAGTCGCTAAGTTGAGTCTGACTCTTTGCAACCCCATGGACTGCAGCACGCCAGGCCTCCCTGTCCATCACCAACTCCCAGGGCTTGCTCAAGCTCACGTCCATCAAGTTGGTGATGCCATCCAACTACCTCATCCTCTGTCATCGCCTTCTCCTCCTGCCTTCCATCTTTCCCAGCATCAGGGTCTTTTCCAATGAGTTAGTTCTTCACATCAGGTGGCCAAAGTATTGGAGTTTCAGCTTCAGCATCAGTCCTTCCAATGAGTATTCAGGGTTGATTTCCTTTAGGATTGACTGGTTTGAGATACATATATCCTTTCTTTTATTCTTAAAATGCATAAACTCAGTGCAATCAAAGAAACCAAGTCTCTAAGGGCAGAAATGCAAGTCAATCTGTCTTTAAACTTACTCATTATACCTCAGCCATTTGCTCCTAAATAAGTCATCACAGTTGTATTACTATTTCCACTTACCCAGCACTTTTCACTTTACCAAGTCCTTTCTCATCTCTGATCCAGTAATACTGCAAATAGCAGAAGCAGATGTGGTAGCCGGTGAAAGACTGGGCCAAACCCACACAGAGAGGTCCTACGACATTTCAGCAGATGCATACCTGGAATTCGTATCCTGCCCAACGGGATGTCCCTCTCCACTTACCTCTTATCCGGGAGTTCCTTCTGTTATTTTCCCTGCAGGGTCAGTTATACCCCACTCATCATCAAGAAGAGGTGGTGAAAGGAGCAAAGAGATACCAAAGGCCATCCTGATCGAAAATGTTAACTTTTCTTGCCAGAAAGTAACAAAGACTACTCAGAAGTACCATTGATATAAATCATACACCAAGAGTGGACTTTAGGTCAATAAATAAGCAAAATCTGAGAATGTTTTTAATCAGAAGAGCCAGATTGTGCATGGCATACCAAAGATGATCATCAGTTCCAGAACAAACCAAGAAGAAAAATAAGGACTAGAGTAGAGGAGAGTGTTTGACAAAACCACTGGTGGCTACTGGTTTCCCACCGATCTGCAATAATAAAGCATAGACATTATCAGAACTTGAGCATATTGATTTAAAACAAGTAACTGTAAAGGTAACGAGCATCACTCTGTTTTCATTCTACAGTGTGAGTTCAGCCTTGCTATTTAATGCCTCTCTTATCATCATAAAGCCCTGAACCAATGAATGTTTTAAGTTTTGTTTACAGTATTGTATCTAAACCAGGTGGACTCCTCTTTATTACCCTTTCATTTATTTACCATGGGCAAGCCAAAGAAGTATCACCCTTTACAGAATACTGCTTTCATGGTCTTCATTCCTGTTTGAGTTTGCTGCATGTGGCAGAGTCATGACTACAAAGTGAGTTTATTCAACAAACAATGAAAGGGCCAGGCCTTATGCTCTGTTCCAGGGATACAGACATGAGTCCTTGCAGCACTTGCTAATTTTATAGATAGACCTGTATGCAGATAACACATGGTACAAATTCTGAATGCTCTTACTGAACTATAAAGGCAAAGTCATGGAGTACGCAGAGTGGACGGTGACAAAGTGGAGTGGGGAGTTATTATAAAAGTCTGAATAAAGAAACAGCATCACCCTGCTTCATTTTATCCACAGCACTTAGCACCCGCTTAAATTATTTTATTCATTTTTAGGGATAATTTGTCATCACTTTCTCAGCCCTAGATTTTAAGGTCCATGAGTTAGAAATGTTTCCCCTCTGCATGGGTCCTCATTGTCTAAAACAATGTCTAACACATAGTAGGAGCTTGCTATGTGTAGAACAGTGTCACACCACCTATATATATATATATATATACACAAATATATATATATACACACACACACACATATATATATATATATGTGCACTTTTTCCAACCCCCAGTACCTCAGCATATGCTCTTATTTGAGAAAGGATCTTTGCAGAGCTAATCAAGTTAAAGTGATGTCATTAGAGCAAACCTAATGATAATTCGATGACCTAATCTAATCTGACTGGTGTCCTTATAAAGAATGCAAATTTGGACACAGAAACAGACACAGAGGAAAGATGATTTGAAGAGACACAAGGAGAATACAGCCATCACGGGTCTCAGAAGGAGCCAAGCCCACTGACACCTGGATTTCAGAGCTCTAGACGCCAGAACCATCAGAGGAGGAATTTCTCTTGCTTAAACCGGCCTGCTGGGTGTGGTACCTCGCAGCAGCAGCCCTTGCAAACCCACACAGACCTCAAGGTGTGTCTGTGCAAGGAAGGAAGGGATGAGATCAGCTATATCATAGGAAATGGAGGAAATGGTAGAGACCAAAAATAGTTCTGACCAGACTTTGTCATGAATGGGGTCTGAGAAGTAGGGAGGGTAAGAAATCAAGGCCAATTCGATGCTAATTACTATAGGAAAGATTAAGAATACAGAAGAGAAATAAGATTCGATTGTGCATGGGCACATTTGCATATGTGCGTAGGAGGCAGGGCTTCCCAGGTAGCACTAGGGCTGAAGAACCTGCCTGTGGATGCAGGAGACGTAGGAGGCGCGGGTTAGATCCCTGAGGCCGTGGAGGACTCACCCCTGCCAGGCTAATTGTACCCAACTCATCATCAAGAGGAGGAGGAGAAGGAGGGCGTGGCAACCCACTCAGTATTCTTGCCTGGAGAATCCCCTGGACAGAGGAGCCTGGTGGGCTCCGGTCCATGGGATCACAAAGAATTGGACAGGACTGAAGCGATTCAGTATGCAGGCAGGCACATAGGGGGGTAGCCAGGTTCAAAGCAGGAGCGTTTAGTTATAGGTAAGCAGCCACAATACCCATGTGAGTTTTTCCAGCAAACAGTGGGGAATATGAGTCTGGAACCAGGAGAATCGGAAATGTGTATATGGGAGCCCTTCAGAACTGTAAATGGTGCTCAAAGTCATAAGTGCCAATGAGAGCTACTAAAGAGAACATACAGTGGTGAGCGGGAATTGATCAAAGGTGAATCTTTCTAGGGAAAAAAAATTCTCACTTATGTATAATGAATAGGGATAAGATTAATCAAACAACATAAGGAATGGAGGGAAAATGGGAGAAAATGATTCTGTAAGACTCAAGTGAAGTGTAATTTTCAAGAAATTAGGTCTGTCAATGGTATCAAACCCTGAAGCTGAGTTATAAAGGATTGGGAGTGAAAATACCTTTTATGTTGGACAATGTGTGGAGTGTTAGAGTCAGAAGCTAGATAGGGATGACTGAGAAGTGAAGGGATTTGTAGAAAAGAAACCACGTTTCTAATATAATGTTATCAGAGTTCTGAATGCTTTGACTAGGATGCCTAGGACCAAAGCAACAAAGAATCTAAAACATTTAAGCAACTCTTAGCTACTGCAGGGTCCAATCTGAGGGATCCCTCAGAATTTATGCTACACGGGAAGCCTCCCCCCCCACCAGAATTTATGAACAATTTCAAAATTCTTGGAACACATTTCCTTAAGAAAATGCTTCATCAATTTTAATTCAATGCTGGAAGATGGTTTTTGTTAATGGAATTGGAAATTTAATTGTCAGCAATATATGCATTTTGCTAATTTTGGAATAGGAATTTTATTTCTTAAGATGCAGAATCTGATTTATCAACAAAGTCTTAAAGCATGGGATCTTTGAGCAGGACATTAGAAAGATAGAATTAAAAAGATCCTTGATTGAAAAGAGTTTGCACTACTTTTGGCTGACTTTAGAACAAATTATTTATTTCTAATAGTTTCCAGTAATAGTATTAGACAGCATGCTCCATGAAGGCAGAAATTTCATCTGCTCAGCACATGTTATATTCCCATAACTTGACACAGAGCCAGGTTCAAAATGGGTACAAAATAAATATATAGTTAATATTTATAGTGCCCTGCTACAATGTTAATT
Source organism: Dama dama (assembly GCF_033118175.1). Taxonomy (NCBI): domain Eukaryota; kingdom Metazoa; phylum Chordata; class Mammalia; order Artiodactyla; family Cervidae; genus Dama; species Dama dama. The sequence goes on from NC_083689.1 coordinate 106,044,513, forward strand.
TGTATGTGTCTTCTCCTTGGGCCAAACTATATCTAAATTCTTTTGTTTTGGAAAGAGTAAGACAAAAAGCTTCATATGTACTATATTAAAATTAATGTGTGTCCAGACTTATCTACGAAAACATCAGAAAGCATAAATGAGTATTTGTAGAAATTTTATTGGCATTACGTTCCAGATAGAGTGTGCTAAAGCAGAACAATGTGAATCTAATTCAATTTTTAAACTTCAAGTTTCAATAAACAACATTAAATGTTACTGCAACAGTATCATTCCCAGCACAGTATGACTTCTTACAGCATTGCAGAGAAAGATAACCAAATCTGGGGGCAAAGTAGGTTGGCTCTTATGTTAAGCTGCATAAAACTCATTTCTCTCAGCACCCGTAAGGTGAAGTTGGTTATTTCAACCACCGGGTTTCTTTTCTTCACTTCCAAACTTAGTAGAAAAACTTTAACTCCCAACACCTTTGATCAGTAGGTATCATTTCTACAAAGAGAGAATCTTATGAATATGAAACAATATTTATAGAGACATTTAAATTTGTGGAAATGTTCAAATTTCATTCTGTATACCTCTGAAACATCTTCAAAATTATAGGCTAGGAAAACAGTTCATTTTCACTGATAGTTAAGGGCCTGGATAAAAACTTTGGGTAAGGGGACAAAAACATCTCTATTTTCTTTACATTAATTCAGTTCCTCATTGTATGCAGGCAGAAATGCACCAGGATAGTGAGAATTATTTATAAGAAATGATGTGTTAAAATTTAAAGCTTCAAATAGGTCTTGGAAATCGTCAAACTCTTTTTAATGCTTTATTTTATATAAACTAACAGAACTTTACTGAGTGAAGTTGCTCAGTCGTGTCCGACTCTTTGCGACCCCATGGACTGTAACCCACCAGGCTCCTCTGTCCATGGGATTCTCCAGGCAAGAATATTGGAGTGGGTTGCCATTTCCTTCTCCAGGGGATCTTCCCAACCCAGGGATCGAACCCAGGTCTCCTGTATTGCAGGCAGACGCTTTAACCTCTGAGCCTCGATACTTCCATTTAAATAAATGCAGAGCAAAACTCTTATCTATGGAAAAGTATATACAGAAATATACTACAAATTAAGTTAGCTTATTTACCCCTTTATTAAACTTACTTTAAATTGAGAAGTGTGAATAATTCTCCTCTACGCACACCTTCACACTGATTCATGCTCTCTTTTCTGTGGCATAAACTAGTATTGCAGCATTTTCATGAATGGATGCATTAATAATAATGTGGCCATTTATATTCAGACTCCAGCGAACCTCACCTTGAGGGACCCTTTGTCTCATTGACTTGATTCATTATGAGTCTAACTAACAGGATTCTAGTTTCTCAGTATCAGTGTCCTATTTAGTTCTAATTTGTAACATCATAACCTTTGCTTAACCTCTCATTCAGAGAAGTCTTACAGTTCCTCTTCTAGACTGAAAAATTGCATAAATATTTAAATGTTAATTCAGAGAGAGTAAGAGTTATGTCAAAAACGTCCCTTAGAGCCAAAATTTCTGTGGATCTCAAGTAGTAGCATTATATGACCTAAAAAATTCAAAAAAGTATCAATTTTTTCCCTCTGGTTTAAATATTACTTGTTCATGAAACATGCTTTAAAATACCTGGAAGGTCTGAGGTCATTCTCCCCATAGTCCTTTTTATTTTAAAGACAAATGGGAACTTGCCAAACAGCTCAAACAATTCTGCAAATAATTATGGAAATGCCAGTCAAGAAAGCTGTATTTCCTTACTTCTAAAAATGTGGCTCTGATAAGTCAAAAAACTTTTCAACCTGCTTATCTTGTACATTACGCCCACAAAATCCCTAAACTAATCATAGCTTATGAAATCCTGTTGTCAAAATAAAAAAAAAAAAATTATGCAGGTATATAAACTTGAGATTAGATTAATTTCAGCAGTCATTCAAAGTAGTCATTTAAATAGAGAATTTAAGATAAATGCTTCCATTATTAGGTAGATATCTTATTTTAGAAGAGTAGTGTGTTTCTTGACAAGCCAAGAGATCAAATTTAAAAGTATTATATATATGTGAGAGTTTTAGATTTGGCAAGATTGTACACTCGAAAATAAATTGACACTCCCCCGAAAATGTATTCCAATAAAAATTATATTAAACTCACCAATTTTCATCTTTTATTCTAACGTTTCCGAGAGTAAAAACCCTTTTGATTCTAAATATGGAGAGGTAATTATCGCTCTTCCTTCCATTTTGAAAGGTTACTTCTCTTTGTGTTTCCTGCAGGGTCCCGGATTCTTGCTGAGTTCCTTAGGATTGGCAGACTTGAGGATTTTGGTTTCTACACTGTATAGCTCACTCTGTAATCCACATTGGTTGGCGTTCAGAGTGCCTTGAGAGCTGAATGAAAAATAACATCAATTCCCAAACCAAGTACAACATTACAATGACAAACACACAAGATATCACATGAATGCAACCTAAGCGAGACAGCATAAACCTTCCACGCAGGCCAAACTGTTATCTTCCCAACCGTGGATGTGACTGACACCTCTTAAGAAAAAGCCTCTCCCCTTACAACTGAGAGGAGAAAAAGAAGTTCACAGACCATGTGCTCAGGAAAATGTCTTAGTCCTGGAAGAAGGACTGATTAGAAAATAATAAGGTAGTAAAGTAATTGTACAGGATGGTTGCAAAAGACTCATGAAAGTTCCCTGTGGATTTCATCAAGTGGGACCTCAGGGTTTAAAGGGAAGTTAGCCCAGAGTGGCTGATTAATACTCTTTCAATCAGATGGCTTTAAAAACGAAATTAAGCAATAGTTAGTGTAACGTAATCATCTAAAGTAACAGTGGCAGTTAGAAAGCAGGTCCTTGACAAAGACAAATGCTGAATCATTAAGGTAGTATTGTCTGGGGGCCTGGTGCAGGCCTATTTTATGATGAAGGACTAGAGAGTCAGGCATAGTCAAGAACACACAGCTATTAATTGCAAAACGAACCCCAGTTCTTTTGACAGTAAGTCCGTCCTTATTGACAATTGGCCACTTACACTCATTGAGTTTCATGAATTCAGAAACTTTCAAAAAATGCTTTGGAGGCCACCACAGGATTGCTAAAGTTTTATTTTGCAAAACACATCAAAACAAAAACAAACCCACATAACAATAATCATCAGTTCACAAAAGAAGGGGCATCTTATTCTTTAAACTGGAAAAAAATGTTGAGAAAATTCATTATTTCCTTTTATTATTTTTTTTTTCATTTCACCACACATGGGTGAAAAATTTATATTAAAATGGTAGAGACCCCTGTTTAGAAACTGTGATTTCTGCCATAGCTGCATCTGAGTATCAGCCCAGGATATGTACTAGAATTTTATCATAGTTGAATTCACCTGGAAGTAAATTTTTGAACACTTTCCAGAACATGTAGCATATATCTTTGATCCTAAGGCATATTTAGCATTTTAATTTTTTTTAATTGGAATAGAACTAAAATTTTCAATATACATATTTAATATCATTGTCTTTTTTTCCTCCACAAAAGCAGTATATAATTCATCGATGCATATTATAGTCATTGATAGCACAATCTTGTATCAAGTACTGTATGTTTTCAATGAACTGATATACATTCAGATAAAGAATGTAAACTATATTAGACAGTTCCCAATCCCTAATATCCAAGGACAGGAAAAATAGAGGCACTCAAGTGAAATGAAGGGACAGATTTCTATGCTATCAAGATACCTTTACAGGATTCTAATTTCATAATGAACATCCTCTAAGAAATTGAATGGTAACAAGAAGTAGTTGAAGTTGAGGTTTAATTTCTTTATTTTTGCCAATAAATAACTTTTATCTAGGGCATCAGGAAATGTGCTCTAGTTAATCAAATATTCTGGTTAATAGATTATTTCTTTACTTAGTTCTATGTATATATGATTGACTATGAAAAATTCAGTTCAGTTCAGTTCAGTCTATCAGTCAGGTCCCATTGTCTGTGACCCCATGGACTGCAGCACACCAGGCCTCCCTGTCCTTCACCATCTCCTGGAGCTTGCTCAAACTCATGTCCATCGATTCAGTGATGCCATTCAACCATCTCATCCTCTGTCACCCCCTTCTACACCTGCCTTCAATGTTTACCAGCATCAGGGTCTTTTCAAATGAGTCAGTTCTTTGCATCAGGTGGCCAAAATCTTGGAGTTTCAGCTTCAACATCAGTCCTTCCAATGAATATTCAGGACTGATTTCTCTTAGGATGGATGGATCTCCTTGCAGTCCAAGGGACTCTCAAGAGTCTTTTCCAACACTACAGTTCAAAAGCATCAATTCTTCAGTGCTCAGCTTTCTTTATAGTCCAACACTGATATCCATACATGACTACTGGAAAAACCATAGCTTTGACTAGCTGGACCTTTGTAGGCAACGTAATGTCTCTCCTTTTAAACATGCTGTCTAGGTTTGTCATAGCTTTTCTTCTTTTAAAAAGTGTCATTTTAAAAGGAGTAAGTGTCTTTTAATTTCATGGCTGCAGTCACCATCTGCAGTGATTTGGGAGCCCCAAAAAATAAAGTCTCTCACTGTTTCCACTGTTTCCCCATCTATTTGTCATGAAGTGATGGGACCAGATGCTATGAACTTCATTTTTTGAATGTTGAGTTTTAAGCCAGCTTTTTTCATTCTCCTCTTTCACTTTCATCAAGAGTCTCTTTAGTTTTTCTTCACTTTGCCATAAGGATGGTGTCACCTGCATATCTGAGGTTATTGATATTTCTCCTGGCAATCTTGATTCCAGCTTGTGCTTCATCCAGCCCAGCGTTTCTCATGATGTACTCTGCATATAAGTTAAATAAGCAGGCTGACAATATACAGCCTTCAAGTACTCCTTTCCCAATTTGGAACAAGTCCTTTTGTTCCATGTCTGGTTCTAACTGTTGCTTCTTGACCTGTATACAGATTTCTCAGGAGACTGGTAATATGGTCTGGTATGCCCATCTATTTAAGAATTGTTCACAATTTGTTGTGATCCACACAGTTAAAGGCTTTAGTGAGGTCAATAAAGCAGAAATAGATGTTTTTCTGGAATACTCTTGCTTTTTCTGTGATCCAACAGATGTTGGCAATTAGATCTCTGGTTCCTCTGCCTTTCCTAAATCATGTAACATATGGAAGTTCGCAGTTCATGTACTATTGATGCCTCGCTTGGAGAATTTTGAGCATTACTTTGCTAGCATGTGAGATGAGTGCAATTGTGCAGTAGTTTGAGCATTCTTTGGCATTGCCTTTCTTTGGGATTGGAATGAAAACTGACCTTTTCCAGTCCTCTGGCCACTGATAAGTTTTCCAAATTTGCTGGCATATTGTGTACAGCACTTTAACAGCATCATCTTTTAGGATCTGAAATAGTTCAACTGGAATTCCATCACCTCCACTAGCTTTGTTCATAGTGATGCTTCCTAAGGGCCACTTGACTTCACAATCCAGGATGTCTGGCTCTAGGTGAGTGATCACACCATCGTGATTATCTGGGTCATTAAGATCTTTTCTGTGTAGTTCTTCTTTGTATCCTGCCCCCTTTTCTTAATATCTTCTGCTTCTGTTAGGTCTGTACTGTTTCTGTCCTGTATTGAGCCCATCTTTGAATGAAAAATTCCCTTGTTATCTCTAATTTTCTTAGACAGATCTCTAGTCTTTCCCATTCTATTGTTTTCCTCTACTTCTTGGCATTGATATGAAAAATTAAACCACAATAAAATATACTTAGCACGGAAATTATGCTGAAGGAAATCATTATCTTTGACGACTAAAGTGTACTTTAACGTCTCATGTTTACCGTTATGAAAAATCAATGCTGTGGGAGAGAGAAGAGCCAGGTAATAGCATTCTTTGCATAACAAGACACCAAGTAAAATGTACTTTTTCACATTTAATTCAGAGTAGCATTGTAATTATAAAAACAACATGATCTCAAAACTGGCCTTTCTTCCAGTGTTGCTTTCTTTTCTATATGCTTTGCAGACACATAGGGATATACTTTTATCCCAATTTTTCCACTAAATATTGTGTCATAAGTATTTTCTGTGTTTAGTGGCAAAATCTTCTTAATAGTGATCTTTAAATAATTGAATAATGGATTCAATTTTTACCATAATTTACCATAATTTAGTTAAACTTTTCTCAACTGTTAGCCATTTTAGTTGTGCTAAGATTACCATGTTATTTTGCTATGTATTTCTTAAAAGCACTTACCACTACCTGAAATTGTTTGCCTAATAAATTATTCTTCTCTTTCCTAATAGAGTAGAGTTTCCATGAGAGCAACAAGTGTGTATTTTTTTCATCACTGAATCCCCAGAATGTAGCACAATACCAGGACACATCATATGAGGCCATAAAGATTTGGGGGATATATCGATGAATGATTTATCCTACATATTTTCATATGCTTAGGAATAGTTTCCCAAAATATGACTTTGGATCTTGCTGGGTTTTGCCTGTGGTTGCATGAGTTACATAGAAAAACGAAGTCTACACAGGAAGGCAGAAAGCCTGAGTCGTTCTTGTAAAAATGCTTGGAGAACTCAAAGTTGTCAATGAAAGTAGCACAAGAAACAGACATAATGAGTGTGAGAATGATCAAACAGGATGCAGATATTTGAAGGAAGCTTAAGAGCCTGAGGGAAGCAATAGTGAACAAAACAAAGAGGAACCAAGGGGCTCACAGATTGGGAACTCGGGTATTTAAAGTGTAATTTCTGTTTAGAATTGAAAAGTCTAGGGGAAAAAAGTGGGGAGCCTAAACCAAAAATAGAAGATTTTCAGCAGATTAAGTTCCATGAACCCCCAAACTGAGCTAATTATCAGAATCCCCCAGAAACTTTTATTTTTTCTCTTTAATAAAATTTCCCACAGTCAGTCCTGGAAATTCTAATTCAGCATGTCTGAGTTTTGGCCTGGTAGTTTGTATTTTGAAAATTTCCCCTAGATACAAATTACATTCTGTATCATTTATTACAGGACATAAAGGATGTAAAATAAAAATTAATGTTCATATGTCTATGGTTTAGTCATACTATCCTTAGATTCTGTATATTTTTATAAATTTAGAGAGTTCTTTAAAATATTATATTTACTTTGACATCTGATTGTCTGAAATATGTCTAAGTCTTTTATTCAAACTATATTATATGTCAGCTCTTAGTGATCAGATCAAGAGACGCAGCCATAGAACAATTTCAGTTGGTCTCTTCAGCATGTTTTTCTGAGCTCTAAGACATATTTTATTCAACTGACAGAAGAGCCTTGATGTTATCATAGTCCATCATCAAATTTTTATTGACTCCTTACTTTGTACAAGTAACTTCTATTAAAATCAATGGGAATCATGCCAAAGATGCCTCGGAAAAATCTGAAAACATGAATACAAAGTGCCTGTTGGTTGAACTGCCCCAGTATTTGATTGTTGTTAGTTTGTCGTATCTTCAAACTCAAATCATCCAAATTACTTTCCATAAAATATGACTTCTTGCCCAGTTCAAAATTATTGTCAGTCACAAGCTGCTTCTTATTTATCTTCCCTAACACATCTAACTGATGAGAAAGTAATGATCAAGCGCTGAAATCTCTTAGGAAGGCTGCTCTCACAAGATTTGCAGTCCTACTTTGTAGATCTATATATTTGGCTTTGCCCTGAGTATACAAACCCCAACCTCTTAGAACCTATAATTTTTGAAAATGGAAATTACATAGGAATTGTTTTGAAATGACACTAGAGTATTTATGCTGAAGGTTTAGCGATACTTCAGGAAATATATAAACTCAATGTTTTAAACTAACCTTAGTCATTATTAGTCTCAGAAAGATTTTCAGCTGTCTCTTTCATAAATACTTTGTGTAGCTTTCATTAAATAAATAAAAAACATATTTAGTACTACGGAGAACAAACAATATAAGAATTTATAAAGCAATTTTCTTTTAAAACTAGAAGAATGATCTTCTATTCATCTTTTCATTTTTTATTGGCAGAATGACCATGAACTTGAGACTTTATATCTGTGTGTGTCAGGGCCTCAAATGTAAAATGGGTGTAATTTCATCTTCCCTACCTGGGCCATGTTAATATAATGAAGATCAAATGAGCCAATGTGAATGGAAGCACAAGAAAAATGCAAAGAGTTACACAGATTTAAGAAATTGTTATCGTTATGTTCTATGAAGTCAATGTAAATGTCTGGAGTTTTATTGGATTTTTTGACATATTTTCACAGAAGATTTGATAGTGGAGGGTTTCTATAAGAGATTCTGAAATAAATCAAGAGTGGTAATGAAAGTGTTTCCATTAAACATGTGTAGTTCATTAAGTTATTCCACATGGCATCCGAATCATTAGTATCTCAAATGTAGCAAAGAAGGTTGTGAACCAGTGATGACAGATATAAATCTACTCCAGAGAGAAGGTTACTTTCCATGGGTGAGTGGTCTGCTAATTCTTCCTATGACTATAGAACATGTCTATTATTTGTTCTTTTACCAAGATTCCTCATTCAGTTCTGAAATCTTAAAGAGTTTCTTTACAAACATAGCTTGATTTTATTTTTTTTGAAACACATGGTGCAAATTGAGTGTTAAACTTCTACCTCTAGCTCATTTAGCACAGAGCACTGAATCACTGTCTTAGCAATAATGAATTTGCTTTCCAGATTAAATCAAACTAATTATATTCTGGTTACTTGACTGTGAAGTCATGTGACACCATTTTTAATTCATTTACGCCATATCACTCATCGGTTAAGGGAAGATCTATGCATACAGTGTTCAGTGGAGAAGGTTGCTACCATTATACACACATTGGCAAGCTGATGATTCAAAAATGTTACTACTGATGGTCTTATTCCCTCCTGAAAGCAAGGTCTGAGATGCTTATACCAGTGATACTCTTAACTACATAATTCAAATATCACCACATGCAAAATTGAAGCAGTCTGTATGCTATAAACTTCAGTTAAACTTTGTCAGTGCCGTTTTCAATTCATCTTTAAAAAAAGAGAGAGAGAGAGAAAGAGGAGAAGAGAGAATTTATCATAGCTAATATATACGACATGAACATCTGCTCATAATAAGCTAGTCAAAATTAGTTTAAGTCTATCAGGCACAAGGAGAATATAAATAGCCCAAGACAAGGTGTCCAAGCTGACGAAGAGACTGCTATAAGAATATCACTGAGATTCTTCATTTTTTATTATCTGCCAGCCCTGGTCCTCTCGTGTTTTAAATCCTGGGTTCAGACTGTCACCATGACCTCCCAAATGCCTCTCTACTTCCCAGGCTGACTACCAGACCCAACCAAGAATTGCTGCATAGATCTTTTTCAGTACTCCTCTCTCATCTGTTTTTCCTTCTCAGCTTGACTTTTCCTCTTTCTAACCCAATCCTGTAATCTTCCTGAATGCTACCACTGGATTTGTCCCATCAATCCATCATTTTAAACAAAGAGGTAAAGTCACCATACTAGAAAGCGACAGGTTCTCGTAACTTGAGGGGACAGCTTTAGCCACACACATATGCTTGCGAACTTCTTCTCTTCATAACATTTCTCCCACTCTCCCCTGACTTCTAAAGGCTGCTGGTTGCTGTTCACTCACTAAGTCGTGCTCCGGTCTTTGTGACCCCATGCACCTCCCTGTCCTTCACCATCTCCCGGAGCGTGCTCAAACTCATGTCCATTGAGTCGGTGATGCCATCCAACCATCTCATCCTCTGTTGCCCCCTTCTCCTTCTGCCTTTAATCTTTCCCAGCATCAGGGTGTTTTCCATTGAGTTGGCTCTTTGCATCAGGTGGCCAAAGTATTGGGGTTTCAGCTTCAGCAGCAGCCCTTCCAGTGAACACCCAGGGTTGATTTCCTTTAGGATTGGCTGGTTGGATCTCCCTGCAGTCCAAGGGACTCTCAAGCAATCTTCTCCAACACCACAGTTCAAAAGCATCAATTCTTCAAGGCTAACTGGAAGCAAAACAGAAGAATTTCAAATTAGCCTCATGAGCTTTACTCTAGCAATGCCACTTGTTAAGAGTTGTGACCTTGGATAAGTTACTTTCCTATTGTGAATCTTGACTTACTCATCTGTAAAATAAAGATAATATCTACTTTATGAGATAGTGGTTTGAACTAAAAGTGATCATGTATGTAAAAAAAATATCATACTATATGGCATTTATTATATACCCTTTAAGTTATTTCTTTTGAATTTGAAGTTAATATCCTCTTTCACTTAAATTGTTCCAGTTCTCTTTAATTAAGAATTCTATAACATTCCTTGTAATTTATCACACACTTTTTATTTCAAAATCTTAGTATGTTATCAGTCAACTTCTGCTGCATAACCATCAACCTAAAACATAGTTACTTAAAACAATGATGAATAGTTATTTCTCTATATTTACCATAACCTTCTGAACTGGCCAGTCTGGTCTTCTAGTATAACCTCAATAACACAGGATGGTCTCAACTGGAGTGGCTGGATAGTTCTATTAGAATAGCTGAGGGTCTTTCACTTCTGCATCATCTTCCAGGAGGCCAACTCAAGTTTCTTCACATAGCAGTAGAAAGACTCCTGTGAGCAAAAAAAAAAAAAAAAAGAAGAAATAATGCTTAAGTATCTTAGTGTCATAGCTTTAGGCACAGACAAAACACTCAGAAAAATGCAGTCTTTTGAATTCTGACTGTGCTAGGTTGAAATTCACTTTCCACTCCTTGTTCACTGAATGATCTTGGGCAAGCTGTTCATGCTCTATACAAATCAGTCTTCCTTTCCCCAATGGGTGTCAATAGTAGAGGGGTAGTTACAGAGTTATATAAGATAGTATGTATAATTTGATCAATTTTTCCCAGATGGCTCAGTGGGGAAACAATCCACCTGTTATGCAGGAGACTCAGGAGACAAGGGTTTGATCCTTGGGTTGAGAAGATGCCCTGGAGAAGGAAATGGCAACCCACCCCAGTATTCTTGGAAAATCCCATGGACAGAGGAGCCTGGAGGACTACAGTCCTTAGCGTTGCAAAGAGTCGGACACGACTGGAGTGACTCAGCACACAGCATCCAACAGTTGGTGGAATACATGTTAGTTTCCTTCTACCATCCCCTGTCCTTTCAGCTTTTCTGCTTTCACCACCAACACAATTACTACTCCCAAATTATACTACACAAAACCCCAAGATACCACAAAATTCCTTATCTGAGAATTAAATATTGCAACAATTATTACATTATTAGATTAAAATGCGTATCTTGAACTATGGGATCCACATTTTGTTTTACTTAGAACAGGAAATAATATCTATCAGAACTACCTCTAATTATCAGCTGCTCTAAAGCAGGATCCACGGGTAAAAATTAAAGGATTCAGAGCACAATGAAATGAGTCTAGCTTCTCTAATGCCTTAAAATAGATTTTTTTTTAAAAAGCAACAACAAATGATCTAGAAAGACTATGACCAAAATTTTGAGAAATGTTTTCTTTACTAGAGATCCTTAAAGATACATCAAAATCCTTATTTTAGAACATGCTAAGATGTGTTTGATAAATACAGAAAATTATGTACAAATAGAATATTATTATTAAGGTATTTTCTGTTGACCTAGTACTTCAAGGCTATGTAGATTAATAGCAAAGAAAATAAATGTACTAATGAGTAAGACTAATGTTAAGGATATTTAGACATTAGAAATGAAAAAAGATAGTCCAGTTCTTTACAATTTCTCTCAAGTACATAACATTTGTTTCAGTTCAGTTCAGTCCGGTCACTCAGTCGTGTCTGACCGTTTGCGACCCCATGAATAACAGCATGCCAGGCCTCCTTGTCCATCACCAACTCCTGGAGTTTACTCAAACCCATGTCCATCGAGTCAGTGATGACATCCAGCCATCTCATCCTCGGTCACGCACTTCTCCTCCCTCCTTCAGTCTTTCCCAGCATCAGGGTCTTTCCAAATGAGTCAGCTCTTTGCATCAGGTGGCCAAAGCATTGTAGTTTCAGCTTCAGCATCAGTCCCTCCAATGAACACCCAGGACTGATCTCCTCTAGGATGGACTGGTTGGATCTCCTCGCAATCCAAGGGACTCTCAAGAGTCTTCTCCAACACCACAGTTCAAAAGCATTTGTGTAGGCTATTGTAAACCAGTAATGATGTGAACATCCAGGTGTTAAACTACTTAGTGTCTAAAAATAAGACTGATCTCTTCAAGAGAATGCATGTTTTAGCTTCTACTGGGAAGAAAACCCTGCCTTTTCACTTCTTAAATTGCCGATGGCTTTCTTCTCTCTCCATCCTCCCCTGCCCCAGTTATCCGCAGAGCAGAGGAAACTAAGATGCTTGGTTGCATTTAGGACCCGGTCTCGCTGGCTGTGCTGCGGGGCAGAAACCCACAGGCCTTCTGAAGGTAGAGATGTTAACAGGAGCTGGCGTTCCCCCAGCGCAGTGTCATCTTGCCCTCTTTGCTTGCCCCATGAAGACGCGGCCCTTTGGGAGTTCTCACTGATGTGGACTTGAAAGCTAAGTGGACAGTTGCTCAAGGGGAAGATTGTCTAGGCCATGAGCCTGAGCCCGACACCCTTGACACAGTGAGCCAGAGAGCACAGCTTTGGAGCAGGCCTGCAGGTGAGCGCCCCAGAAATGGCCCGCACGATCCCCTTTGACACTGGTGTGCAGAGTTGCTTCAGGAACCTCGTTCAAAAAGAAAGAAAGATCGATGAGTCCTTACTCGGGCATAGGCTATTCCCTGACTATGACCCAGAATACCAGCACAACCCCTCCGGTATCCGTCCGTACGTATTATAGAGGAAGCTTTAACACTGCTTTAATTCAGAGTAGAGATAAAATGCTATCAGATCTTACATTTAGATCTTTAATCCATTTTGAGTTTATTTTTGTGTAGGGTGTTAGAAAGTGTTCTAGTTTCATTCTTTTACAAGTGGTTGACCAGTTTTCCCAGCACCACTTGTTAAAGAGGTTGTCTTTTTTCCATTGTATATCCTTGCCTCCTTTGTCAAAGATAAGGTGTCCATAGGTTCATGGATTTATCTCTGGGCTTTCTATTCTGTTCCATTGATCTATATTTCTGTCTTTGTGCCAGTACCATACTGTCTTGATGATTGTGGCTTTGTAGTAGAGTCTGAAGTCAGGCAGGTTGATTCCTCCAGTTCCATTCTTCTTTCTCAAGATTACTTTGGCTATTCGAGGTTTTTTGTATTTCCATACAAATTGTGAAATTCTTTGGTCTAGTTCTGTGAAAAATACCGTTGGTAGCTTGATAGGGATTGCATTGAATCTATAGACTGCTTTGGGTAGAATAGCCATTTTGACAATATTGATTCTTCCAATCCATGAACACGGTATGTTTCTCCATCTGTTTGTGTCCTCTTTGATTTCTTTCATCAGTGTTTTATAGTTTTCTATGTATAGGTCTTTTGTTTCTTTAGGTAGATATACTCCTAAGTATTTTATTCTTTTTGTTGCAATGGTGAATGGTATTGTTTCCTTAATTTCTCTGTCTGTTTTTTCATTGTTAGTATATAGGAATGCAAGGGATTTCTGTGTGTTAATTTTATATCCTGCAACTTTACTATATTCATTGATTAGCTCTAGTAATTTTCTGGTAAAGTCTTTAGGGTTTTCTATGTAGAGGATCATGTCATCTGCAAACACCATGGAATATTACTCAGCCATTAAAAAGAATTCATTTGAACCAGTCCTAATGAGATGGATGAAGCTGGAGCCCCTTATACAGAGTGAAGTAAGCCAGAAAGATAAAGAACATTACAGCATACTAACACATATATATGGAATTTAGAAAGATGGTAATGATAACCCTATATGCAAAACAGAAAAAGAGACACAGAAATACAGAACAGACTTTTGAACTCTGTGGGAGAAGGCAAGGGTGGGATGTTTCGAGAGGAATCGGGTGGAGAGGGAGGTGGGAGCGGGGATTGGGATGGGGAAGACGTGTAAATCCATGGCTGATTCATATCAATGTATGACAAAACCCACTGGGGGGAAAAAAAAAAAGATTCAAGCATCAACTAAAAAAAAAAAAATGCTATCAGAATATCTAAATGATGATGATCTATTTCCTCTGGACCTCTACCCCATATCAGAGGAGAAGTAACATCCTGTAGATAAGAACCAAAGGAACATACAGAGATAACAATGCCTGGCCTACTGGAACACTGAGGTGAAAATAAAAGGAATCTATGCCAAAGTATTCCATTGCTACCATGGGAACCTAGAAAGAAGTTGAAACCCCAGACTTAAGATTCTGTCAGTGTAACTAGTTTAGCCAAAAGACAGAGGCCGGAAAAAGCAAACGTACTCGAACCACTGGCCTCTGAGCCCGGGGCTGCTTTGGGACAACCTTGCAATGTGCCCTTTGTCCCTGAGAAGTGCAGGAAGCCTCGCAGAGGTTCTGTGATTAACTCAAGAAATGTGTATTTTTCAAAAGACACCACATAGAAAACAAAGAGGGTTTTGTTTTGTTTTGCAGTAAAGGTTGCTTGCTTTGCAGTAGGTAGCTTGGATTCTGGAATTGAAATACACTAACATAAACTAAAAAAAAAAAAAGAAAGTGGTGAAACCAGGATTCAGTAGTGGTCTAACTCTACAGACTTTAATCTTACCTTCTCCACAGCGCTGCCACTCATGAACATACATTCCAATGCATAATATTTATTCAATTATTGAAAAACGAATGCCTGCCATGTCCAAAGCAATCCAACAGATGATGCATAAAGTAGTATGATTCATTCGTTACGGTCCCTGTCCTCAAGGAGTTCACAAACCTATAATACACTAACCCACAACAAATATCTCACATCAAAAGTGTGTGCAAGGGGCTTGCCTGGTGGCTCAGAGGTAAAGAACGCACCTGCCAAGGCAGGAGACACAGGTTCAATCCCTGATCCAGGAAGACCCCACGTGATGTGGAGAAACTAACCCGTGGGCCACAACGACTGAGCCTGTGCGTCCCGGAGCCTGTGCTCCGTGAAAACAAGCCACGGCAATGAGGAGCACAAGAACTGCAGCCAAAGAGGGGCCCCCACTCACCGCAACTAGAGAGAAGCCTGCGACCCAGTGAGGACCCAGCACAGCCAAAAATAAACTTTTTTTTTTTTTTTAAAGTGAATGTAAACATGTAAGTGTGAGATAGTGATTAGGTTGTACAAAGTGTGCAGGAGGGGCTGTTGTCAGCAAGGAAGACCTTGGCTAAATTATCTTCAGGAATTTCCTTCATTGTGATAAACAGAATCTTAGACCACAAGTTAGATTTTAGTACTCAGTTCAGTTCAGTCACTCAGTCATGTCCGACTCTTTGCAACCCCATGAACTGCAGCATGCTAGGCCTCCTGTCCATCACCAACTCCAGGAGTTTACTCAAACTCATGACTATTGAGTCAGTGATGCCATGAAACCATCTCATCCTCTGTCATCCCCTTCTCCTCCTGCCTTCAGTCTTTCCCAGCATCAGGATCTTTTCCAATGAGTCAACTCTTCACATCAGGTGGTCAAAGTATTGGAGTTTCAGCTTCAGCATCAGTCCTTCCAATGAACACCCAGGACTGATTTCCTTTAGGATGGACTGGTTGGATCTTCTTGCAGTCCAAGGGACTCCCCAGAGTCTTCTCCAACACCACAGATCAAAAGCATCAATTCTTCAGTGCTAGGCTTTCTTTACAGTCCAACTCTCACATCCATACATGACCACTGGAAAAACCATAGCCTTGACTAGATGGACCTTTGTCAGCAAAGTAATGTCTCTGCTTTTTAAGATGCTGTCTAGGTTTCTCATAGCTTTTCTTCCAAGGAGTAAGAGTATTTTATATTCATGGCTGCAGTCACCATCTGCAGTGATTTTGGAGCCCAAGGAAATAAAGTCTTTCACTGTTTCCATTGTTTCCCCATCTATTTGCCATGAAGTGATGGGACCAGATGCCATGATCTTCGTTTCTGAATGTTGAGCTTTAAGCCAGTTTTTCCACTCTCCTCTTTCACTTTCATCAAGAGGATCTTTAGTTCTTCTTCACTTTCTGCCACAAGGGTGGTATCATCTGAATATCTGAGGTTATTGATATTTCTCTGGGCAATCTTGATTCCAGCTTGTGCTTCATCCAGCCCAGCATTTCTCATGATGTACTCTGCATATATGTTAAATAAGCAGGGTGACAATATACAGCCTTGATGTACTCCTTTCCCAGTATGGAGCCAGTCCTTTGTTCCATGCCTATTTTTAACTGTTGCTTCTTGACCTGCATACAGATTTCTCAGGAGGCAGGTCAGGTGGTCTGGCATTCCCATCTATTTAAGAATTGTCCACAGTTTGTTGTGATCCACACAGTCAAAGGCTTTGGCATAGTTAATAAAGCAGAAGTAAATGTTTTTATGGAATTCTCTTGCTTTTTGTGTGATCCAACGGATGTTGTCAATTTGATCTCTGGTTCCTCTGCCTTCTCTAAATCCAGCTTGAGCATCTGGAATTTCATGGTTCACATACTGTTGAAGTCTGACTTGGAGAATTGTGAGCATTACTTTGCTAGCGTGTGAAATGAGTGCAATTGTGTGGTAGTTTGAGCATTCTTTGTCATTGCCTTTCTTTGGGATTGGGCTTCCCTGGTGGCTCAGAGGGTAAAGTGTCTGCCCGCAAGGCGGGAGACCCGGGTTCAATCCCTGAGTCAGGAAGATCCCCTGGAGAGGGAAACGGCAACCCACTCTGGTACTCTTGCCTGGAAAATCACATGGATAGAGAAGCTTGTAGGCTACAGTCTATGGGATCACAAAGAGTCAGATGTGACTGAGCAACTTCACTTTCACTTTTCAGTTTTCTTTGGGAGTGGAGTGAAAACTGACCTCTTCCAGTCCTGTGGCCACTGCTGAGTTTTCCAAATTTGCTGGCATATTGAGTGCAGCACTTTCACAGCATCATCTTTTAGGATTTGAAATAGCTCAACTGGAATTCCATCACCTCCACTATCTTTGTCCATAGTGATGCTTCCTAAGGCCCACTTGGCTTCACATTCCAGCATGTCTAGCTCTAGGTGAGTGATCACACCATCGTGATTATCTGGGTCATGAAGATCTTTTTTGTACAGTTCTTCTGTGTATTCTTGCCACCTCTTCTTAATATCTTCTGCTTCTGTTAGGTCCATACCATTTCTGTCCTTTATTGAGCCCATCTTCACATGAAATATTCTCTTAGTATCTCTGATTTTCTTGAAGAGATCTCTACTCTTTCCCATTCTATTGTTTTCCTCTGTTTCTTTGCATTGATCTTTGCATTCTTATCTCTCCTTGCTATTCTTTGGAACTCTGCATTCAGATCAATATATCTTTCCTTTTCTCCCTTGCCTTTCACTTCTCTACTTTCCTCAGCTACTTTTAGGCACCCCCCACCCCCAGACAACCATTTTGCCTTTTTTCCATTTCTCTTTCTTGAAACAGGGCTAAGGCTAACAGAGTTTTACCAAGAGAACACACTGGTCATAGAAAACCCCTCTTCCAACAACACAAGAGAAGACTCTACACATTGACATCATCAGATCATCTGATTTCATCAATACCGAAATCAGATTAATTATATTGTTTGTGGTCAAAGATGAGAAGCTCTATACTGTCAGCAAATCAAGATGGGGAGCTGACTGTGGCTCAGATCATGAACTCCTTATTGCCAAATTCAGACTTAAATTGAAGAAAGTAGGGAAAATCACTAGACCATTCCAGTATGACATAATTCAAATCCAATACAATCATACAGTGGAAGTGAGAAATGGATTCAAGGCATTAGATCTGATATACAGAGTGCCTGAAGAACTACGGATGGAAATTCATGATCTTGTACAGGAGGCAGTGATCAAAACCGTCCCCAGGATTTTCATACTCTACAAAAGTAAATGACATGACTTTTTCTGTTCCACAGCTGTAGAGGAATTGTCAGGAACATGCTGTATCCCGATTGAAGTTAAAAAAAGAATAGCTAGTCATTTCATATTTAGACATTTCTACATATGATGACCACATGTCTTTTGAAGCATTTATTAATCAAATGTAAATAAGCAAATAAGATCAAACTCTTCACTAGCTACTTGGCTTTGATGAATTGTCATCGCTTACTTCTGTCCTCTATAAATAGGTTAGGCACAATGACTTCATTTCATTGCCGAGGTATTCCACATCTACTGTGTACAAGGCTTGGTGGCATGTCTGGTGGCAAGGCTTAGGGCACATAAAGTGGGATAGGTCAGTGATTGCCTCAGGGAGGATTACACACTAGTCTAGAAGGCTGGTAAGTAAATGGAGTCATTTTAAACATAACCAAAAAAATGAGGAAGATAGCCCTTCAAATGGCTGGAACACCATCTGCCTGTATTCCTTTAATCTGGCCTGCAAACTTGAGTAATTGGTATTCATGGGGTGATCCTCAGAGCTCTTTGATCATACCAAGCAAAACATGATATGAACTTTAGTAAGTGAACTCTGGTTATTTGTGTGAAAATTAAGGATGCTATCTTATATGTAACTATTCTAATTTTCATAATTTTCTTGGGCTATATTAAGTCTAATATCATTTTAAGTGCAATAGCTTTCTAAGAGTTTGCTTTTGTCTTTCTTTGCCTGTGGGGTCCCAGTCAGCACTGTGATCTCCTCATTAGCTCTTTCTGCTTCTCAATCATTTCTTCCCATTTGTTGTTAAAATTTCTTTTTTTATTTAATTTTTGGTGGAGTATAGTTGATTTACAATGTTGGAAATTTCTTGACATTTAAATTTTCATCTTTCCTTTCCAAATTTTGTCTATTGGAATGCTCCAAAGACCTGCATCAAAATAATAATAACAGTAAGCTCTATTTAAAAAGCATTACTTAAACTATATGATCTTTCACAGTTTTTAATTTCCCAAATTTTTTCAGAAGTTGCTACCAAAAATCAGCTCAACAGGTGAAACAGTGAGTGCAAACTAATCTAACCTGGGAGTACTCAGGAAGATATTTGCATAACTCTGGCAACCCACCATTAAAGAAGTATTGCAAAAGTAAGGACAAGTGATCACACTTGACTACATGACTAGCATTTGTCATTCTAAAATGCCTCATCTTCATGTTTCTTTCAGAGGACTGATAAAAGAAAAATAAATTTATTAGTAGAACTTACAGCAAGCTGTTCTCTCTTTAGTATGGCAATAACTAGCTCAGAGCAATCAACAATCAATCAATAAGAGAAAAGGAGGAAATGATTCCTGGTATTCTATGAAGGGAATGAAATCATACACAAGGAAAACTATAAGCAGATTTTGCAATTTAGTGGACAGGCTGCTCAAACTTTCTGTCAAAACATATGTTAAGCCCTGCTATTACCTGGGAGACAAAACGAACAATCTTTCCTGAGTCTCCCAGTCCATGGGGTCGCAAAAGAGTCAAACAGTACCCTGCAAGTAAACAACAGCATAAACCTCAGGATTGTCTTAGGCTGGATTTCAGTTCCAGGGAGAGCTAAGTCTTCGACTCAATTATCACAAAATGGAAATGGAAAAGAATTACAGAAATGGTTTTTGAAACACAGCTATTAATTAAGATGTAAAAAGAAGTCAGTTTAGTTCAGTCGCTCAGTCATGTATGACTCTTTGTGACCCCATGGACTGCAGCACTCCAGGCCTCCCTGTCCATCACCAACTCCCAGAGTTTACTCATCATCGAGTCGGTGATGCCATCCAGCCATCTCATCTTCTGCCATCCCCTTCTCCTCCTGCCCCCAATCCCTCCCAGCATCAGGGTCTTTTCCAATGAGTCAACTCTTTGCATGAGGTGGCCAAAGTACTGGAGCTTCAGCTTCAACATCAGTCCTTCCAATGAACACCCAGGACTGATCTTCCTTAGGATGGACTGGTGGGATCTCCTTGCAATCCAAGGGACTGTCAAGAGTCTTCTTCAACACCACAGTTCAAAAGCATCAATTCTTCGGCTCTCAAGATCAGGAGAGTACAAACCTGGATTTCCTCAGCCAATGATTAAACTGCTGTTTCTTTTAGTTAGACATGCATCCTCACCCTCTCTATATTTTATTTCAGGTGTACATATATATCTTTAAAGTGTAACTTTTCAAAAGAAATGCTATAATAAAGAAAAACTAAAGTCAGGAAGATCACTGATTGTCCATGAATATGCCTGAATCAGTACAAGCTCTACAAGAGTAAACTCTGAATATGATCTCTGCACCTTTCAGATAGTCTACCATCTGATGTTTTTCCTCAATCCTTTGTGGTAGGGAAGGACAGCTGGCTACCCATTCCACTGCCTAGGATGAAAAATGGCATCTGTTTACACCAAGAATTTCACAAAATGCAGTTTAAACTGGATAATTTAAACAACAAAAAAAAATTGGCAAGGGATAATTTTAAGATATTGGGAACACTTTACACGGGAAGGAGTACCTGAGATATAGGTCACTAATAACAAAAGTAATTAAAGTAGCACTTGAATTGCCAAGTATCACAATAGTAAACCTGGAGACAGGTTCAAGTTAGAGAGCTTTTGACCCTCGTTAAGGGTTGACTATTTTCACTGTTGCTGTTTCTGAATTTTCCTCTTTTCTTCTTCATTGAAAGAAGCTTTTCCGTTTGGTCTCTGTCCTAAGATAACTTTACACTTAATACCCTTAAGTCAATCAATCGTCTTAGTTCTAAGACAATTTACCAGTTAACTGTCGACCAATGTGCCTAAATGATCTGTTAACCACAAGAAACCTCCCAGTCAAAAATTCTCCTTGTGATTTGCTTATGCCAATCCGTACATGTTAAAATAAAACCAGAAGTTTATAAACAGGAGAAATACATACCTTGAAACTCTACGAGCAAAAAAGTGAATGAGATTAGAACGACTGTTTTGCCACAGTACGAAGAGAATCCAGTGAGCCAGGAAAGCTGATCTCATGTATACGGAAGATCCTAAGTGCAATCCTGATGAAAGCACAGCTTCACAAAGTCAGATCTGCCCTCAGCAGACACCAGGAGAGACCTTGCTTAAGGTTTGTTCCTGGAAGACAGAGTATTGCTTTTTAGAGTACCAAACTTAAACATTTCTGGACAAATGGCCCTCATTTTCTCATCAGCCAAAGACAAACAGGATAAGTAGGATCTTCTCATTTTTAAATTGTAATTCTTAGAATTACCCAAACTGAACCTAGAACAGGGCTCTCAAGATTTCTCAGCAGACCACCACCACCTGGGTACACA